>NC_090245.1:25157790-25245290 GCF_037325665.1 Littorina saxatilis | reverse complement strand
ATTGCATCGTTTTTAAAAAACATATACATATGTCATGTTTACTATGAAAATGTGCTTAGAATTACAGAAATAGGTTTAAGTAAGTACTGCGTTCGCGCGCTACACGGAGACGAGCGTGACCCGTCTCGGTATGTTTCATGTGGTTAGTCGAGACTATCTGAGTATAGTCTTGGCGATGACTGTTTTGTTGTTAATCTGTTACTTTGATGCCGACAGCTTGACTAAATGTTTTTATATCGCTTCACGCGACTTGTTTTAACTTTTGTTGTTGTTTTGTCTTGTTCTCAATCCAGGCCCGATTGACTTATTCCGCAGGCTCCAGTGAATCTTGGAAAAAAACACTGAAAGTGGATGATGTTTGTGTCTTCAGCCATGATCCCGCTGTGGATGTTCACGCTGGGCGAGCAGTTTGAGGATGACAAGATTGACCTCAACGTGCCCTTCGACAAGATCATTATGACGCTTGCCATCATCATCATCCCGCTGTTCATCGGCGCTGGCATCAAGAAGTTCCTGCCCAAAGTGGCCAAGGTAGGAGGACTCTTATCTCGCTGAACTTTACTTCCTCACTTACGTACTGCCCGTTATGCCGGTTGGCTTATAGGGAAGCAACGAATGAACCCCCACTTCTGTCTGTTCTGGGCGAGTCTCTGGATGGGACGCCACGTGTGATTCAGGGTCTTCAGTTCTCATTCCACCGTTGGGCGGGGACGTAGCTCAGTCGTTAGCGCGCTGGATTTGTATCCAGTTGGCCGCTGTCAGCGTGAGTTCGTCCCCACGTTCGGTGAGAGATTTATTTCTCAGAGTCAACTTTGTGTGCAGACTCTCCTCGGTGTCCGAACACCCCCGTGTGTACACGCAAGCACAAGACCAAGTGCGCACGAAAAAGATCCTGTAATCCATGTCAGAGTTCGGTGGGTTATAGAAACACGAAAATACCCAGCATGCTTCCTCCGAAAACGGCGTATGGCTGCCTAAATGGCGGGGTAAAAAAAACGGTCATACACGTAAAATTCCACTCGTGCAAAAAACACGAGTGTACGTGGGAGTTTCAGCCCACGAACGCAGAAGAAGAAGAAGAAATTCCACCGTTGGGCCTGCCTCTCTTGCGCTTTTCCTCTGAACGAGGTCCTTCATTTGAGCACAAAGTCAACTTTGCGAAGAAATCACGAAGTCTTTTTACCGACAATTCAGCACCAAAGGGTCGTGCAGGCAGCTTCACGAAGTAAGCTTCGCCCAATTAATTTGAGGCTTAACAAGAAGCAGTGGGGAAACTTACAGGATGTCATTAGAATGTATGGAGGTTTATTTAATGTTGATTGGTTTAGTATGTGCTGTAGTGATTGGTAGCAGTGATGGGGGAGATCGATGTATGGCAACATAGTGTTGGGCTGAATAACAAGGAGCAAGACGGTTCTGAAAGAGAAACTTGATCAGATGATTAAACAAGTCGCGTAAGGCGAAAATACAATATTTAGTCAAGTAGCTGTCGAACTCACAGAATGAAACTGAATTGAACGCAATGCCATTTTTCAGCAAGACCGTATACTCGTAGCATCGTCAGTCCACCGCTCATGGCAAAGGCAGTGAAATTGACAAGAAGAGCGGGGTAGTAGTTGCGCTAAAGAAGGATAGCACGCTTTTCTGTACCTCTCTTTGTTTTAACTTTCTGAGCGTGTTTTTAATCCAAACATATCATATCTATATGTTTTTGGAATCAGGAACCGACAAGGAATATGATGAAAGTGTTTTTAAATTGATTTGGACAATTTAATTTTGATAATAATTTTTATATATTTAATTTTCAGAGCTTGTTTTTAATCCAAATATAACATATTTATATGTTTTTGGAATCAGCAAATGATGGAGAATAAGATAAACGTAAATTTGGATCGTTTTATAAATTTTTATTTTTTTTTACAATTTTCAGATTTTTAATGACCAAAGTCATTAATTAATTTTTAAGCCACCAAGCTGAAATGCAATACCGAAGTCCGGGCTTCGTCGAAGATTACTTGACCAAAATTTGAACCAATGTGGTTGAAAAATGAGGGCGTGACAGTGCCGCCTCAACTTTCACGAAAAGCCGGATATGACGTCATCAAAGACATTTATCAAAAACATGAAAAAAACGTATGGGGATATTATACCCAGGAACTCTCATGTCAAATTTCATCAAGATCGGTCCAGTAGTTTGGTCTGAATCGCTCTACACGCACGCACGCACACACGCACACACGCACACACATACACCACGACCCTCGTTTCGATTCCCCCTCGATGTTAAAATATTTAGTCAAAACTTGACTAAATATAAAAAATGAAATACGTCGGTAGGTTAGGGATAAATAATATAGGGATACTTGGCATGGTCACAAAGGCTGTTCTTGATTGAACCTAAAATTGACTTCGTGAAGACTTGGCAAGGTCTTTTTACTGAACATTCAGTGCCAAAGGTTCGTGCAGAACGCTTCGTAAATTGGAATTCGCGAAGTGGACTTTGCCCAATTAATATGAGGCTCGCAGGTTCCACTGTACCTACTACATTCAGTGTTGTTCCCTGGCCTCGGTCTTCGCTCATTGTAACTCATAACTCATAACTCATAACTCATAACATTTTATTGATCCAACAAAGGAAATTAAATTGGTCATCAGCACATATAGGTCATTAATTAATAATTATAAAAGAATAAGAGAAGAAAATTCATAAAACCCATGATAACAAAAAAATGTCTAAAGTAATATATGTACAACTACAATACCCTTTTTACTTGCACACTTGACACACCGACACACCAACACACATGCATACATACCTACATACATACCTACATACATACCTACATATATACATACATACATACATACATACATACATACATACATTCCATGTTAAAGTGCAGCCAAGAATATCACAATAACCATATCACTGTTTGGACTAACAGACAAGTCCCCATGCAAATGATGATAACAACAATCCATAATTAACGCTATTGCACTACCAAAAGAAGAGACCAACCAAACACATAAAACTGTAAAGCCGAGCGGTCTTAGCTTCACATTAACTCTGTCTGTGTCTGTGTCTTAGATGTTATACGTGTTTGAAGGTCATTTGTCAGGATGGCAATCACACGACAGGACAAACAGACACACAGAATATAAACTCAAGAAGAGGCGGGTAAAGTTCAAAATTGTATTGAATCAAAACAAATCATAAAAACAACTCAATACAAGGCGTAGTTCTTTTCAGAAAATATATCTGTACATTGGTTCACTCTATTCCGGTAATTTTCCTACTCCTTACAAAAATATTCTAAGTCCAAAAATGGCTGAAAAATTGGGCATGACCCGTAGGTACCCTTAGCAAAATACGCTACTGAAAGCAATATCCTATGTCCTAAAATGGCCAAAAATTTGGGCAGGGGTTCGGGGCCTGGATAAAAATAAAGTAAAAGAGCAAAGCGACGCCACTTTACTCGCCGTGTGGTAACCTGGGACTGCGGAACGTTTGTTTTTAACCCTGTCAGTTCAGTCCACAGGGCGGAGTCCGGTATACCATTTAGACACTTAAGCCAGGTTGGTTGCTCAGACTCCGGAGGGCAATTTAGAGATAACAACAAATACTTCTCAGTACTCAGGTTTGGACTCATCCACAACCATTCCCACCGAAGCAATGCTGTAACCCTAAGTGGTGGTGGGGAGTCCGGTATACCATTTAGACACTTAAGCCAGGTTGGTTGCCAAGACTCCGGAGGACAGTTTAGAGATAACAACAAATACTTTGTACTAGGTTGGGAACCTCCCACAACCGTTCGGTACTAAGGTTGCCTCCCACAACCTTTTCCACAGGCACAGAAGCAATGCTGTAACTCTAAGTGGGAAGTCCGGTATACCATTTAGACACTTAAGCCAGGTTGGTTGCCAAGACTCCCCCGAACCTTGAAAACTAACAGCTTATATACCTTCCATGACTGTCCCTGACGTCACAGCTAAGGAACCAATGAAAACGTCGCACTGGGATCACATAACAAAATGGGGAGGGAGGGGGGGAGAGTTTCGAGGCTGCTATCAGTCTCCATACAAGCTACAGTTAAAACCCCTCAAACATACACAACAACTCCTGTACTAAGAAAACTACATCAAAAACGCTATAAAGATATACATCAATAAAATGGAGATTCTACGACGCATCATTTGATACCAAACACTCATTGGTTATCAACACTGTGAACAAAGTGCAAAACCTCTGACTATTATCTCGCAAAATAGTCATGTCACACCAAAAATGTATGCAGTTACAAGTTAACCACAGTCAAACACAGTGTATATTCAACAGGCTTCTCATATGTAGATGATAAACATAAAATCTACATTCTACTAAACAAATGAATACAGACTACATGTTTATATTGAATACATGGGTAAAAGAAAGAATGATATACATGTAAAAGCTACATAAAAGACGAAAGAGAGAGAGAGAGAGAGAGAGAGAGAGAGAGAGAGAGAGAGAGAAAGAGAGAGAGAAAGAGAGAGAGAGAGAAAGAGAGAGAGAGAGAGTGTGTGCGTGTGTGTTCGTCTGTGTGTACCAAGTATTATTCAACATGGAAGTAAAGAATCAAGCTGGAAAGGAGGGTGGGGGGGGAAGAAAGGTGAGAGTTGGATGTCGAAAAACAATGCTTTCACGGGCGGTCCCCGTAGCGAGTTAGTGACCTAGGGTTCATATCCCGTCAGTCAAGCCGGCGCCATCGTGTCAAAACCAATTTAACCAATTAATTCTACCGCAAGAGAACAATAGAAAAGTACTATATCACACCTATCTCCGAACAATTTACTAGGGGAAAGAACAAATATGATTTTAGAGTGTGAATCTTAATTCCACACAGTTTCAATACTAACTTAGATAATATATTCTGCTCTCTACGCCTTCTCTTCTTCTTCACTCTATATACTTTAAGAAGAAAATTGCATATGGAGAAAAGACAAAACAAAATTATTCATGTAGTCGCTTTTCTCCACAATGCCCCCCTCCACAAAAACAGTTTGCCCTCAAACTGAAAATGACCGAGGGTATTGAAACTTCCTGAAGCAGAAGCAAAAATATAGTCCTGCTGCTAAGTATACATCAAACACTATAAGTACCATCGTTTTACACAAAGCAAAAAATCATATTTACAGAAAACCAGTGAAACACCAATATCCTCCTTCTTTTTCTTCTGACACCAAATGTAAAAAAACCGAGCGGAAGGATAAGATTTGCGTTAGAAACACCATTAGTAACGCCGAACCAACAAACTCTGTCCGTTCTTATTGGATTCCAACTCAAAAATAGTGAATTTGGCCCAAACCAAATAAAAACACCTCTCTCAATTTCTCAGTTCTATTATCATAATAAATTTCAAGCAGAAAAAGAAAAAAATATATTGTTACACAAAAAATATTAAAATAATGCGATTATTGCTTCTTACGCCGACACCAAAAGGAAGGAAGTTAAAAAAAAACGTCGAAATAATTTGGATTCTTCGCGAATTTCCCAATGAAATAAGTGATGTATTTTACAGGTTACAGTAAAAACAACGAAAACAAAAAAACTGTTATAGCGACACAAAATTGTTATAAAAGAACGTTAGACTTTCCACTCTAGTCTTCTGTTCCATTTAAAAAAAACCACCCACACACCGATTTACTTCGCCATGGTTACTCAGCATTGAAATCAAAAACATGTGTAAACGAAATTCCCAGCAACATTCAAAAGAGATAACAACCAACAAAACCAGATTTCTCAAACGTATTCATGTTCGCCATTTCAGCAAGTACGAGAAACCTTTTATAGAATAAAAAGACAAAATGTATACTCTTACCAGTCGTGAGTGTACATGAACACCGCATCTGTTGTCCGTCCCCATCGTAGCAGTCTTTGAATCGCACACACACAACGCGCTAACTCCTCTAACGTCTGTCTTTCTCCTTCTTTTGAAAACAATCTATTGACTCTTGAAATCGATTAAAGCAACGTCTTTGGCGCTCAAAATAATAAAACCTTCGATCGTTGACCTCATCGCTGTTGGAGTTGCGGCGACATCACGGATGCGGCGTTGACGACGAGGATGTTACGTCACTCTGACGTCATCTCGTCACAGCATCGGCGTCAACATCGGCTGGCGCGTCCTCGCGGCGCCAGACAGCTCCCTCCGTCACAGCAACGACATCAACATCGACTGGCGCGTCCTCGCGGCGCCAGACAGCTCCCTCCGTCACAGCAACGACATCAACATCGACTGGCGCGTCCTCGCGGCGCCAGACAGCTCCCTCCGTCACAGCAACGACATCAACATCGACTGGCGCGTCCTCGCGGCGCCAGACAGCTCCCTCTGTCGTTTCTGTCACTGCAAAAGCGTCAACCTCGGTGAAACATCCGCCCCCGGACGATCCCCAGCTGGAGCACCGTTTAACGCCGAGACGCAGCTGGCATCCCAGGTCGACCGCAGTGTCTTCACCGGGACGAAGGTAGTGGTGTCGTTGACTGCCACCGTAGATTCTGATAATGATTTTCGAAGAGATTTGAGGTTCTGTGTTCTTCTCTTTGACAACCTTCTCGGTTTCTGCAATAGGTTCATGGATTGGTGACCGATGCGTGTCTTCGGGACCCCTCGTTGTAATCTAAGTCCCCTTCCGAGAAGTCCATCTCTCAGGCTCCCTCGCTGCTGGATGCACTTAGCTCTCCAGTTGATCAGCCCACCCGACCTATGTGGCCGCATAGGTCCAGCACACGCCGCTCAAACCGCTCTTTCGGTTATGCTTGCCTTGCCTGTCCTCTGGTAGGTCTTCTGTACCATACCCACCAGTGCCACCTAATGTGACACCAGGTCAAGACGGTTCCCAATCCAATTCCCCGCAGGTTGTTGGACTACACCCATGGCAGAGTGTATATGACTCTTCTGTAGTAAGTTGTTGCAACAAGAAAAAAACCAAATGTTTCATCAGCTCTGGCCAGACGCTGTTTACTCCATTGTGAACCCTCATTCTCCTCTAATGGTCAAATCTCAGTCTATCAGGCGGACGACGAGTCCTGCTGGTTCGCCGTAGGTCTGACGCTTGAGTTGTCGCTGATGTCGCCTCGCTCCGCGGATTCCGGGAGAGTGGTACCTTGACGACATCAGGCGCGTCCTCGCGTGTGAAGCAGTCTCTTCGTGCAACCCGAAAAGACTCGAACCTGATCGCAGCTGCAACAGCTTCTTCCAGTGCCTGTGGTTTTGCTTGAAATGTCGCCCACTGCAGCCTTGTGTCATGGTAGAGGGCGTCGGTGAAATGAGCGATGGTCAGCTCCTCTTCTGCTTCTCTGCTAGCTGCCGGATAGACTATCTGTACCAGGCGTCTGACGTCTTCCGCTAACGCAGGCAGACTTTCATCTTGCTGACGCGTTCTGTTCTGAAGGTTCGTC
Organism: Littorina saxatilis; assembly: GCF_037325665.1. Lineage (NCBI taxonomy): Eukaryota > Metazoa > Mollusca > Gastropoda > Littorinimorpha > Littorinidae > Littorina > Littorina saxatilis. The sequence continues at coordinate 25,237,852 of NC_090245.1, read as the reverse complement.
CGTAAAAGTTTTTTTCTCGTGCATCTGTGTGCTGAATCTCGCTTCAAGGGCCGGAACAAGCGAGCCATATTCCCGTCTGTCTTCGGGTCTCACGAGTTTCAGCGTTGTCAGTGCTGACCCTCGTAGACAAACAGCAAGCTGAAAACCCATGTCTGCCTCTGTCCATCTGTTCAGCTCTGCAAACATTTCGTCGGAACTGAACTCGGAACGCCACCCAATCCGCCTTTCCGTTGAATGTTGGCGGACATCTGTTGAACTCGCTTCCGCCTGTCAGCGAAGCGACGTTCCTTCCCTCGAGTTCCAGACAGTGTCCCTGTCTGTCCAGAACTCGACATCTATGCCAGCAGGGAAGGTTTTCCCCGCCCGGCATCTGTTGCTTGCCCATGTTACACACGTTAGGATGACCGCGTGTCACCGAGGCTGCAGCGTCAGAAAAGCTCGATCGTCCTTGGACCCCAGTGACAAGCTTCGTGTCACCTCTGTCGCTGTCTCCTCGCCTCTCTTGCTCTTCCTCTGCAGTTGTACTGTGCGCGCTGTGATCTGGGGAGACAGAGACTGACTCCAAGACCGCTGTCAGTCCCCGAATATTCTCCTTCGGCGTTGTCGCCTCGTGACGCAGAGCGCTGCATTCCTGGCGTTGGCTGCTTTGCTCTCCTGCCAGCAACACGTGAATCGTGTCGCCGACAGTATGCAGCTCTGGCTTCCCAGTCCAGGTCTCGAGTTGGAGAGACGGACCGGAAAGCCACTCTGTACTGCTCCCGTGTGTAGTTGACTGAAGACGACCCCTGCTGTGTTGTCCGGCTGGTCCCTTGCTTTTCCACCAAGCGCCGTGTAGACCGTGTTCCTCGTTGCCAAGACAACGTGCCGTGTTGTCCCTGCATGCCAGCAGCTTTCCTAGCCACTGGCTCCATGACGGTGCCGCATCGGAGTACTGCCAGCTGTGTTGACTGCACTGCATGCCCTCTGGAACACTGCCTCGTTGTCCGCTATCTTGCTTCGGTCCGCAGCCATCAGCAGGAAGGGTGATTTTCAGGGAGCAGACGAAAAAAAAGGTTTGCCCAGCAAAAGGAAAAACCAGCTTAAAGCTTTGAACACTAACAGCCCCATCTCTTTAAAGTACACAGAGAAAAAGACCTAACTGATAGCAACAACAAAAATGCTAGTGTTTGCATTATGCTGTTTCAAGGGAGGTAGGCGACGACCCTTGTCGTCAGTACCGCCTGACGCCCGCAGGTCTTCTTGTGAACCAAGGTCAGACATCTTGCTTCGCAGCAGTCCAGAGAAATAAACAGTCACTGGCTAAGTAACTGAGAAAAATAAAAACAAAGGGATGTGAGGGGATCTTCTCTTTCTAAGTAAAATTAAATAAAAAGCTACCAAAACCTACAATGAACCAATCTTTATCCCACTTCTGACACCATTTGTAAAGCCGAGCGGTCTTAGCTTCACATTAACTCTAACTGTCTGTGTCTGTGTCTTAGATGTTATACGTGTTTGAAGGTCATTTGTCAGGATGGCAATCACACGACAGGACAAACAGACACACAGAATATAAACTCAAGAAGAGGCGGGTAAAGTTCAAAATTGTATTGAATCAAAACAAATCATAAAAACAACTCAATACAAGGCGTAGTTCTTTTCAGAAAATATATCTGTACATTGGTTCACTCTATTCCGGTAATTTTCCTACTCCTTACAAAAATATTCTAAGTCCAAAAATGGCTGAAAAATTGGGCATGACCCGTAGGTACCCTTAGCAAAATACGCTACTGAAAGCAATATCCTATGTCCTAAAATGGCCAAAAATTTGGGCAGGGGTTCGGGGCCTGGATAAAAATAAAGTAAAAGAGCAAAGCGACGCCACTTTACTCGCCGTGTGGTAACCTGGGACTGCGGAACGTTTGTTTTTAACCCTGTCAGTTCAGTCCACAGGGCGGAGTCCGGTATACCATTTAGACACTTAAGCCAGGTTGGTTGCTCAGACTCCGGAGGGCAATTTAGAGATAACAACAAATACTTCTCAGTACTCAGGTTTGGACTCATCCACAACCATTCCCACCGAAGCAATGCTGTAACCCTAAGTGGTGGTGGGGAGTCCGGTATACCATTTAGACACTTAAGCCAGGTTGGTTGCCAAGACTCCGGAGGACAGTTTAGAGATAACAACAAATACTTTGTACTAGGTTGGGAACCTCCCACAACCGTTCGGTACTAAGGTTGCCTCCCACAACCTTTTCCACAGGCACAGAAGCAATGCTGTAACTCTAAGTGGGAAGTCCGGTATACCATTTAGACACTTAAGCCCGGTTGGTTGCCAAGACTCCCCCGAACCTTGAAAACTAACAGCTTATATACCTTCCATGACTGTCCCTGACGTCACAGCTAAGGAACCAATGAAAACGTCGCACTGGGATCACATAACAAAATGGGGAGGGAGGGGGGAGAGTTTCGAGGCTGCTATCAGTCTCCATACAAGCTACAGTTAAAACCCCTCAAACATACACAACAACTCCTGTACTAAGAAAACTACATCAAAAACGCTATAAAGATATACATCAATAAAATGGAGATTCTACGACGCATCATTTGATACCAAACACTCATTGGTTATCAACACTGTGAACAAAGTGCAAAACCTCTGACTATTATCTCGCAAAATAGTCATGTCACACCAAAAATGTATGCAGTTACAAGTTAACCACAGTCAAACACAGTGTATATTCAACAGGCTTCTCATATGTAGATGATAAACATAAAATCTACATTCTACTAAACAAATGAATACAGACTACATGTTTATATTGAATACATGGGTAAAAGAAAGAATGATATACATGTAAAAGCTACATAAAAGACGAAAGAGAGAGAGAGAGAGAGATAGAGAAAGAGAGAGAGAAAGAGAGAGAGAGAGAAAGAGAGAGAGAGAGAGTGTGTGTGCGTGTGTGTTCGTCTGTGTGTACCAAGTATTATTCAACATGGAAGTAAAGAATCAAGCTGGAAAGGAGGGTGGGGGGGGGGGAAGAAAGGTGAGAGTTGGATGTCGAAAAACAATGCTTTCACGGGCGGTCCCCGTAGCGAGTTAGTGACCTAGGGTTCATATCCCGTCAGTCAAGCCGGCGCCATCGTGTCAAAACCAATTTAACCAATTAATTCTACCGCAAGAGAACAATAGAAAAGTACTATATCACACCTATCTCCGAACAATTTACTAGGGGAAAGAACAAATATGATTTTAGAGTGTGAATCTTAATTCCACACAGTTTCAATACTAACTTAGATAATATATTCTGCTCTCTACGCCTTCTCTTCTTCTTCACTCTATATACTTTAAGAAGAAAATTGCATATGGAGAAAAGACAAAACAAAATTATTCATGTAGTCGCTTTTCTCCACAAAACCAATCACAGTAATCATCATCAGTGTTCGCATACCTTTTTCATCTCACGTATTGTTCAGACCCCATGCAGGTCAAATATCCGATGGTTTTCACACGCATGATATCTTCTGACACAAGGTCTTAGGTGTTGCGACCAGGATATTTTGACCGACATATATTTGGAATCCAGGCACAACTGACGATTGTCTCGGCTGTCTGGGAACAACTCTAACTTCATTTTACCGCTTTCTTGCAGTGGATCCTGAAAATCCTGAAGCCCTTCACGCTGGTGGCCGTGCTGTTCATCGTGTCTTTCGGCATCTACGCCAACCTCTACGTCTTCCGTCTCTTCGCCCCTCGCACGCTGGCCGCCGGGTGCATGCTACCCTACATCGGCTACACCGTGGGTGGCTTGGTCAGTCTCATCTTCCGCCAGCCCTGCTACCGCATCAAGACCATCGCCATAGAAACTGGCATCCAGAACACCAGCATCGCTTATCTTCTCTTAGTTTTCTCGCTTCCCGCCCCTGACGGCGACATGGCGGCCGTGGGTCCCATGGCTTCCGCCATTATGACGCCACTTCCGCTGTTCGTCTTGGTGATCGTTTACTTGCTCTACAAGCGCTTCTGCAAGAAGAAGAAAGAGGGGGGCGAGGAGGGGGAAGGTGTAGAAGGGGATGAAGAAAAAGGGGGAGATATTGGAGATGGGGAAGAGGTGGCTTTGAAGGTCGGGGGGATAAAGGGCGAACAGAACGGTGACTTGGACACAGAGAGCAAAACGAAAGGAAAGGCTATCAAAAACGGGTCGGAAGGTGTAAATGATAACGGAAAGGATGACCAAGAGAAAATAAGGTTTCTTGACGACGACGACGAGAATAACATAGCATAGGCGCCTTCGGTAGGATAAGATCTTACTATGCAAACAGAAGGGGACTGGTAGTGCATAGGCGCCTTCGGTAGGATACGGTCTTACTATCCAAACAGAAGGGAACTGATAGTGCATAGGCGCCTTCGGTAGGATAAGGTCTTACTATCCAAACAGAAGGGAACTGATAGTGCATAGGCGCCTTCGGTAGGATACGGTCTTACTATCCAAACAGAAGGGAACTGATAGTGCATAGGCGCCTTCGGTAGGATACGGTCTTACTATCCAAACAGAAGGGAACTGATAGTGCATAGGCGCCTTCGGTAGGATAAGATCTTACTATGCAAACAGAAGGGGACTGGTAGTGTCAATCTTCTTTTCCAGAAATAACTGGTCCGAGAGGAAAGTTTATGGCAAAGAAGCAGAAAAGGAGAACATGTCCAGAAAGTTATGAGCAAGAATTAAACCAACGAGGAAACACCGGACGACTCGATACATGTATATAAGCATTAAACCATAAACGTGGAATGTGTTTGTGAAAGATAGGGCCAAAGTATGGTCTGTGAGCAGAGTAGAGTTGTTTCAACGTAGAAAACACTACTCGTATGTACTATGCGAACAGGGGAAGCAGCTCGTTCCAAAAGACAGAGTAAGTGATTGTCTCCCTTGATTCATTTGCCTAAACGTCCGATCTTCGGCTAATTATATAGTGTCGGATGTTTTTTGTTTTTTTAAAAGCATGTAAATACAGATGAGTAAATAAACAATGTTATCAGAAGAAAGGATTGTTCTGATTATGATACAACACATTTATGGTGCAGGTTTTAAGCAAATAAAAAATCTCAATTTGACAATGAGAATAAAGAAGACATTGAAGCTGAACATGTAGGCTACGCATATTTCGCATTGAAAGCCAAACAGGACGAAAGAAAGACATTTACGCTGGAGCTGCCATCAGAGAACATGTTATGAATGTTAAAGACTGAAAATGATTTAACCTACGGCCACTCAAACCTGGAGAAGGCATGTTCCTGTCGGTGGTGTGGAGTTTGAACAATGTTTTATTTGAGTTTTTGCTTTCACGCACATCATCCTGTAACGTGATAGGAATGACCAAAAAAACTACAAGCATTTAGATGCCATCCTTCCCGTATGAACGGTCGTGTGAATCACAACAGATGTATCCGCTTTAGCGAGGGATAAAAGCATCCTTCCACCTAGACACCTACCAACAATCAAACAATCAGCCTGTCTGCTTTCTGTGCATGATGGCATTTTGTGGGTGAATTAATTTGGCAGAATGATACGGGTGTCAGTTACGAATGCATTCAGCTAAATAATTCCAACTGTGCGAACAGGAAGCAGCCAGACTGTTGATTATAAGTATGTGTCCCAGAGGAAGAATATTGTTCTTATCCTTGTTAACATCCTAGAGATCTGTGATGGTGTACAAGACGAGTTGTGGAACGATATTGTGTTTGTTTGCAAGTAGTACCACATTATTTCCATTCCCGAAGAAATAACTTTCAGCATACTTTAATAAAAAAAAATCCCAATCAATCGATAAAGAAAACACTACAGAAGCCAGTCTGTCTGATTTTCGAAACCAATATTTCGTCAGTTTTATACCTGACTTCGTAATGGTGACCAGCTTGATTAAAACATCATGTGTTCTTCCAATAAAGACGTAACAAAGGTGTAGCATGACATGGCGCCAATTCCGCAGAAAAATACACACACACACACACACACACACACACACACACACACACACACACACACACACACACACCAAAAAATACAAATGTGTACAGAAGAATAATCACTGGTGCATTATTTTAGCACAGCGATAATGCCCGTCGCAATCATGGTTAAAACTTTGTTGTGAAATGATGATTAAAACAGTGAAGTCAGTGTCTGTCAATGAATGAGTATGCGTGCCTGAGTGTGTTTCGGTTACGGGGGTGGGATCGGAGTGTGTATGAAAGGTAGATAGGATACACAACGAGCAGGAGTAAGAGGAATGAAATATTCATAATTCGACCAATCTTATGTTGTGCTCTTTTTTGACGTACCGTTTTAAAGGCATGTTTCATGTGACTGCATTTATTTTCCATGCCCATCGCTCTAAGTTTTAGACTTGATTATTTTCGTACGTTAAATTCATCAACAGAATATATATTTTCTATGTGGATTCCAATGAAAATAATGTTGATGGAACCCCCCGCGGGTTAGGGGGAAGAATTTACCCGATGCTCCCCAGCATGTCGTAAGAGACGACTAACGGATTCTGTTTCTCCTTTTCCCCTTGTTAAGTGTTTATTGTATAGAATATAGTCAATGTTTGTAAAGATTTTAGTCAAGCAGTATGCAAGAAATGTTAAGTCCTTTGTACTGGAAACTTGCATTCTCCCAGTAAGGTGTACTACGTTGCAAGCCCCTGGAGAAATTTTTTACATTTAGTCAAGTTTTGACTAAATGTTTTAACATAGAGGGGGAATGGAGAAATTTTTTACATTTAGTCAAGTTTTGACTAAATGTTTTAACATAGAGGGGGAATCGAGACGAGGGTCATGGTGTATGTGTGTGTGTGTGTGTGTGTGTGTGTGTGTGTGTGTGCGTGTGTGTGTGTGTGTAGAGTGTGTACTGAACCTTCAAATCAACCCTAATATTATCCAACTATTTAAGTGATTTGAAACATATCAAAGCTAGAAATCTTCTAATTATACTTAGATTGGGAGTATCTCCTCTGAAAGTGCATCGATTTCGCTTTAATTTAAATGCAACCTCCGCTGATTTATCTTGTCCATTTTGTTGTGGCAGTGTTGAAGATGAAGTCCACCTTGTTTTAGTATGCCCTAAATATTCTGAGTTAAGAGAATATTATATTCCACGAAAATACACTAGAATCCCATCATTGTTTAAATTAACCATGCTGTTTTCAAACACTAGTAAGCCGCTATTGCTACGTTTTTCTACATTTGTCATGAAGGCGCTTTCCATTCGTAATCCATAATCAATCAATCAATCAATCAATGACGCTTATATCGCGCATATTCCGTGGGTACAGTTCTAGGCGCTCTGCAGTGATGCCGTGTGAGATGAAATTTTATACGGCCAGTAGATTGCAGCCATTTCGGCGCATATTTACCTTTCACGGCCTATTATTCCAAGTCACACGGGTATAGGTAGACAATTATTAACTGTGCCTAAGCAATTTTGCCAGGAAAGACCCTTTTGTCAATCGTGGGATCTTTAACGTGCACACCCAATGTAGTGTACACGGGGGGAGGGTTCGGACACCGAAGAGAGTCTGCACACAAAGTTGACTCTGAAATAAATTTCCGCCGAACCTGGGATCGAACTCACGCTGACAGCGGCCAACTGAATACAAATCCAGCGCGCTACCAACTGAGCTATATCCCCGCCCAACATAATCCGTAAACGAAACAGGGCGATACTAGTAGGATGTTCTTGTTTTTGTTTACTAGACTTCAGACTTCAGACTTCAGACTCTCTCTCTCTCTCTCTCTCTCTCTCTCTCTCTCTCTCTCTCTCTCTCTCTCTCTCTCTCTCTCTCTCTCTCTCTTTCCCTCTCTCTCTCTCTCTCTTGTCTTTCTCTCTCTCTCTCTCTCTCTCTCTCTCTCTCTCTCTCTCTCTCTCTCTCTCTCTCTCTCTTTCTCTCTTTTAAAAATTTTTGATGCAAAAGTTCAGCCAATCTACTATATAATACTGGTAGGATTTTCGGTGGTTTTTCGATTCCTGTGACCAAACCGCGCGGATTTGTGCCTTCTCCTTCGGTTGCTATGCCAACGTGACCCAGGAAATCGATTCCGCTAGGTCCCGACTTCCAATTTTGTCCACGAACAAAGTTTGAAGAGGTTTGTCTCGCAAATTTGAGCAGACAACAGTGAACTTTGACCTGAACTTTGACATCGCGGCGAAAGAGATCTGTGATTGGTTCTTCTTCAACTTTCGGTTCGACTAAACACGCGACCGCACCTCAGACGAACCTAGCTGTTTTGTTTTATTTCTCTACCCCAGACGAACCTAAAATAATAAGAAGATAGATAGATCTGTTTATCTGTTAATGGAACTCCAAAATATTCCATAGATTTGTTTACTAAATAGTTCGAAACATTATCACCTGATAAGTCGCCGTATAACCTTATAGGTTCCAGCGACTAAATATTTTCCCCCGGTGCAACCATAGACATGTACGTCATCATGATCTCCCCTTAATTTGACCGTTATTTTGGCTGTCTTAGTGAAATGGTAAGATATATCTCTATGTTTTTTACATGTAAGTGTTCGGAAAAAATACAGTTATAGCAGTTATGTACAAAAATAAGCAGCATATGCTCTTTTCGCCAAAGTAAAGTCCTTTTTTCTTCTGGTTTCTTATATGTGTCACAGCACACCGCAAGCTTTTAGGCGAATAGCAAGTGAGTGGTATATATATATCATCAATTTTATAGTAGGTAACGGTGTAAATTAGTTGCCATGTTCATGTCCATTATACGTTTTCCATATTCCATATGTGTCATTTAATTGTGTGTTGCTTGATGCCATGTATGTATGTGTGTGTGTGTGTACATGACTTTAAATAAGCATGGATTGGATGTGTGCACTCGATTGTGTGTGTGAACCATGTATATATTTTCTGTTGTCAATTACATATGTTATACTATGCGTTTGAATCATTAAGTATTTTAGACGTCATACTTTTTTTCGTATCTTCACGATGGCTAAAATTGTACCCGTTTAAATTTTAATGCTTCCAACTTTCAAAGCGCTGCACGGCTGGGAAGAGATGCGCACTTTTATCACTGTTGTTCATGTAGACGTAATCATGGATTTATGCAAACGTCATACCTGCTGTATTTTATTTTGTTTGTTTGTATAGTCGCGTGCGGTCGCGCAGTCTTTTTGGTCAGTTCCGATTACCTCCCATTGATGCGAAAACCTATATGACTGTTTTTTGTTATTTTTCTCTCTGTTAATTCACCAGTGGCTATGTAACATGTGTTACAGAATTGCACCGGTGTAAGGGTTAACATTTTATTTTTCACCAAGAGAATATAATTCATTATATGCGGGATAATGTGCGGGGGGGGGGGGGGGGGTGCAAACAACATTTTCTTCACAACCTTATAGGTTCCAGCGACTAAATATTTTCCCCCGGTGCAACCATAGACATGTACGTCATCATGATCTCCCCTTAATTTGACCGTTATTTTGGCTGTCTTAGTGAAATGGTAAGATATATCTCTATGTTGTTTACATGTAAGTGTTCGGAAAAAATACAGTTATAGCAGTTATGTACAAAAATAAGCAGCATATGCTCTTTTCGCCAAAGTAAAGTCCTTTTTTCTTCTGGTTTCTTATATGTGTCACAGCACACCGCAAGCTTTTAGGCGAATAGCAAGTGAGTGGTATATATATATCATCAATTTTATAGTAGGTAACGGTGTAAATTACTTGCCATGTTCATGTCCATTATACGTTTTCCATATTCCATATGTGTCATTTAATTGTGTGTTGCTTGATGCCATGTATGTATGTGTGTGTGTGTGTACATGACTTTAAATAAGCATGGATGTGTGCACTCGATTGTGTGTGTGAACCATGTATATATTTTCTGTTGTCAGTTACATATGTTATACTACTATGCGTTTGAATCATAAGTATTTTACACGTCATACTTTTTTTCGTATCTTCACGATGGCTTTTTAAAAACCCGTTTAAATTTTAATGCTTCCAACTTTCAAAGCGCTGCACGGCTGGGAAGAGATGCGCACTTTTATCACTGTTGTTCATGTAGACGTAATCATGGATTCATGCAAACGCCATACCTGCTGTATTTTATTTTGTTTGTTTGTATAGTCGCGTGCGGTCGCGCAGTCTTTTTGGTCAGTTCCGATTACCTCCCATTGATGCGAAAACCTATATGACTGTTTTTTGTTATTTTTCTCTCTGTTAATTCACCAGTGGCTATGTAACATGTGTTACAGAATTGCACCGGTGTAAGGGTTAACATTTTATTTTTCACCAAGAGAATATAATTCATTATATGCGGGATAATGTGCGGGGGGGGGGGGAGGGGTGCAAACAACATTTTCACAAGCACATAACCAACAAAATGACATCGCATGCGCAGCACACAAAGTGCGTAGCACGGGTACCACTAGTTTTGTTGTATTACTCCAAAATCTGGGGTTATTCCCGGTTAAACACCATGGGGAAAGTGCACCCCATGGCATGTAAACGCCTTTAAGGTGTTCCAACATGTACACCAAACAGAATGGTTAATGGAGAACTTGGCAGATACCTTCTTTTTGTAAACTCCAATGTGCGTTGTTTGAAATATTGGTTTAAATTGCTTACGATGAGAGACGACAGATTGCTCAAACAAGCCTACTCAATGTTGCGTAACATGGATGAAAGCGGGAAAAGATGTTGGGCCTCGGAAATCCGCAACATATTGACTAAAACTTGTTTTCACTGTGTGTGGCTTAACCAAGGTCTCTCTCTCTCTCTCTCTCTCTCTCTCTCTCTCTCTCTCTCTCTCTCTCTCTCTTTAACAAACACTTCATTTCGCTAGCAGACAACCTAAAATCTTGTCTCAATCACAATGATTACCTTGATACGGATGATTGTGTTGAAAAATTAAAAACATTCTGTGGACAAAAGTTGACTCAAACTGACACGTTTTCTATTCCTCAAATCTCAGTGCACGAAGTAGGAAAACTGGCAGAACAAATGGTGAATAAGAAGTCAATGGGTCCAGACAAGATTCCAGTCAAGTTGCTAAAACTTGCTTTACCTTACATTGTCGATTCCCTAACTTATGTTTATAACCTAAGCATACAACAAAACGTGTTCCCTTCTATTTTAAAGTGTGCAAAAGTATTACCACTTCCAAAAAATAAGGATCTTACAGACCCAAACAACTTTAGACCTATTTCCCTCTTACCTGTTCTATCTAAACCCTTAGAAAAGCACATACAAAAACACCTACTGGCATATATGGAACAAATGAATCTGTTTCATCCTTTTCAGTCTGGATTCCGCTCTAAGCATTCCTGCCACACCGCCTTAAGCTCTTTATGCGAGACTTGGCTGTCAGCAATAAACAAAGCAGACATTACGGGAGCGTTGTTTTTGGACTTTAAGAAAGCCTTTGACCTAGTAGATCACTCACTTCTACTAAAGAAATTAAAATGCTATTTAAAAGACGACTCAGCCTGTGCCTTTTTTGAATCGTATCTTTCAAAACGGAAACAGTATGTATCCATTAACTGTAAAACTTCGTCAAATGAGTTTGTCAGAAGTGGTGTCCCTCAAGGGTCTGTATTAGGACCTATCTTGTTCTGTATTTATATAAATGATTTACCCCTTCATGTGTCCGATGAAAAAGTTAGATGTGAGTTCTTCGCGGATGACTCTTCTGTTCACACCAGTCAAAAATCTTTGGAATCCGTTAACTCTTCTCTTCAAACAAGTGTGGATGAAATCACTGAGTGGTGCGTTTCTAATGCAATGATCATTCATCCGATTAAAACAAAGAGTATGGTGATAACCACGAGACAAAAACACCAATTAAGCCCTTTACAATTACAACTGTCAGTTGGTTCAACTCAAGTGCAGCAAGTTAGGGAACATAGATTATTGGGTGTTACCATTGATCAAGAGTTGAAATGGCAAACTCATTTGAGTAATATTTGCAAACTAGTATCAAAAAATTTGTACCTGTTATCAAAATTAAGGCATTACGCTGATTCTGCAGCACTCAAAATGTTCTATTACGCCCACATAATGCCTCATATAAACTTCGCATCGACACTTTGGGATAACTGCAGTGATGTTCATTTAAAAAGACTCAATTCCCTGCATCGCCGAGCTGCAAAACTTATTCTGCATGATTTGAATAGGTCCACGGATGATAAACTAAAGCTCTTGAATTTCCTCCCCTTGAAAGATCAGTTGACGTTAAACAAGGCTGTGTTCATGTATAAAATTCTAAATGACGACTGTCCTAAATATTTGCAATCACATTTCAAACATGCCACAAAAAGATATGGGTCCCAAAAAATCATCCCTCCTATACCTCGCATAGACCTCTACAAATCGAGCTTAGCCTTCTCGGGAGCGTTTCTCTGGAACTCCTTACCCCAACAGATAAGAAATGCAACTTCAGTGAAAATGTTTAAGAGACAGTCACGTTCACACATCATTCGTGAATGAAATGTCTTGTTCGATTGTTATTTTGTTAAACATTTTGTACTAATGTTAACGGATGTGTAGCTGATCGGAGCAACTTATTCCCAAATGAAAGGTATAACTATGTCAATGTAATTTTGTAATTTTTTTAGTTCTCCTTATGTAATTCCTTAAATGCACATTGTGTTGCATTCTGTAGAATGTATTTCTGTATTTTATATGATTGAATTTATATTTGTAATGTGCGTCTGTGTTGTATAAAGGACAGGTTGGAAGAATAGGCTTTGCCTAAAACCTTTATCCTTTTGTAATAAAGTTCTGAGTCTGAGTCTGAGTCTGAGTCTCTCTCTCTCTCTCTCTCTCTCTCTCTGTCGTGAGCTGTGGTTCAGCGAGTGCGGACGCATGCTTGGAGCTCTGTCATTTTCGTTTAATTTCTCAGGATAACAAAAGTGTTGTGCATTATCCTTTGGTGTGCGGATTGTTTTTGTGTCATGCCTTCCGGAAATCAAGATTTCAGGCCAGTATGTGGCCGGTTTGCCATAATATTTGACATTTTCATGTTGAAAAGAGCAAAACAAAAGGCAGCCATGACTGTGAAAACGTGCAACCCCCGAACTCGGACAAACGGTGTCATACTTGGTTTGGTCCTCACTTACCTCTTTTGGGGGGGTATTTTACTTCAGTGCGGAGATGTCGAGTTAAACCCAGGACCTCCAAAGCAAGACACAATGAGACAAACTCGTCTGAACACTGGTGCAGAAAGAAGTGAGAGTGCGCAGAACAAACCAGCAGAACCAACTCTTGTGGATGTGATGGGCGTTCTGCAAACTTTGAACAAAAGTTTGACGAGATGAAGTGCGATGTCCAAGATCTTCGAAACAGCAATGTAGCACTCCAAGAAGAAATACATGGACTCAGAGGAGAAGTGACAGACTTACGCCAAGAAAATGACGACCTGCATGCGTGTAATTCCATGTTGGAGGAACGCGTGCGGGAGATGGAAACAAAGATGGATGATTTAGAAAACAGGTCAAAGCGCAATAATCTCATTTTTCATGGGCTTAGCAGGAGTGAAAATGAAACGAACGAGGATTGTGAGGCAATGCTCAAAGAATTTATCACTGATAAGCTGGAGTTGGGTGATGATATTGTCTTTGATAGGGTGCATCGTCTGAGCAATAAGCCCGACTCTCCGGTGATTACACGCTGTGCTTTCTTCAAAGACAAAGTGACAATCCTGAAAGCAAAGCGGAAACTACAGGGAAGTCAAATCTCCATTGGAGAAGACTTTTCTCAGAAGGTGAGAGAGATGCGACGTAACTTGGTGCCTTTTCTAAAGAAAGCTAGAAGTGAGCAGAAAAGGGCTAGCTTAGCTTTTGACCATCTGTATATTGATGGGAAAAAAGTACACTTATGACAGTGAAAGGAAGGCCCTTGCAGAAGTGAGATAGGAATTAGGCCGCTCCGTTGTAGGGGAAAGGTTGAAGTATGCTGATGTTAGTGATAGACATGGTAGAAAGAGGAGCTTTTTTATGGGGAGGCAAAAAAGAGTGACACCGGTGAGACATGGAGGCAGGGACTGTCGGGTGAGTGCACGTGAAACTTTGAAAACAGACTTTGTGAGCGATATTGATGTAAGCGATGCTGATGTCAGTGAACGTGTGGACTTTGTCAATGAATGCACTGAAAGCACGCGTGATATAGGGGGTCAAGGGGCAGATATGAATCGTGTATTATATACAGTAACGAGTGAGCCAAATGTAAATGAAAAAGAAAAGGAAAATCACGCTGCCTGCAAAACAATTATCAGTCCTACACACATCACAAACAAACCCTTTTCTTTTTTACAGTGTTCTATTCGCATTTGTACTTGGAATTGTGACGGCTGGTTACAAAAACTTGATGTAAAGGATGTGATTGACTGTTTGCTAAGTTTTGACATTTTTTCATTGAATGAAACCTTTGTTGATTTTGATAATCGAGAGTACCCTGTGTTTAAAGACTATGATGTGCATGTTTCTAAGGCTGTCAGATTATCGCAGGGAGCAAGATGTTCGGGTGGTGTGATGGTTTTTGTTAAAAAACGATTGTCACAGCTAGTGAAACGCATTGATGTTAAATATAAACACACGGTTGTACTGGAAATAAATAAAACGTTGTTCGGTTTAGATAAGAATGTGCTTTTGATTTGCATGTATTTACACCCATATGACAGCAAATTTTGGGATGTTTCCGAATATGGCTATGGTATCGAAATTCTAGAACAATGCATTGTTGATTTGTTTGAATCTATTCATGAGGATTTCTCTTTGATTGTGTGTGGAGATTTGAATGCTAGAACAAGTTCGAATAATGCTGTGCCTGATGATAGTTTTGATGAGGATTGGAATAAAGTGCGTTTTAGAGATTCAGATTATGAAATGTGTGCAAGGATTTCTGACGATAAAGAAACAAACGCGTTTGGTAAAGAGCTGCTTGATATGTGTTCTATGATTGGTTGTATTATAATGAATGGCTTACGGCAATTTGATTGTGATGATTCTTTAACTTTCGTGTCTACATCAGGTGGTAGTACCATTGACTACTTCATTATTTCTATTGATATTTGTACTTCAGATTGTATTCGCTCGTTACGTGTCATGTCTTCTGTTGATTCGTCACATTTTCCTGTTTCATTAGTGTTGAGTTGCCTAAATAATATTGATTTTTCTGACAAAGATCAGGCAAGCAAACCAAAATGGATTTCTAAAATGTGTTGGGACCAGTCTAAAGATCAGAGCTTTTTGGAAACTTGGTATAGAGATGATTTACATGATTTGTATGAACAAGCTTTTATTGTTGTAGACTATGATGTAGATGAAGCATTGAAATTGTTTACTGATGCATTGTTGTCAGCGAGTGAGTGTATGAGAAAGAGGGTTTTGGTAGGAGGCGGACAGCAGCGTAGGCCTGCGTTATGGTTTGACGATGATTGTAATACGGCGAAGACTGTTGCACGGCAACGCTTGACTGATTATAGACTTAGTAAATCAGATACAGACCGCGAACTTTATGTACAAGCACGGAAACAGTATAAAACGTTAACCAAAACAAAAAAATAAGCTATAGCCGTAATAAAGCTTTACATCTGGCTTCTTTGGGAAAAGATGGGACATTATTTTGGAAGGAAGTAAAGCAGTTATCGGGAAGAAAAAAGTCAGGGATTTCTAAGGAGGTTACTGATGCACAGTGGTTTGAACATTTTCAGCAGCTATTTAATGTTGACGTTGTAAGGCAAGCGGAGAGAGAGGGAGAGGGTGGGCAGGCTGGTGCAAGGGAAGTAACCGATGATATATGTGCCGACTTGAATGCAGTAATTACAGAATCTGAGGTTTTAGAAGCCATTAGAAATTTGAAAAAAGGAAAAGCATGTGGTAGCGACGAAGTTCTATCGGAAATGTTAAAGTTAGTTGCTGATACTGCTGTCCACTTCCTCACAAAATTATTTAATATCCTGTTTGACCAGGGCATTTATCCGGATGAATGGGCAAAAGCTATTATTGTTCCAATCTTTAAAAAGGGTGATCCCAAGTTAACTGCGAATTACCGCGGGGTTTCATTACTTAGTTTAGTCAGTAAATGTTATACTTTTGTTTTGAATAAGAGATTAGTGAAATGGACGGAAGAATATAAAAAACTAACAGAATCTCAGGCTGGTTTTAGGCGTGGTTATTCCACCGTGGATCATATCTTTACATTAAAGGCTGTTGTTGATAAATGTTTTGCAAAGAGAGGATGTAAATTATATGTATGTTTTGTGGATCTACGCCAGGCATTTGATTCTGTTCAAAGAGAACCACTGTTTGACGTTTTGATGCAGTATGGTATGAATGGAAAATTTATGAAAGCAATAGTTGCCATTTATCAAAATGTTTTGTCATGTGTGAGGATTGAAGACAGAATGACTGATTTTTTTGAGTGTCCAGTAGGGGTCCGTCAAGGTTGTATTCTAAGTCCACAATTTTTTTCCCTTTTTATAAACGAGATAGCTAACTCTGTGGAAAACGGTGGAATGCATGGCATTCAGTTTTTGCCCGGTCTTGTCGAATTATTTATTTTACTTTTTGCGGACGACCTAGCTCTCCTCTCTGACACAGCACTGGGATTACAAAGGCAGATTAATGTTTTAAACGATGCATGTAAAAGACTGTACCTAAACATTAACATTGATAAAACCAAATGTATGGTATTTAGAAAAGGGTTTTTTTTTGGGTAAGAATGAAAAATGGTATTTGAATGGAAAATTGCTTGAGGTTGTTAATGAATATAATTATTTAGGTTTTGTGTTTACTACAAAAATGAGTTTGAAAAGGGGAGTTGATTTTTTAGCGGTGAAAGGGAGGCGAGCATGCATTGACTGTATTAGACACGTTAGAAAACTGAATGATATCTCCAAAAGTTGTTTTTTCAAAATTTTCGATTCCCAGGTGCAATCCATATTAATGTACTCTTCTAAAATGTGGGGTCTCCAAAGATTAGACAATATAGAAAAGGTTCACACACTTGCATGCAAAAGGTTCTTAAGTGTTCCTCTTAAAGTATCCAACAAGTTTGTGTATGGAGAACTGGGACGCTACCCTTTGTACATCAACAGTGCAGTAAGGTGCATAAAATATTGGTTGAAGCTGTTGACACTAGATATATCCAGAATTCCCAGACAGGCATACTTAATGTTAAAAATCTTGGACGAGCGAGGTAAAACATGCTGGGCAACACATGTAAAGAATACATTGTTTAGCACGGGGTTTGGATATGTTTGGTTGCAACAAGGGGTGGGGTGTGAAAAAACATTTATTTCTTTGTTTAAACAGAGAATGGCTGATATGTATTTGCAGGAATGGAATGGTTCCATTATAAGTAATGACATTTATCAAAACTACCGATTATTCAAAACAGTTTTTGAAAGTGAGAAGTACTTTGATTTCATTGACAAAAAATGTTTCCGCGATTGTTTGATCAAATTGCGTCTGGGTGTGTTGCCTTACGATGCTGGAGGGATTTATTAGCTGACTTTCGCACTACACCCCGCCATTTATCAGTGGATGGTAAAGCCCCCCCCCCCCCTCCCCCACGTTGTGTAGATGAATCATTTGCTTCTTTCCTTGTGTTTGCTTGACTACTTGAATCAATTTTCTGCCAATGTTGTAACCGAGAATCGCGTGGGAGATAGCATGACAACTCAATTGCTTCCTGTGAACTACTTCTATCTATGTAAATATACGACTTGTGTCTGTGTGTCTGTGTGTGTGTCTGTGTATCTGTGTATTCGCGATGCACGGCCAAAGTTCTCGATGGATCTGCTTCAAATTTGGTGGGCATATTCAGGTAGACCCGGTACAGGACACAACCTGGTCGATATTTCAACACGTGCTCTCAGCGCGCAGCGCTGAACCGATTTTGTGCGCGCTGAACACATTTTGGTTCCACCTCAGCTACCCGGGCCCCCATACCGACACACCAAAGCCAAAGTTCTCGGTGGATCTTTTTGAAATTTGGACACCGTATTCAGCTACACCCCGGACACAATATCATCGATGAGATATTTCAACACGTGCTCTCAGCGCGCAGCGCTGAATCGATTTTGGTTTTTGTGTTCATTTCACCATTATAAGTAACTCTTCCTTATCTTCTCATCTTCTCCAGGTTTTCAGCGTTTACCTCCCTTCCTTCGTATGGTGCACTATAGTATGGCGTCTTCGGATATTCCCGGCGTTGTTACTATTTTTAGAAGGTCACCGCAGTGTCCAGAACGTAAATTGGACCCGTAAATTATCCTCACTGTAAAAGTGCAAAGGTCGAATCAATTTATAGCCACGCGAAAAATACACTGTCATCTATCTCTCTATAGATACGGCTTCTCTGTGTTTGTGTGTGTGTGTGTGTGTGTGTGTGTGTGTGTGTGTCTCTATGTGAGCAACACCTGTGGATTTTTCAGTTCTGTTTGTGATGTGGTCTGGCGGCTTTTGTGTAATTTTATGCACTGGCCTTCCTTTGAAAAGCCAGAACAGTTCAAAAGGGCTTAGAGATAAGCTCTAAATTGCTCAGTCCTGTTTGAGTGGTGTTCGCCTCCAAAGGTGATTAACACGGTTACATTCGTCGACAAGGATGGGACTCGATATGGTCAGGAATGGCATTATGGCCACTAAATCATTTTCGTGCTGTTCCCATTCCACGAATCTGGGAGGGACCTAAGCTTGGCGGGTCCATTGTTCGGACCCGGCGAAGCTGGCGTACGGCACTAAGCACTTCTTCCCGGCGAAGCCGGCTACCCGGCGAAGCCGGCTACCCGGCGAAGCGGGTATTCATTCTAGTACATATATATTTTACTGTATACGCAAATCGCGTGAGACCTAACACCAAGGCCCCTTTCTCTCGTCGACTTTCAATCAAACACTGCTCAAAGCAACATAGGGCGATGAACCAAGTAGCTTCGAAAGTCGGCCGACAATGTACAATCCATTGTTTGTCTATTTGTTTGTTTTAGTGGTTTTTTTTTCTTTCTTTCTTTCTCTGTTTGTATTTCTTTCGATCTCTCTTTCAATCTTTCTGGCTTTGTTTATTTCTTTCTCTCTTCCTTTCTTTCCTAATTTTTAAACCTGTTTATTGGCGCAACTTGGTTTGTGACCGGCAGTATCGGTGTCTGTGCCCCCCTGACACCGCGAGGTAAGTTTCCTTGTTTTATCAGGGAAAATGTAATCTTGAATCTGAGTTTTCAATGTTCTTTCTATGTTTTCCTTTCTAAAAACTTTCGTTGTTCATGTCTGTCTGTCTGCCTGTCTGTCTGTCTGTCTGTCTGTCCCTCTGTCTCTCTGTCTGTCTCTGTCTGTCTGTCTCTCTCTCTCATCCATTAATAGGTTAGACATTTCTGGTGATGTTTTCTTGGACCTAAAAAAGCTTTTGACCTTGTGGATCACGAGATCCTTCTACAGAAATTAAAATGTTATTTGAACAGTTCAAGCACTGTCCCTTTTTATATTTAGTCAAGTTTTGACTAAATATTTTAACATCGAGGGGGAATCGAAACGAGGGTCGTGGTGTATGTGTGTCTGTGCGTGTGTGTGCGTGTGTGTGTAGAGCGATTCAGACTAAACTACTGGACCGATCTTTATGAAATTTGACATGAGAGTTCCTGGGTATGAAATCCCCGAATGATTTTTTCATTTTTTTGATAAATGTCTTTGATGACGTCATATCCGGCTTTTCGTGAAAGTTGAGGCGGCACTGTCACGCCCTCATTTTTCAACCAAATTGGTTGCAATTTTGGTCAAGTAATCTTCGACGAAGCCCGGGGTTCGGTATTGCATTTTAGCTTGGTGGCTTACAAATTAATTAATGACTTTGGTCATTAAAAATCTGAAAATTGTAAAACAAAATAAAAATTTATAAAACGATCCAAATTTACGTTCATCTTATTCTCCATTATTTGCTGATTCCAAAAACATATAAATATGTTATATTTGGATTAAAAACAAGCTCTGAAAATTAAATATATAAAAATTATTATCAAAATTAAAATGTCGAAATCAATTTAAAAACACTTTCATCTTATTTCTTGTCGGTTCCTGATTCCAAAAACATATAGATATGATAAGTTTGTATTATAAACACGCTCAGAAAGTTAAAACAAAGAGAGGTACAGAAAAGCGTGCTATCCTTCTTAGCGCAACTACTACCCCGCTCTTCTTGTCAATTTCACTGCCTTTGCCATGAGCGGTGGACTGACGATGCTACGAGTATACGGTCTTGCTGAAAAATGGCATTGCGTTCAGTTTCATTCTGTGAGTTCGACAGCTACGGTACGGTATGTCCACGTCCGGACCGAACCACCCGAACACTTCTGTGGGTACGGATGGTTCGGTGCCGAACGGGACCTCCGGATGGTACGGGACCGGACCGGACCTACTGGTCCGGTACCGGGCCGGACCACCCGACCACCTCTGTTGGTCCGGATGGTCTGGCACCGAACCGGACCATACCGGACCTACGGGTCCGGAAGGTACGGTATGTCCACGTCCGGACCGAACCACCCGAACACTTCTGTGGGTACGGATGGTTCGATGCCGAACGGGACCTCCGGATGGTACCGGACCGGACCGGACCGGACCGGACCACCCTACCGGACCGGTCCGGATCGGACCACCCGACCACCTTTGTTGGTCCGGATGGTCTGGCACCGAACCGGACCACCGGACCTACGGGTCCGGATGGTACGGTATGTCCACGTCCGGACCGAACCACCCGAACACTTTTGTGGGTACGGATGGTTCGGTGCCGAACGGGACCTCCGGATGGTACGGGACCGGACCGGACCTACGGGTCCGGATGGTCCGGTACCGGACCAGTGGTCCGGTCCGGACCACCCGACCACCTCTGTTGGTCCGGATGGTCTGGCACCGAACCGGACCATACCGGACCTACGGGTCCGGATGGTACGGTATGTCCACGTCCGGACCGAACCACCCGAACACTTTTGTGGGTACGGATGGTTCGGTGCCGAACGGGACCTCCGGATGGTACGGGACCGGACCGGACCACCGGACCGGACCGGAACACCGGACCACCCTACCGGACCGGATCGGCACCCCCGACCGGACCGGACCATTTCTTTTCTGATCAGACCCGATGGGTTCCTGTTTAGTCTATAAATGGCGGGGGTTCGTTGGCTGGGCTGACCCAACAGTCGCAGGGTTTTTGTTTTTCTCTCCCTTCGGCTGCTGGAGACGTTTCGTCTTTGGGGCAGGGGTCTTCGCGGCCTCTTGCTTCTGTGGGCGTTTCTTCACAGCCTGCTTCATCGCTTTCGGCTCCTCCCCCTCAAGCTCCCTACACTCCTGCTGTTGAGGAGTTGTCGGGAAGTGAAGATGAGAGTGAGTCGGAGGACGATAGGGAGGAGGATCAGGGTCGCCCTGAGGTTAACACTGATCCTCTACCCTTGCCGGTTTCTGATGGAACTTCCGAAGCTATGCTTCGTACTTTCCAACAGTACATGACAGACATCACGCGGCGTCTTGACGCCACGGATGCCTCTCTTAAGCGTCTGTCGTCTAGTGTTCCCAACCCTTCGGTTGACACACAGGACGTGGACCCGGGGTCTGAGGAAGAGAGGCAGGAGGCTCGCCCTCGCACAGCTAGAAGGACGTCAGTTTCAGGACGTCCTTCCCTCCGACGCCCTCTCGTCCTTTGAGTCCGCTTCGGCCCGGGCGCGGGAGGCACACGCCGCGTCTGCCGGCGGCTCGTTTTATGAACGATCCGGCCGCCGGCAATTCGCGTTCCACCCTAGTCTTAGTGCCACGGTGGAAGCGGCAGCACATCGCCTGAGGAGTACAGATTCACGTGCAAACGCGACCTATGTTCCTCGGGAGGACGTGGGTTCAGTGCCGTGCTTTCCTTCGGGAGGCGCACCTCCACTGTTTCCTCGTGTCCAATCTGTTTCGTCCCTCCCTTTTCCCTTTGACTCTCGAACTCTCCCTTTCCAGACTTCGAGTGTTCAGGGTGGGGCTGACGGTGATGTGTTCGTTGGGGAGGTGCCTTCGGTCAAGAAGGTGGAACTGAGCTCTGCTTCGTTCCACAATCTTGAGGCCACCGTTTCTTCCACAGTCGAGGCCCAATCACAGGCCTTGACATGGATGAGCACGCTGTCCACACTGTTGGACCCTCCCGATCGGGCAGAGTCCGATTCCACTCGGGTCCTTGACACGGTTCGAGTGGATCGGGCTTTGCATGCCGTGCGATCGTGCGTGACGTCTGCGGCAGAATTGGCCATTGGAACACGGGTCCACTTGTTGGCCCTGTTCCGTGATCATTTTCTGACTACTTCTATAGTGCCTCCGGATATGAGGAAGCGTCTGAGAAACACGTTTCCTCAGCCTTCTTCCCTCTTTCATCCGGACACTGTTCGTTCTGTGGTGGAGTCCACACGCCAGAGGAACACTGATTCTCTGATGGTTGGCCTCGCTGCTTCGGCGACGGCGGCGGGGAGTAAGAGAAGTGCTACAGTCACCTCCAGCTCCCAGCCTCAGAAGAAGAAGAAGAAGAAGCCAGTTTCACTGCCTCCTTCTTCCTCCTCTCAGGCGCCTGTCGCGTTCCCCCCTGCGGCCCCGGCTTCTCGTGCTCCCAAGCAAGAAGAAGGGTGCTCTGACAGGTAAGGGGAAGCAGCACCACCAGGGGGGGTGGTCGCAAGCCTGCGCCTGCCCGCCAGCAGAATTTTCAGTGAGTCCCGGCCCTACGTTGACGCCCCCTCAAGTTGCCCCTCTTTCGTCCGTCGGTTCCCTTTTTCGGGCCCGCGACATGTGGGGCAGACTGGTCTCCAACCAGTTTATCTTGAGGGTGGTGGGGTCGGGGTTTTCTCTACCGCTGTCGTCACAACCTCCATTGTCCGCTCTACCATTGACGTTCCCCCCTCCTCGAGACCCTGCCAGATGGCAGGCTCTTCAGGACGAGGTGAACTCGTTGGTCGAGAAGAAGGCGGTCTACCCCCTTTCTCAGCCTTCTCCGGGGTTCTACTCCCGCCTGTTCACCGTCCCCAAAAAGGACGGCCGTCCCCAAAAAGGACGGCCGGTTCAGGCCGGTGTTGGACCTCTCCACCTTGAACTTGTACCTTCACAGGTGCAAGTTCAAGATGGAAACCCCTTCGTCGGTCCGGTTGGCCATCCGGCCAAACGATTGGGCCACGTCTGGGACCTCCAGGATGCTTACTTCCACATCCTGGTGGCCCCGGGGTACCGACATCTGCTCCGGTTCGTTTGGGAGGGCACAGTGTTCGAGTTTCGGGCCCTCCCATTCGGCCTGTCCTTGGCCCCTCTGATTTTCAACGGGGACAACAACACCACATGCTTAGCTTACCTTCGCCACCAGGGGGGCACCAATTCTCGGTCCCTCTCCCTGTTAGCGGAGGAGATTCTGCTCTGGTGCCAGACCAATCAGGTCCGGATGTCAGTCCAGTTCGTTCCGGGGAAACTGAACGCCCTGGCCAACATTCTCAGTCGGGGCGATCAGGTTCTCTCCACAGAATGGACCATCGCTCACAACGTTCTACAGCGTCTGTGGGCAAGGTGGGACCGTCCTCTGATCGATCTGTTCGCAACTCGATTCAGCGCTCGGCTTCCCAGGTACGTCAGCCCCTTTCGAGACACGAATGCGTTCCACTTGGACGCATTCACTCTCTTGTGGAGGCTCCTCGATGCTTACGCCTATCCCCCGACATCTCTGATTCCGAGGGTGCTGGCAAAATATCTGCAGGAACGGCCAAGACTGATTTTGGTCGCGCCTTACTGGCCAACAGCTCCGTGGTTTCCAGATCTTCGCGGTCTCACCCACGTAGACCCTCTACCTCTGGATCTGGACGGGGGAAGTCTGCTCCAGCCTCGATCATGCCTCCCTCATCCACGTCCAGAGAGTCTGTGCTTGACCGCATGGCTCTTGTGCTCTCCAAACTGCTTGCACTAGGATTGCACAAGAGTTCAGTAGAGTTTTCCTTGAACGCTAAGAGGCGATCAACTAATCAGCTCTACGACTTACGCTGGAGAGCTTGGGCCACCTTCGCCTTGTCCAAGGGGATAAAGCCGCTTTATCCCTCAACACAGGACTTGGCCAACTTCCTGGTGGAAGTGTATCAAAAGAAGAGTCTTTCTTCTAAGACTCTTCTTGGATACAAATCTGCCATCACTTCCACGTTTGCGGCCGCTACTGGTCGCAGACCTGAACACTTGATCAGGTCCTCCCTCATCGCTAATGTCCTTTCGGGTATTAGCAATGCAGCGGTGTCTAAACCTCGGGTTTCATTTCCCAAGGGGGATGTCTTCCTGGTCCTCAAACTCCTGCGTAGCAATGAGTTTGAACCCCTGACAGGCATCAGTATCAAGTTGCTGATTTTTAAGACTGTGTTCCTCATCGCTTTAGCCACTTGCCGTAGACTCAGTGGTATTCAAGCTTTGAGTGGCCTGGACTTTGACATTGAGTTCACCACACAGCAGTGGTTGCCAGCATGGTCACGTCAGTCTAAGGTATGTTTCTTGGGTATATTTT
The DNA here is from genome assembly GCF_037325665.1 of Littorina saxatilis. Lineage (NCBI taxonomy): Eukaryota > Metazoa > Mollusca > Gastropoda > Littorinimorpha > Littorinidae > Littorina > Littorina saxatilis. The sequence goes on along the minus strand of NC_090245.1, from coordinate 25,213,328 downwards.
CTTTTACGGTAGTACTGTTAGAAAATTGCCTGGGTATCTTAATCCTTGGATTTAAGTGATTTTGATTAAGGAGTTTAATACTCTACATATCACCCTCACACCACTCTGGTATTCTGTGCAAGAATAGTACTGTCGAGGTAAGTGTTATATTGACTGTAAGGCTTCTTTTTAAGCCTACTGTCTATATGATACTTACCGAGACAGTACTATTAGAGTTTCCCTCCCGCCTCCCCTCTTGATATGTTATGGGCTTTTTGAGGGTCTGCAGCTCATAAAGAAAGAGGACGCGCCACCTAGCTCCCGTAAGGGGGAAGCACTCGGACAGTGCTTGGGATCCACGGTGGCGCATGGTTATGGGAGATAATTGTACCCACTCAGCGTTTTGTCCAATTTTTTCGGCCTATAATAGATAATGTGCAAGAATAGTACTGTCTCGGTAAGTATCATATAGACAGTCGGCTTAAAAAGAAGCCTTACAATCGAGGGACAGATATTCCTCCACGTAACTACTCAACTTATTACTATATTTCAGTGAATTTAAGTGATTGTTGATTGTGTGTGAATTGCCATACATGTATTTTGTGTGAATGACTTAAATATAGGTACGAGGGCAAAGGGCAATAACTTGTTTAAATCTCTGTGCCTTGTTTGAGTGCTGTGTGTGTGTGAAATGGAATGACTTAGTAAACAGAGTTAGGACATGCATTTCTGATAGAATAGTTATTTACACACAGACACTTCCAGAAAAAACCCTTCGTAACAGTGAGCCGAATCGTTTGCACGGGAAAAACTGTGTCTTTAAGTTTTTTATGCTGAGGGAATGTCTTGTAAAAAAAAAAACAAGTCGCGTAAGGCGAAATTACTACATTTAGTCAAGTAGCTGTCGAACTCACAGAATGAAACTGAACGCATCGCAACGCAGCAAGACCGTATACTCGTAGCATCGTCAGTCCACCGCGCACGGCAAAGGCAGTGAAATTGACAAGAAGAGCGGGGTAGTACTTGCGCTGAGAAGGATAGCACGCTTTTCTGTACCTCTCTTCGTTTTAACTTTCTGAGCGTGTTTTTAATCCAAACATATCATATCTATATGTTTTTGGAATCAGGAACCGACAAGGAATAAGATGAAGGTGTTTTTAAATTGATTTGAACAATTTAATGTTGATAATAATTTTTATATTTTTAATTTTCAGAGCTTGTTTTTAATTCAAATATAACATATTTATATATTTTTGGAATCAGAAAATGATAAAGAATAAGATGTACGTAAATTTGGATCGTTTTATAAAAAACAATTTTTTGTTTACAATTTTCAGATTTTTAATGACCAAACTCACTCATTAGTTTTTAAGCCACCAAGCTGAAATGCAATACCAAACCCCGGCCTTTGTCGAAGATTACTTGACTAAAATTTCAACCAATTTGGTTGAAAAATGAGAGCGTGACAGTGCCGCCTCAACTTTCACGAAAAGCCGGATATGACGTCATCAAAGACATTTATTGAAAAAATGAAAAAAACGTATGGGGATTTCATACCCAGAAACTCTCATGTCAAATTTCATAAAGATCGGTCCAGTAGTTTAGTCTGAATCGCTCTACACACACACACAGACAGACACACACACACACACACACACACACACACACACACACATACACACACACACACACACACATACACACACACAGACACACACACACACACACACACACACACACACACACACACACACACACACAAACACTTACACACACAAGAATTCATTTTTGAGTTGTACCTGAAGACACGAATGTCTTTGCGAAGGTATATTTAATTGCTCATAATATCAGTATGATGTCATCAACATGCATTAGCAGGTGAGTTCGCTGCAACTTGTAGATACCAACAAATGGCAGCCATCCTTGCCCTGTCCGCCTGAATGCTGTCGAGTTGTCCTGCATGGGAAAAGGTTGTCCACCTAACGTTTGCCTAGGCCGAACTGGGAAGAAATGAAAGAGAAACGTTAGTTTAGGTTTGTTGCTAACCAGGTGCTCTCTGAATAACATGTACACAATAGAAATGTTTTACCATGCGTGTAGATTTGAGCACGACCTTTTTTTGTTCCTGCGCCGCAGTAGAACTACTGACAGAGTTTTGGTCACATCATAGGCATTAATCAAGCTAACCTTATACATGTAATATCAGTCCGAAATCAGTCCGGAAGCTAGTTAGAACCACCAGCTTATTTTTCTCTCTTAACTTTAACCTTGAAAGCAGAATGTAGCCTTCGCATTCCATAAAATATTAAAAAGCCCGGAAGCAGCAATATGTGTTGTAAAGGTGTGCACGTGTACGTGTAGATTTTGAAGGCACGAGCACATATTGCTGCTTCCGGGCTTTTTAATATTTTATGGAATGCGAAGGCTAGGCTACATTCTGAAACGTTCGCTGAATTATTTTCGCCTCTGTCTGTCAAATGTATTCAGCATATAAACAACATCACTCTGCTCAGGACTGAAACAGCCAGGTTATCGGTGTTGTAGTTGTTGTACTTGTTTTCTGTTATTTTGTCATAATGTGACCCTCCACCACGAAATGAGTCGCATGTCACCTCGCGCGGTTCTGCACTAGGCTTAATATAAGTCCGGGGAGTGTCTAGTAACAGTGTGAGGGTCACCTCAGTCACAGGTTTATAACTCAAACAGTGTTTGCTCTTTTCTAAAACGGTTTTCACCACTGGATAGAGCATAAAAAAACTCTTTAGGAAAATGTAAAAATATGAAAATCATGCAAATGTGACATGCGACTCATTCCGTGGTGGAGGGTCACAATATTCTCTTTGTTTTTTTCTTCTTTTTATATTTAGTCAAGTTTTGACTAAATATTTTAACATAGAGGGGGGAATCGAAACGAGGGTCGTGGTGAATGTGTGTGTGTGTGTGTGTGTGTGTGTGTGTGTGTGTGTGTGTGTGTGTAGAGCGATTCAGACTAAACTACTGGACCGATCTTTATGAAATTTGACATGAGAGTTCCTGGGTATGAAATCCCCGAATGATTTTTTCATTTTTTTGATAAATGTCTTTGATGACGTCATATCCGGCTTTTCGTGAAAGTTGAGGCGGCACTGTCACGCCCTCATTTTTCAACCAAATTGGTGGAAATTTTGGTCAAGTAATCTTCGACGAAGCCCGGACTTCGGTATTGCATTTCAGCTTGGTGGCTTAAAAATTAATTAATGACTTTGGTCATTAAAAATCTGAAAATTGTAAAATAAAATAAAAATTTATAAAACGATCCAAATTTACGTTTGTCTTATTCTCCATCATTTGCTGATTCCAAAAACATATAAATATGTTATATTCGGATTAAAAACAAGCTCTGAAAATTAAATATATAAAAATTATTATCAAAATTAAATTGTCGAAATCAATTTAAAAACACTTTCATCTTATTCCTTGTCGGTTCCTGATTCCAAAAACATATAGATATGATATGTTTGGATTAAAAACACGCTCAGAAAGTTAAAACAAAGAGAGGTACAGAAAAGCGTGCTATCCTTCTTAGCGCAACTATTACCCCGCTCTTCTTGTCAATTTCACTGCCTTTGCCATGAGCGGTGGACTGACGATGCTACGAGTATACGGTCTTGCTGAAAAATGGCATTGCGTTCAGTTTCATTCTGTGAGTTCGACAGCTACTTGACTAAATATTGTATTTTCGCCTTACGCGACTTGTTTTTTTCTTTTTTTTAATTTTGCCATGCACATCATTGTGGGGCTTTTAATCCATAAACATGTATCCCTCACTACATACAACTTTCCATTCATACAGGAGCCTTTACAGCAAAAATATGGCATGATTTATAATCAATCATTTGGATAATAAAATGTCCTAAATTATGTGGTTTTTTTGTGTGTGTTTTTTTCATTCTTTTTTTCTTCAAAATGTCCTAATATGTGACCCTCCACCACGGAATGAGTCGCATGTCACCTTTGCATGATTTTCATATTTTTACATTTTCCTAAAGAGTTGTTTATGCTCTATCCAGTGGTGAAAACCGTTTTAGAAAAGAGCGAACACTGTTTGAGTTATAAGCCTGTGACTAAGGTGACCCTCACACTGTTACCATACACTCGCCGAACTTATATTAAAGCCTAGCGCAGAACTGCGCGAGGTGACATGCGACTCATTTCGTGGTGGAGGGTCACATATACAGTTCTTTTTCTAATATAATATTCAAATCATCTCTCTCACAATATTTATATATACTTATACACATTTTGGCAATCAAAATTATATGATTACTTATTTTGTTTTTGTACAGTTCTTGTTTAAAGGAACAAATGGATCTGTTACAGGAGAAGGAAGCCAAGGTACCATCTTCAAACGTTCCTCAGATGTCACTCTACCAGGCAACGAACGGTGTGACCATTAGGCCAAACAAATATATAAGTTGGTTAAAGGTAACCCGACCGACCCTATTTTGTTCCGCCGACTCTAAACAAAAATTTTCATTTCTCAAAAAAAACTAAAAACTCTTGGTACATTTTGCGAACCATATCGAGACTAAGGTACGTAACCTCCTTTAAAATCGACTAAATAAAAATAAAAAAATTTAAGCCGACCCTATCTTTTTTGGTCACGTTACCTTAAAAGCTATAACAACATTATTTCTGTTTGGCCTCAGCTGCAAACAATACACACCTCACAGCACAAGTCTCCCGCGTTGGGACATGGCGCTTGTACCTGGAAGTAACCATAGGAACACTTCGGCTGCTCGCAATAGAAATCGGGTAGGTCAAATGGACATACCTGCAATTCAAATCGTGGAAAGTACTGTTAATTCTAGTCATAACGAATGCCCAAGTCAGATAGCACATGCCATCCGATTACTAATGCAAACACATGCATGTGCGCGTCCACACGCACACAAGCGCGCGCACACACACACACACACACACACACACACACACACACACACACACACACACTCACTACTACTACTACGTGCTTGTTCCTGTGTGTGTGTGTGTGTGTGTGTGTGTGTGTGTGTGTGTGTGTGTGTGTGTGTGTGTATGTATGTGTGTGTGTGTTACATGTGTGTGTTTGTGTGTGTGAGTGTGTGCGCGCGCGCGTGTGTCTGTGTGCATGCGTGCGTGAGAGCGTGCGTGTGTGTGTGTGTGTGTGTGTGCGTGCGTGCATGCGTGCGCTCGTGTGTATGTGTGTGTATGTGTGTGCGCGCGTGTGTGTGTAATTTCTTTTACGTCATTTTCTTCGTAACCACACACAAAGACTCACCCGTCGACAACACACGTATCCCTGTGTTGGGCAGCTCAGACTGGAGTCCACAGTTGCCCCCGCACCAATACAAGAGTCAGTTGATGTCACACACGACACCCCTTCGTCTGTTGTTGGGCAAGTCTAAAATAGAGTGTTCATTTTCCTCCGAAGCACGGCAAGGCAAGGCAATATTTATTTCCAAAACAACTAGCGTTACATCAGTTTGAAAGAAAATTTACAATACAAACTACAAACAAGTCGCGTAAAGTGAAATAACAACATTTATCCTACATACGTGAGTGAGACACCCGTGAGATAATAATCGTTTAAATCACACGTGTGTATATCATGTAAATGAGGTCATGTCAAGCAAGTCTGGCAGGGACCTGTTTTTCCACTGCTTATGATGCCAAAGTCACCGAGACAAACGTCATTATAGAAACAAAAATTGCGCTCGCTAATTACCCTCGATGAATCTTTAAAACTAACACGTCACGCCACACTTTCAGAGTGACGTTTCTTTGCTTTGACGTAATAGATTGCACGCGGTTTTAGAAGAGATCGAGGTTGCAAAACAAGCGTCTTCAATTTAGCTGCCTCGACTGCAAGACATTTTCAGTAAAATACACGTAAGTACAGTATGTAGGATAAACAGAATAGTATGGATTGCTGTGTCGTACCAGATTTACACTCGTTGCTTTTTCAAATAGTGAACAGCTCGCTTTCGCTCGCAGTTCAATATTTTAAAAAACAACTCGTGTAAATCTGGTACGACAGAGCAAGCCATGTAGTATTCTCTATTTAGTCAAGCTGTCGAACTCACAGAATGAAACTGAACGCAATGCTTTTTTCACCAAGACCACTTACTCGTAGTTTCGTCAGTCCACCGCTCGTGGCAAAGGCAGTGAAATCGACAAGCCATGCAGAATAGTGCGGTAGTGGTCGCGCTGAGCAGGATAACACGCTTTTCTGCATGTCTATTCGTTTTAGCTTACTGAGTTTGTTTTTAATCCAAACATATCATATTTGGAATCAGGGACCGACAAGGAATAAGATGAAATTGTTTTTAAATCGATTTCGGAAAATTAATTTTAATCATAATTTTTATATTTTTGTATTTTCAGAGCTTGTTTGTAATCCAAATATAACATATGTATATGTTTGTGGAATCAGAAAATGACGAAGAATAAGATGAAATTGTTTTTTGAACGTTTAATAAAAAATAAAAATTTAATTACAAGTTTCCGATTTTTAATGACCAAACTCATTCATTAGTTTTTAAGCCACCAAGCTGAAATGCAATACCAAAGTCCGGCCTGTGATTGCTTTGCCAAAATTTCAATCAATTTGATTGAAAAATGAGGGTGTGACAGTGCCGCCTCAACTTTTACAAAAAGCCGGATATGACGTAATCAAAGGTATTTATCAAAAACATTGAAAAAAATGTCCGGGGATATCATTCCCAGGACCTCTCATGTCAAATTTCATAAAGATCGGTCCAGTAGTTTAGTCTGAATCGCTCTACACACACACACGCACAGACAGACGCACACACACACAGACACACATACACCACGACCCTCGTCTCGATTCCCCCTCTATGTTAAAATTGATTGCTTACGTAAAAAGAAACGTAATAATGGGACACAACACTTCGTAATTAATAACCAGTAATAAATCAAACTGGATTTAAAACTGAATAATAATAATCACAATTGTGTTAACAGTACGGTTTTTTATTTTTATTTTGTTTTGTTTTGTTTTCAATTAAAAAAAAATGTTAAAAAAATATTCAGAAGAGTGAGACACCACGATTTTTAGAAACCATCAATATGATATTACATTTGAGCTACATGTATCTGATTCTGCAAGTGTATCTGAAACAGATAGATTGCTATCCTTCCAACGACACGAATAAAAACAACCAAAAGTTAGGTTCATGGAGCGTTTAATCATAGACATAACGAAACACTTCGATCTGTTACTGCAACACGGTGGCCTAGTGGTAAGGCGTCCGCCCAGTGAGCGGGAGGCCGGGTCATACCTAAGCCGTCGCGATATAACATTGAATGGTTGAAAACGACGTTAAACACCAAATAAAGAAAGAAAGTCAAGACTTTAAAATTGGCAATCTAGTGGCTGCTCCGCCTGGCGTATGGCATTATGGGGTTCGTGCTAGGACTGGTTGGTCCGGTGTCAGAATAATGTGACTGGGTGTGCTGCAACTTCTGTCTTGTGTGTGGCGCACGTTAAATGTCAAAGCAGCACCGCCCTGATATCACCCTTCGTGGTGGACTGGGCGTTAAACAAACAAACAAACTTCGATCTGTCAACCTTTAGACGAGCACAATGCACAACAACCAAATAAAGTTGACCGGATAAACGCTTTACTTCGGCTTTTGTTTTTTAGGAGATATCATTATTAGTATTTGTCTGTTGTGTATTATTTCGCTCAACTATAAGATCGGTAGATAGATCAAAGTTTCGATGTACGTTTACTGGAGAAACAAACAATGGGGACCATGGTTATTCAACTAACTGTGTTCAACATAATGCGATGAAAAATATAAGACAGAATTTGTTTGATCCATATGCTCAATTAAAAGGCACGGCGCTGTTAAAAAAACAAGAACAACTCAGAATGACGAAAATGAAACCATGTGTTAGTCATGTATGTCAATGAATTGCAGCTCCATCGGAGAGAAGTCAAGCTAGTTCCATTTTACGCTCATGCTCATGCGAGTAATAAATGGGCTAACTTAAAATGTGGCTTGCTTGTGCCAGGCAGAATAGCGTACACCACCCACTGGTTCCAAGCACGTTTTATCACATCCTTTTGTTTAGTTAATTTTCTTCAAAAATGCAGGCATTACCGCACACTTTTTAGTCAGAGTGAATCGTGCAATTTTTCAAAATATAGTCATTCTAAAACAGTTTCAGGCACATTTGTGTTACATTTACACAAAACTCAGCAGTGAGAAGTAATACGTATGAGTTTGGATGTGCTTCATTGAAGTCACTGTCTGCGATTAGATTGTCTGCTACGCGTTTCAGTTCCAGGCGTGGTGTATCTCTTTTTGGTACGTTGACGGATTATAAGCCTACTGAGCACGTAAACGTAGGCTACATGTCTTGGCTAAACGTAAAAGTCCTCATGTGTGTGTGTTTGAACTGGCATGTGTTCTCGGGCGAATGCATTTTTGAGAACACATGTTCTCGCGTGTATACCTCTGAGGCCCCCGTCGCACAGCTCTACGTCCTTACGAACACAATGCCGATCACTCCGATCTGAACAAGTTATCAAATCGGGGCATATCGCCGTCAAAATCCAGCACAAGGCAAATTTTTGTTTCTGTACTGCGCCACGACGCGGCTACGCTTGTTTTGTGCAGTTCAAAATAAGCGTAGGGAGAGCACGCAGATTCCCGACTTAGCAGTTTGCATCCCGACCAAACCATGCACGCTCATGGAGATCCTCCCACGTTTGGCCCACGATTAGCCACGCTCTCGGACACTGTTCCATCGTAGAAGAAGCGGCGTCTATGTGTGACTGGGGTTTTACATACATGGTCACTACACTCACCATCATCTGACAACACACTTGTCCTGCGGTGCCGCAGGAAAGGCTGGTATTGACTGTTCCTCCTGAAGCAGTACAGGTATCCGAGTCTCCGCACATCACTCCCGGTTCTGATTCTGGACATGCCTTTGGAATGTGATAGAAACAATCATGTTAACCTCTGTTATGTACTCACAGAGATTGCTTACAATATAAAGCATTATATGCTTGAGTTAGTCATCTTAAAAGCCATGTATTGTTTTTTTGCCATGATAACAATTGGATACAGTTTTGTTTAAACCGATAGAAACAATATAATATTATTCCATTGATCAAAATAATCTAGTTAGGGGGAATCATTGATGCTTAATTTTTGCCTTGTCTGATAAAGTACGGTTGGGGCGGGGGTATAGCTCAGTTGGTAGCGCGCTGGATTTGTATTCAGTTGGTCGCTGTCAGCGTGAGTTCGATCCCAGGTTCGGCGGAAATTTATTTCAGAGTCAACTTTGTGTGCAGACTCTCTTCGGTGTCCGAACCCTCCCCCCGTGTACACTACATTAGGTGTGCACGTTAAAGATCCCACGATTGACAAAAGGGTCTTTCCTGGCAAAATTGCTTAGGCACAGTTAATAATTGTCTACCTATACCCGTGTGACTTGGAATAATAGGCCGTGAAAGGTAAATATGTGCCGAAAATGGCTGCAATCTACTGGCCGTATAAAATTTCATCTCCCACGGCATCCTTGCAGAGCGCCTAGAACTGTACCCACGGAATATGCGCGATATAAGCGTCATTGATTGATTGATTGATTGATTGATTAAGTATTCATGCCTGAGAATCTTCACCTAGTGCTTTATCAACGCGGTTGACTCTCACACTCTCTCTCTCTCTCTCTCTCTCTCTCTCTCTCTCTCTCTCTCTCTCTCTCTCTCTCTCTCTCTCTCTCTCTCTCTCTCTCTCTCTCTCTCTCTCTCTCTTGACAAAAAATACTATGAACATCACCATCGCAATTATTTTCAGTGCCATCGATTCAGTTTATGGAAACAGCTAACGTAGACACACAGAAAGAAAAATTCATCTGTAAAATGGGTTTCGTGGTTTTTAGACACACCTACGTCGTGCTTCTAGCTATACCAGTGTTTTGAGCAAAGACTGGTTTGTAAAAAAAGCACCTGTTTGCGTATGCCACTACCCTCGTAAATAAAGAATTTGTCATTGTCATTGTCTCTCTCTCTCTCTCTCTCTCTCTCTCTCTCTCTCTCTCTCTCTCTCTCTTTCTTTTTCTCTCTCTCTCTCTCTCTCTCTCTCTCTCTCTCTCTCTCTCTCTCTCTCTCTCTCTCTCTCTCTCTCTCTCTCTCCCTCTCTCTCCCCCCCTCTCTCTCTCTCTCTTAAATATAATTAAATTACGAATTCATGAAACATCATTCAAGGAATATTACATGCTGTTTCTTTTACAAAACTTATAAAAACTATTATCAAGCAGCTGGCAAAATATAACTGTACTCTCTGATTATATTGAAAAACATGATTATATATATATAATTCATGAAGGATTTTTTTTTTATACAAACACATATTTCCCTGTTATATATAATTTTCAAGCATTGCTAAAGAATCCTAATGCATCTCAAAATGTCTTATTAGTTGCTTGACATGTTAATTATGGTAAATATGTCATTTGTACTATTGTTAAATTTATCTTTTATTTCTTCTTGTTTGTTACCCCTCAATGGGCGAGGGCCGGATGAAAAGAAGCATGCATACATTGCTTATTCTGTCACCCTCGTAAAATAAATTTCAATTCAATTCAATTCAATTCAATTCTCTCTCTCTCTCTCTCTCTCTCTCTCTCTCTCTCTCTCTCTCTCTCTCTCTCTCTCTCTCTCTCTCTCTCTCTCTCTCTCTCTCTCTCTCTCTCTCTCTCTCTTGACAGAAAATACTATGTTCATCACCATCGCAATTATTTTCAGTGCCATCGATTCAGTTTATGGAAACAGCTAACGTAGACACACAGAAAGAAAAATTCATCTGTAAAATGGGTTTCGTGGTTTTTAGACACACCTACGTCATGCTTCTAGCTATACCAGTGTTTTGGGCAAAGACTGGTTTGTAACGGGGTCAAACGAATAAAACGGCAAGTAATGTGATTGGTATTAGAGAAAAGATGTACTTTCTTTTGCTTTGATTTTCTGTGTGTGTGTGGTTTTTTTGGTGGTTTTTGTTGTTGCTTTTTTGCTTCTGCTTTTTCATTTATTTGTGTAGCGCGCGCGCGCGCGCGTGTGTGTGTGTGTGTGTGTGTGTGTGTGTGTGTGTGTGTGTGTAGGCCTATATATATGTGTGATTTTCTTTGTGTGTGTGCCTGTATGTGTGTGTGTGTGTGTGTGTGTGTGTGTGTGTGTAAGCGGGGTGCGCGTGAGTGTGCCTGTGTGTGTGTGTGTGTGTGCGCGTGCGTGTGGCTGTGTGTGCATGTGTGTAAGGGTGCGCGTGCGTGTACCTGTGTGTGTGTGTGTGTGTGTTTTGTTTGTATGTTTTGTTTGTATGTTTGTGTGTGTTTGTGTGTGTGCGTGCGTGCGTGCATGCGTGCGTGCATGCAAGCGTGCGTGCGTGCATGTATGCGTACGTGCATGTATATGCGTGCCTAGTGTGTTTGTGTGAGCGTGCGTGCGTGTGTGCGTGCGTCGATTACCCGACGACAGCATACATCCCCACTCGCCGTGCAGGCGAAACCAGTATCGGCCGTAACTCCTGAACCGGCAACGCATTCTCCAGGTGTTTCGCAAGACACTCCTGAATCTGATTCGGGACACTCCTGAAACATTTTAACCGAATAGAAAGAAAGAAATTAGAAACTGAAAAATACAGAAATGATTGAATGAATAAATAAATTAATTGATAAATTTAACCAAACAAATTCTGAACAGGGAATCCTACCCATTGCATCAGACTATTGAGACATCAGTTGTCTTACTTTGTCATCGTGATCTTTCTTACTGGCTGGCCTGTATTGCAAAAAACGAAACAAAAAGAAAAATTGCCAGGAATTAAATGATTTATTCGTAGACGTGAGCATAATATATATTTTAAAGTTCATATTGGTATTTGGGTAAATGAACAGAGCAGCTAAGGCCAAACAATAGTATATGTTAGTTTAGCGCTAGCTAGGGTAACCTGGCCGACCCTATTTTTTTCCCGCGTACCCTAAAACTCTGTAGTATTTCTCACCACAACAACAAAATCATACCGAGACTAAAATCAACATTTAAAACAATTAGCGACCTGCCGACCCTATTTTTTTTGGTGGTCATATGTTACCCTAAACCGACATAAATTTTGTTTGGCCTAAAGCAAATAAGTAGTTCTGACAATTTGTGTGTGTGGTCAGGAACAAAGCAAAAACGTGCTCAAGCCTGTGTGAATAAGTGCATGCGTCTATAACACTACCAATCGATAATAAGAATCACAGACAACAGACGAACTTCGGAAATAACTCTGTTGGGTTTGTATGGGATGTAAAAAATTACATACTTTTGCTTTTTTGGTGAGGCAAGCTTTAAACACGTATTCGTTGTCCACGTGTTTCAGACACACCTGTCTCTATGGACTGGTGTACATGTATAATGTCACTTGGGAAACATTGACCCACTAAAAGTGAGAATACGTTCTCTTTCGCAACCCATGAAAACCCGACAAACAACAACAGGAGAGCATCAATATATTTCTTTGATAGTTCTCCGAACATCGTCTATGGAGGCATGCACGCTATTCTTGTACGTGCAGGCATATACTACATGTTCATATTTCTGCAGAACTAAAACCCGACAGTGGAATATATAGGCACTGTAACTCACGCTTTTTGGGTCCCATCTCAGTGTTAAAACAGCATAGTGAGGGCTGGCTTAATCTGATGATTATTTCAGGTTTGGTTGTACACTTTAAACAACAACAGGAGAGCATCAATATATTTCTTTGATAGTTGTATCATCTGGGAGACAAAGGAATGTAGTTCCATTTAAGAGTAAGTGAGAGTTAAGCAGAATCAATATCCCGGCACATGAGATAATAACATGCATTGAAATGTACAAGCAACTTTCACCCTAACAAAAGAATGCTAGCTTTTTTTTTTTTGTAAATAAGTTAACCACAACAAGATGGGTTCAGAGGAAACGGGTTCCAGACACCGTAAATATCAACATATTTTGCTGTCTATATTTTACTTACCCTGCGGCAACACACTTGGCCCTCACCAGTACTGCAGGCGAAACCGGAATCTACCGTCACTCCCGAACCCGTACAATTATCTGCGGATTCGCAAGTTACGCCTTCGTCACTGGTTGGACACTCGTCACTTTCTGGTGACAATGTAAGAACAAGAATTATTAGTTACGGAGATAACTATCCATCTGCCTTTCTCTTGTTGGATAACGGATTTAAGAGGAGTGGCGAGGTAGGGGGTCAGTGCTCAACGACAACAAGACCCAAAACAAGTCGCGTAAGGCGAAATACAACATTTAGTCAAGTAGCTGTCAAACTCACAGAATGAAACTGAACGCAATGCAACGCAGCAAGACCTCGTAGCATCGTCAGTCCACCGCTCATGGCAAAGGCAGTGAAATTGACAAGAAGAGCGGGGTAGTAGTTGCGCTGAGAAGGATAGCACGCTTTTCTGTACCTCTTTTCGTTTTAACTTTCTGAGCGTGTTTTCAATCCAAACATATCATATCTATATGTTTTTGGAATCAGGAACCGACAAGGAATAAGAGGAAAGGGTTTTTAAATTGATTTCGAAAATGTAATTTTGATCATAATTTTTATATTTTTAATTTTCAGAGCTTGTTTTTAATCCAAATATAACATATTTATATGTTTTTGGAATCAGAAAATAATGGAGAATAAGAAGAACGTAAATTTGGATCGTTTTATTAAAAAAAATTTTTTTTTTTTACAATTTTCAGATTTTAAATGACCAAAGTCATTAATTAATTTTTAAGCCACCAAGCTCAAATGCAATACCAAAGTCCGGGCTTCGTCGGAGATTACTTGACCAAAATTTCAACCAATTTGGTTGAAAAATGAGAGCGTGACAGTGCCGCCTCAACTTTCACAAAAAGCCGGATATGACGTCATCAAAGACATTTATCAAAAAAAATGAAAAACACGTCTGAGGATATCGTACCCAGAAACTCTCATGTCAAATTTCATAAAGATCGGTCCAGTAGTTTAGTCTGAATCGCTCTACACACACACAGACAGACAGACAGACAGACAGACACACAGACACACATACACCACGACCCTCGTCTCGATTCCCCCCTCTATGTTAAAACATTTAGTCAAAACTTGACTAAATGTAATGAACATAACAAAAGTACCGAAGGGACAAGACTAAACAACAAATAATGGCCAAAATGTCTAAAAAGCACACACACACACACACACACACACACACACACACACACACACACACACACACACACACACACACACATACACACTCAAAAAACAAAAACTCTCTCTCATACACACACACACACACAAACACACACACACACACACACACACACACACACACACACACACACACGCACACACACACACACTTACAAACACACACTCACACCCACACTCACTCACACTCACACTCACTCACAAACACACACTCACATCCACACTCACAAACACACAAGTAACCAGAACAAAAATAATAACTCACCAGGAGTACACCTTTCGCGCTTCAGGATCCTCTTCAGCTTTAGACACAAATGCCTGTTTGGGTGTTCAAGACAGTATTTCACGAATAGTCGTTCCGTTTTCTTGCAAAGCCGCGTTTGTGTCCAGCCGTTATGGGTCCCATGTTCTTCGGACTGAGGTTTGTAAAGAATTTGTCATTGTCATTGTCTCTCTCTCTCTCTCTCTCTCTCTCTCTCTCTCTCTCTCTCTCTCTCTCTCTCTCTCTCTCTCTCTCTCTCTCTCTCTCTCTCTCTCTCTCTCTCTCTCTCTCTCTCTCTCTCTCTCTCTCTCTCTCTCTCTCTCTCTATCTCTCTTGACAGAAAATACTATGTTCATCACCATCGCAATTATTTTCAGTGCCATCGATTCAGTTTATGGAAACAGCTAACGTAGACACACAGAAAGAAAAATTCATCGGTAAAATGGGTTTCGTGGTTTTTAGACACACCTACGTCATGCTTCTAGCTATACCAGTGTTTTGGGCAAAGACTGGTTTGTAAAAAAAGCACCTGTTTGCTTATGCCACTACCCTCGTCACCCAAAGTCACCGAGACAAACGTCATTATAGAAACAAAAATTGCGCTCGCTAATTACCCTCGATGAATCTTTAAAACTAACACGTCACGCCACACTTTCAGAGTGACGTTTCTTTGCTTTGACGTAATAGATTGCACGAGGTTTTAGAAGAGATCGAGGTTCCAAAACAAGCGTCTTCAATTTAGCTGCCTCGACTGCAAGACATTTTCAGTAAAATACACGTAAGTACAGTATGTAGGATAAACAGAATAGTATGGATTGCTGTGTCGTACCAGATTTACACTCGTTGCTTTTTCAAATAGTGAACAGCTCGCTTTCGATCGCTCGCAGTTCAATATTTTAAAAAACAACTCGTGTAAATCTGGTACGACAGAGCAAGCCATGTAGTATTCTCTATTTAGTCAAGCTGTCGAACTCACAGAATGAAACTGAACGCAATGCTTTTTTCACCAAGACCACATACTCGTAGTTTCGTCAGTCCACCGCTCGTGGCAAAGGCAGTGAAATCGACAAGCCATGCAGAATAGTGCGGTAGTGGTCGCGCTGAGCAGGATAACACGCTTTTCTGCATGTCTATTCGTTTTAGCTTACTGAGTTTGTTTTTAATCCAAACATATCATATTTGGAATCAGGGACCGACAAGGAATAAAATGAAATTGTTTTTAAATCGATTTCGGAAAATTAATTTTAATCATAATTTTTATATTTTTGTATTTTCAGAGCTTGTTTGTAATCCAAATATAACATATGTATATGTTTGTGGAAACAGAAAATGACGAAGAATAAGATGAAATTGTTTTTTGAACGTTTAATAAAAAATAAAAATTTAATTACAAGTTTCCGATTTTTAATGACCAAACTCATTCATTAGTTTTTAAGCCACCAAGCTGAAATGCAATACCAAAGTCCGGACTGTGTCGAAGATTGCTTTGCCAAAATTTCAATCAATTTGATTGAAAAATGAGGGTGTGACAGTGCCGCCTCAACTTTTACAAAAAGCCGGATATGACGTCATCAAAGGTATTTATCAAAAACATTGAAAAAAATGTCCGGGGATATCATTCCCAGGACCTCTCATGTCAAATTTCATAAAGATCGGTCCAGTAGTTTAGTCTGAATCGCTCTACACACACACACGCACAGACAGACGCACACACACACAGACACACATACACCACGACCCTCGTCTCGATTCCCCCTCTATGTTAAAACATTTAGTCAAAACTTGACTAAATGTAAAAAGAAACGTAATAATGGGACACAACACTTCGTAATTAATAACCAGTAATAAATCAAACTGGATTTAAAACTGAATAATAATAATCACAATTGTGTTAACAGTACGGTTTTTTATTTTTATTTTGTTTTGTTTTGTTTTCAATTAAAAAAAAATGTTAAAAAATATTCAGAAGAGTGAGACACCACGATTTTTAGAAACCATCAATATGATATTACATTTGAGCTACATGTATCTGACTCTGCAAGTGTATCTGAAACAGATAGATTGCTATCCTTCCAACGACACGAATAAAAACAACCAAAAGTTAGGTTCATGGAGCGTTTAATCATAGACATAACGAAACACTTCGATCTGTTACTGCAACACGGTGGCCTAGTGGTAAGGCGTCCGCCCAGTGAGCGGGAGGTCGTGGGTTCGAACCCCGGCCGGGTCATACCTAAGCCGTCGCGATATAACCTTGAATGGTTGAAAACGACGTTAAACACCAAATAAAGAAAGAAAGTCAAGACTTTAAAATTGGCAATCTAGTGGCTGCTCCGCCTGGCGTCTGGCATTATGGGGTTAGTGCTAGGACTGGTTGGTCCGGTGTCAGAATAATGTGACTGGGTGTGCTGCAACTTCTGTCTTGTGTGTGGCGCACGTTAAATGTCAAAGCAGCACCGCCCTGATATCACCCTTCGTGGTGGACTGGGCGTTAAACAAACAAACAAACTTCGATCTGTCAACCTTTAGACGAGCACAATGCACAACAACCAAATAAAGTTGACCGGATAAACGCTTTACTTCGGCTTTTGTTTTTTAGGAGATATCATTATTAGTATTTGTCTGTTGTGTATTATTTCGCTCAACTATAAGATCGGTAGATAGATCAAAGTTTCGATGTACGTTTACTGGAGAAACAAACAATGGGGACCATGGTTATTCAACTAACTGTGTTCAACATAATGCGATGAAAAATATAAGACAGAATTTGTTTGGTCCATATGCTCAATTAAAAGGCACGGCGCTGTTAAAAAAACAAGAACAACTCAGAATGACGAAAATGAAACCATGTGTTAGTCATGTATGTCAATGAATTGCAGCTCCATCGGAGAGAAGTCAAGCTAGTTCCATTTTACGCTCATGCTCATGCGAGTAATAAATGGGCTAACTTAAAATGTGGCTTGCTTGTGCCAGGCAGAATAGCGTACACCACCCACTGGCCCCAAGCGTTCCAAGCACGTTTTACCACATCCTTTTGTTAGTTAATTTTCTTCAAAAATGCAGGCATTCCCACTCTCTTTTTAGTCAGAATGAATCGTGCACTTTTCCAAAATATATTCATTCTAAGGCAGTTTTAGGCACATTTGTGTTACATTTACACAAAACTCAGCAGTGAGAAGTAATACATATGAGTGTGGATGTGCTTCATTGAAGTCACTGTCTGCGATTAGATTGTCTGCTACGCGTTTCAGTTCCAGGCGTGGTGTATCTCTTTTTGGTACGTTGACGGGTTATAAGCCTACTGAGCACGTAAACGTAGGCTACATGTCTTGGCTAAACGTAAAAGTCCTCATGTGTGTGTGTTTGAACTGGCATGTGTTCTCGGGCGAATGCATTTTTGAGAACACATGTTCTCGCGTGTATACCTCTGAGGCCCCCGTTGCACAGCTCTACGTCCTTACGAACACAATGCCGATCACTCCGATCTGAACAAGTTATCAAATCGGGGCATATCGCGTCAAAATCCAGCACAAGGCACATTTTTGTTTCTGTACTGCGCCACGACGCGGCTACGCTTGTTTTGTGCAGTTCAAAATAAGCGTAGGGAGAGCACGCAGATTCCCGACTTAGCAGTTTGCATCCCGACCAAACCATGCACGCTCGTGGAGATCCTCCCACGTTTGGCCCACGATTAGCCACGCTCTCGGACACTTTTCCATCGTAGAAGAAGCGGCGTCTATGTGTGACTGGGGTTTTACATATGGTCACTTCACTCACCATCATCTGACAACACACTTGTCCTGCGGTGCCGCAGGAAAGGCTGGTGTTGACTGTTCCTCCTGAAGCAGTACAGGTATCCGAGTCTCCGCACATCACTCCCGGTTCTGATTCTGGACATGCCTTTGGAATGTGATAGAAACAATCATGTTAACCTCTGTTATGTACTCACAGAGATTGCTTACAATAAGCATTATATGCTTGAGTTAGTCATCTTAAAAGCCATGTATTGTTTTTTTGCCATGATAACAATTGGATACAGTTTTGTTTAAACCGATAGAAACAATATAATATTATTCCATTGATCAAAATAATCTAGTTAGGGGGAATCATTGATGCTTAATTTTTGCCTTGTCTGATAAAGTACGGTTTAAGTATTCATGCCTGAGAATCTTCACCTAGTGCTTTATCAACGCGGTTGACTCTCTCTCTCTCTCTCTCTCTCTCTCTCTCTCTCTCTCTCTCTCTCTCTCTCTCTCTCTCTCTCTCTCTCTCTCTCTCTCTCTCTCTCTCTCTCTATCTCTCTCTCTCTCTCTCTCTCTCTCCCTCTCTCTCTTGACAAAAAATACTATGAACATCACCATCGCAATTATTTTCAGTGCCATCGATTCAGTTTATGGAAACAGCTAACGTAGACACACAGAAAGGAAAATTCATCTGTAAAATGGGTTTCGTGGTTTTTAGACACACCCACGTCGTGCTTCTAGCTATACCAGTGTTTTGGGCAAAGACTGGTTTGTAAAAAAAGCACCTGTTTGCTTATGCCACTACCCTCGTAAATAAAGAATTTGTCATTGTCATTGTCTCTCTCTCTCTCTCTCTCTCTCTCTCTCTCTCTCTCTCTCTCTCTCTCTCTCTCTCTCTCTCTCTCTCTCTCTCTCTCTCTCTCTCTCTCTCTCTCTCTCTATCTCTCTTGACAGAAAATACTATGTTCATCACCATCGCAATTATTTTCAGTGCCATCGATTCAGTTTATGGAAACAGCTAACGTAGACACACAGAAAGAAAAATTCATCGGTAAAATGGGTTTCGTGGTTTTTAGACACACCTACGTCATGCTTCTAGCTATACCAGTGTTTTGGGCAAAGACTGGTTTGTAACGGGGTCAAACGAATAAAACGGCAAGTAATGTGATTGGTATTAGAGAAAAGATGTACTTTCTTTTGCTTTGATTTTCTGTGTGTGTGTGTTTTTTGTGTGGTTTTTGTTGTTGCTTTTTTGCTTCTGCTTCTTCATTTATTTGTGTAGCGCGCGCGCGCGCGCGTGTGTGTGTGTGTGTGTGTGTGTGTGTGTGTGTGTGTGTGTGCGTGTGTGTGTGTGTGTGTGTGTGTGTGTGTGTGTGTGTGTGTGTGTGTGTGTGTGTGTGTATGACTAAGTGCCAAAAGGTGCTCACAGAACAGAAGACGACTTTGTTTTACAATAAAAATGTTTCTAACAAGAAATTCCTCCGAGATAGGAAAAACACCCCCATCCTTACCATTCTCACTGCCACCAACTGAGAAGGCACTGCTAACAAGTGTGGTTAAAATAAGTTGATTGAGTGGACAAAGAGACAGGCGGAGAAAAAGACAAATCAATATAACTCTTTCTGTAACACCTACTGACCGCATTTTTTGTAAAAACCGTCTCATCTATATAATATAAAACATGCTCAGCACGTGTGGATTAAATAGAGCCGAATACCCGGCTTGAGTGGCGCACTGTACGCCGGCTTCGAACCATGGACCCGTCAAGCTTAGGTCCCTTCCAGACTCGTGGAATGCATGGGAACAGCACGAACATGATTCAGGGGCCATAATGCCATTCCTGATCATATCATGTCGAGTCCCATACTTGTCGTTAAAAATTAATATTAAAAGTCCTACGGTTTTGAGCCATTAAGGACTTGAGTGTTTGTCCGCTTTCAAAAAGAGAAAAGAAAGAAACAAAAAATAAGGAGAGGAGGGCAGGGGGTGGGGTTGAGTTAATAATGCTCTGTGGAATCTGTTAAAATGAAAAGTAGTTAAGATGTTTCTTGGTAAGAATTATAAGCCTATACTTGTCGACGACGCCCTAGGTACCACATCACAAACAGAACTGTGCAATACACAGGTGTTTTCTACAGACACACTCAAACACACACACACACACAGAGAAGCCGTATATATATATCTATATCTATTGTATAAATATATAGAGATAGATGAGAGTGTATTTTTCGCGTGGCTATAAATTGATTCGACCTTTGCGCTTTTACAGTGAGGACAACTTACGGGTCCAAGGAAAGCGTTCTGGACACTGCGATGACCTTCTAAAAATAGCCGGTAACAGAACGCCGGGAATATCCGAAAAACCAAAATCCACCAATAACTCCCTAACCGTGTGTTTGACTGGTCCCAATTTTTGTAAGGACCGTCTCAGGAATGTATAAAACCTGTTCACCAAGTTTGGTGACGATCGGTCCGTTCATTCTTGAGATCTACTTGCGAACACAAACAAACACACAAACAAACAAAAACATCGAGTGAAACCTATACACACCCCTATACCGGGGGTGTAAAAACGTGTGTCTGCTGAAAATTGGTGTGTGTGTGGATGAATGGGCGAAGAGATAGTGGACATACTTTCGTGTGTCTGACTTGAACGGTTTTGAAGTTATCTTTGTTTAAAGTCAAAAATAACGCCAAAAGCGGTCATCTGAAAACGGACATCGTGATACCTCGTGTTTTGAATATGCCACAGAAAAATAACAAGAAGCACAAATGAATTGCATTTAGTTTGATTGAATGCCTGAAACATCGCTTTACAGACGAGACCAAACGTCAAATCTAAATCTCGAGAGAATTTTTTTTTTTCGATAACCGAATTTTAAGGTGTCGCACGCAAGATGTGTCGTCATCACGGCATACATTTTTCAATCGCAGATATTTACTAAATTTCTTTTTCAAAAACTCTGGAATTGATGTCGACACGTCAAGCGATAACGGTGTATCAAACTGCTGTCTTTCAAGTAATCCAGCAAAGACTGCAGAACTTTTGAACAGCATTTTTGAAAACGATTTGAAAATTTCGTCATATCTTGCGTGCGACAAAATGTTCGGTAATTAACGGTTATTTTCTTTTAAAAACAAAATGTACATGTACAAAGATCTACTTCATCTACGGAACCACGTGACACATTCTGTGTTCAAAATTTGTGAAGAAATCACGAACCACGAATGCGCTATCAAGTGTTGAAATTATGTCGTCAACATCTTTTCAGATCTTGCGTGCGACACCATCTTGCGTTCAACATAAAATGTCACTACCTTATCGAGTTTAATGGGTAAAAATAACTATTTGTTGTCTTAGTTTAATCTTCTTAATTAAAAGCGTAATAAAACCGAACTTCCAAGATGAATTTTAATTGAGATTAGCGAAAGAGCGGGCACGCAAGTCGACCTTAAAGTAAAAGAATGATAACACGAGCGTTTGTCGTGTTGTCTTGCGTGCAACACATTGTCCAAAAAGGAAAATGTATATTTTTCTCGGACGTTTTTTAAGTTGAAACCTTGAAACTTCACACACATTTGGGGTTTAATCGCCCCCATGCATGGTAAAAGTCTTGTTGACCCTTGTCAGATTTCAAGGTCACGGCTGGGTCACATGTGGTTCAGAAAACGGATGAAACATATTTTTTCAGAGATTTTTAAAGCTAGAACCTTCAAACTTCAAACAACGCTTTTGCTTAATGATTGTTCAACATGGAGAATTCAAGGTTGATCCTTGAGAAATGTGAAGGTCATAGCAGGGCCTCGTGTGGGTAAAAAAAAAAGGAAATTGTATTGAACTTCAATTTATATAAAACCAAAGTCTGGTTGATCTGTTTTAAGATTTAAGGTCAAATCTGTTATTTAAGGTCAAATCAAATAGAAATTTGTTGATGCTTACATCTTTAAAACTTCCAACAGGTTTGAGGTTTGACAACTTCTGGACTTTGAAATCTGGTATGGTTGATCCTGGTAATATTAATTGGTCAAAACATCAAGATCAACAATTATAAAATAAGCACTTTCACCAATGTCAAGTGAGCAATAGCAGCAAACGTGAGTCTTATAAAGATTATCACTTTTTGTGTGACCTCAACTTGACCCCTCTGAATGCTCTCAATCATGGAAATTGACCACACTTTGATTATAACCAAACAACATCAAAACTTTGGAATGTGTGAAGTTTCAAAGGTGTTGCTTAAAAGGCGTTCGTGAAAATGACAATTGTATGTGTCTGACTTCAATGCGACCCCGCTGCGACCTTGACGTTTGATTTTATCAACCAGACTTTCATCATGTGTGAATGACTTCAAACACTATAAAACTAGTTGAAGAAATTGACAATTTTTCAAAGTTTAAGCCAGATGGCACTGCTGTGACCTTGAAATTTGACAAACATTAACCAGGCGGTCACCTTTTTTAGAAAATATCCTTAAATGATTTATTCGTAGACGTGAGCATAATATATATTTTAAAGTTCGTATTGGTATTTGGGTAAATGAACAGAGCAGCTAAGGCCAAACAATAGTATATGTTAGTTTAGCGCTAGCTAGGGTAACCTGGCCGACCCTATTTTTTCCCCGCGTACCCTAAAACTCTGTAGTATTTCTCACCACAACAACAAAATCATACCGAGACTAAAATCAACATTTAAAACAATTAGCGACCTGCCGACCCTATTTTTTTTGGTGGTCATATGTTACCCTAAACCGACATAAATTTTGTGTGTGTTTGTGTGTGTGAGTGTGTGCGCGCGCGCGTGTGTCTGTGTGCATGCGTGCGTGCGAGCGTGTGTATGCGTGTGCGTGTGTGTGTGTGTGTGTGTGTGTCTGTGCGTGCGTGCGCTCGTGTGTATGTGTGTGTATGTGTGTGCGCGCGCGTGTGTGTAATTTTTTTTACGTCAGTTTCTTCGTAACCACACACAGACTCACCCGTCGACAACACACGTATCCCTGTGTTGGGCAGCTCAGACTGGAGTCCACAGTTGCCCCCGCACCAATACAAGAGTAAGCTGATGTCACACACGACACCCCTTCGTCTGTTGTTGGGCAAGTCTAAAATAGAGTGTTCATTTTCCTCCGAAGCATGGCAAGGCAAGGCAATATTTATTTCCAAAACAACTAGGGTTACATGAATTTGAAAGAAAATTTACAATACAAACTACAAACAAGTCGCGTAAAGTGAAATAACAACATTTATCCTACATACGTGAGTGAGACACCCGTGAGATAATAATCGTTTAAATCACACGTGTGTATATCATGTAAATGAGGTCATGTCAAGCAAGTCTGGCAGGGACCTGTTTTTCCACTGCTTATGGTGCCAAAGTCACCGAGACAAACGTCATTATAGAAACAAAAATTGCGCTCGCTAATTACCCTCGATGAATCTTTAAAACTAACACGTCACGCCACACTTTCAGAGTGACGTTTCTTTGCTTTGACGTAATAGATTGCACGAGGTTTTAGAAGAGATCGAGGTTCCAAAACAAGCGTCTTCAATTTAGCTGCCTCGACTGCAAGACATTTTCAGTAAAATACACGTAAGTACAGTATGTAGGATAAACAGAATAGTATGGATTGCTGTGTCGTACCAGATTTACACTCGTTGCTTTTTCAAATAGTGAACAGCTCGCTTTCGATCGCTCGCAGTTCAATATTTTAAAAAACAACTCGTGTAAATCTGGTACGACAGAGCAAGCCATGTAGTATTCTCTATTTAGTCAAGCTGTCGAACTCACAGAATGAAACTGAACGCAATGCTTTTTTCACCAAGACCACATACTCGTAGTTTCGTCAGTCCACCGCTCGTGGCAAAGGCAGTGAAATCGACAAGCCATGCAGAATAGTGCGGTAGTGGTCGCGCTGAGCAGGATAACACGCTTTTCTGCATGTCTATTCGTTTTAGCTTACTGAGTTTGTTTTTAATCCAAACATATCATATTTGGAATCAGGGACCGACAAGGAATAAGATGAAATTGTTTTTAAATCGATTTCGGAAAATTAATTTTAATCATAATTTTTATATTTTTGTATTTTCAGAGCTTGTTTGTAATCCAAATATAACATATGTATATGTTTGTGGAATCAGAAAATGACGAAGAATAAGATAAAATTGTTTTTTGAACGTTTAATAAAAAATAAAAATTTAATTACAAGTTTCCGATTTTTAATGACCAAACTCATTCATTAGTTTTTAAGCCACCAAGCTGAAATGCAATACCAAAGTCCGGCCTGTGTTGAAGATTGCTTTGCCAAAATTTCAATCAATTTGATTGAAAAATGAGGGTGTGACAGTGCCGCCTCAACTTTTACAAAAAGCCGGATATGACGTCATCAAAGGTATTTATCAAAAACATTGAAAAAAATGTCCGGGGATATCATTCCCAGGACCTCTCATGTCAAATTTCATAAAGATCGGTCCAGTAGTTTAATCTGAATCGCTCTACACACACACACGCACAGACAGACGCACACACACACACACAGACACACATACACCACGACCCTCGTCTCGATTCCCCCTCTATGTTAAAACATTTAGTCAAAACTTGACTAAATGTAAAAAAAAATAATAATAATGGGACACAACACTTCGTAATTAATAACCAGTAATAAATCAAACTGGATTTAAAACTGAATAATAATAATCACAATTGTGTTAACAGTACGGTTTTTTTATTTTTATTTTGTTTTGTTTTGTTTTCAATTAAAAAAAATGTTAAAAAAATATTCAGAAGAGTGAGACACCACGATTTTTAGAAACCATCAATATGATATTACATTTGAGCTACATGTATCTGACTCTGCAAGTGTATCTGAAACAGATAGATTGCTATCCTTCCAACGACACGAATAAAAACAACCAAAAGTTAGGTTCATGGAGCGTTTAATCATAGACATAACGAAACACTTCGATCTGTTACTGCAACACGGTGGCCTAGTGGTAAGGCGTCCGCCCAGTGAGCGGGAGGTCGTGGGTTCGAACCCCGGCCGGGTCATACCTAAGCCGTCGCGATATAACCTTGAATGGTTGAAAACGACGTTAAACACCAAATAAAGAAAGAAAGTCAAGACTTTAAAATTGGCAATCTAGTGGCTGCTCCGCCTGGCGTCTGGCATTATGGGGTTAGTGCTAGGACTGGTTGGTCCGGTGTCAGAATAATGTGACTGGGTGTGCTGCAACTTCTGTCTTGTGTGTGGCGCACGTTAAATGTCAAAGCAGCACCGCCCTGATATCACCCTTCGTGGTGGACTGGGCGTTAAACAAACAAACAAACTTCGATCTGTCAACCTTTAGACGAGCACAATGCACAACAACCAAATAAAGTTGACCGGATAAACGCTTTACTTCGGCTTTTGTTTTTTAGGAGATATCATTATTAGTATTTGTCTGTTGTGTATTATTTCGCTCAACTATAAGATCGGTAGATAGATCAAAGTTTCGATGTACGTTTACTGGAGAAACAAACAATGGGGACCATGGTTATTCAACTAACTGTGTTCAACATAATGCGATGAAAAATATAAGACAGAATTTGTTTGGTCCATATGCTCAATTAAAAGGCACGGCGCTGTTAAAAAAACAAGAACAACTCAGAATGACGAAAATGAAACCATGTGTTAGTCATGTATGTCAATGAATTGCAGCTCCATCGGAGAGAAGTCAAGCTAGTTCCATTTTACGCTCATGCTCATGCGAGTAATAAATGGGCTAACTTAAAATGTGGCTTGCTTGTGCCAGGCAGAATAGCGTACACCACCCACTGGCCCCAAGCGTTCCAAGCACGTTTTACCACATCCTTTTGTTAGTTAATTTTCTTCAAAAATGCAGGCATTCCCACTCTTTTTTTAGTCAGAGTGAATCGTGCACTTTTCCAAAATATATTCATTCTAAGGCAGTTTTAGGCACATTTGTGTTACATTTACACAAAACTCAGCAGTGAGAAGTAATACATATGAGTGTGGATGTGCTTCATTGAAGTCACTGTCTGCGATTAGATTGTCTGCTACGCGTTTCAGTTCCAGGCGTGGTGTATCTCTTTTTGGTACGTTGACGGGTTATAAGCCTACTGAGCACGTAAACGTAGGCTACATGTCTTGGTTAAACGTAAAAGTCCTCATGTGTGTGTGTTTGAACTGGCATGTGTTCTCGGGCGAATGCATTTTTGAGAACACATGTTCTCGCGTGTATACCTCTGAGGCCCCCGTCGCACAGCTCTACGTCCTTACGAACACAATGCCGATCACTCCGATCTGAACAAGTTATCAAATCGGGGCATATCGCGTCAAAATCCAGCACAAGGCACATTTTTGTTTCTGTACTGCGCCACGACGCGGCTACGCTTGTTTTGTGCAGTTCAAAATAAGCGTAGGGAGAGCACGCAGATTCCCGACTTAGCAGTTTGCATCCCGACCAAACCATGCACGCTCATGGAGATCCTCCCACGTTTGGCCCACGATTAGCCACGCTCTCGGACACTTTTCCATCGTAGAAGAAGCGGCGTCTATGTGTGACTGGGGTTTTACATACATGGTCACTTCACTCACCATCATCTGACAACACACTTGTCCTGCGGTGCCGCAGGAAAGGCTGGTATTGACTGTTCCTCCTGAAGCAGTACAGGTATCCGAGTCTCCGCACATCACTCCCGGTTCTGATTCTGGACATGCCTTTGGAATGTGATAGAAACAATCATGTTAACCTCTGTTATGTACTCACAGAGATTGCTTACAATAAGCATTATATGCTTGAGTTAGTCATCTTAAAAGCCATGTATTGGTTTTTTGCCATGATAACAATTGGATACAGTTTTGTTTAAACCGATAGAAACAATATAATATTATTCCATTGATCAAAATAATCTAGTTAGGGGGAATCATTGATGCTTAATTTTTGCCTTGTCTGATAAAGTACGGTTTAAGTATTCATGTCTGAGAATCTTCACCTAGTGCTTTATCAACGCGGTTAACTCTCTCTCTCTCTCTCTCTCTCTCTCTCTCTCTCTCTCTCTCTCTCTCTCTCTCTCTCTCTCTCTCTCTCTCTCTCTCTCTCTCTCTCTCTCTCTCTCTCTCTCTCTCTCCCTCTCTCTCTTGACAAAAAATACTATGAACATCACCATCGCAATTATTTTCAGTGCCATCGATTCAGTTTATGGAAACAGCTAACGTAGACACACAGAAAGGAAAATTCATCTGTAAAATGGGTTTCGTGGTTTTTAGACACACCTACGTCGTGCTTCTAGCTATACCAGTGTTTTGGGCAAAGACTGGTTTGTAAAAAAAGCACCTGTTTGCTTATGCCACTACCCTCGTAAATAAAGAATTTGTCATTGTCATTCTCTCTCTCTCTCTCTCTCTCTCTCTCTCTCTCTCTCTCTCACTCTCTCTCTCTTGCAGTATCTCTCTCGCTCACTCTCTCTCTCACCCCCTCTCGCTCTCTCTCTCTCTCTCTCTCTCTCTCTCTCTCTTGACAGAAAATACTATGTTCATCACCATCGCAATTATTTTCAGTGCCATCGATTCAGTTTATGGAAACAGCTAACGTAGACACACAGAAAGAAAAATTCATCTGTAAAATGGGTTTCGTGGTTTTTAGACACACCTACGTCATGCTTCTAGCTATACCAGTGTTTTGGGCAAAGACTGGTTTGTAACGGGGTCAAACGAATAAAACGGCAAGTAATGTGATTGGTATTAGAGAAAAGATGTACTTTCTTTTGCTTTGATTTTCTGTGTGTTTGTGGGTTTTTTTTGTGGTTTTTGTTGTTGCTTTTTTGCTTCTGCTTTTTCATTTATTTGTGTAGCGCGCGCGCGCGCGCGTGTGTGTGTGTGTGTGTGTGTGTGTGTGTGTGTGTGTGTGTGTGTATATATATATGTGATTTTCTTTGTGTGTGTGCCTGTATGTGTGTGTGTGTGTGTGTGTGTGTAAGCGGGGTGCGCGTGCGTGTGCCTGTGTGTGTGTGTGCGCGTGCGTGTGGCTGTGTGTGCGTGTGTGTAAGGGTGCGCGTGCGTATACCTGTGTGTGTGTGTGTGTTTTGTTTGTGTGTGTGTGTGCGTGCGTGCGTACATGCGTGCGTGCATGCAAGCGTGCGTGCGTGGATGTATGCGTACGTGCATGTATATGCGTGCCTAGTGTGTTTGTGTGAGCGTGCGTGCTTGTGTGCGTGCGTCGATTACCCGACGACAGCATACATCCCCACTCGCCGTGCAGGCGAAACCAGTATCGGCCGTAACTCCTGAACCGGCAACGCATTCTCCAGGTGTTTCGCAAGACACTCCTGAATCTGATTCGGGACACTCCTGAAACATTTTAAACGAATAGAAAGAAAGAAATTAGAAACTGAAAAATACAGAAATGATTGAATGAATAAATAAATTAATTGATAAATTTAACCAAACAAATTCTGAACAGAGAATCCTACCCATTGCATCAGACTATTGAGACATCAGTTGTCTTACTTTGTCATCGTGATCTTTCTTACTGGCTGGCCTGTATGGCAAAAAACGAAACAAAAAGAAAAATTGCCAGGAATTAAATGATTTATTCGTAGACGTGAGCATAATATATATTTTAAAGTTCATATTGGTATTTGGGTAAATGAACAGAGAAGCTAAGGCCAAACAATAGTATATGTTAGTTTAGCGCTAGCTAGGGTAACCTGGCCGACCCTATTTTTTTCCCGCGTACCCTAAAACTCTGTAGTATTTCTCACCACAACAACAAAATCATACCGAGACTAAAATCAACATTTAAAACAATTAGCGACCTGCCGACCCTATTATTTTTGGTGGTCATATGTTACCCTAAACCGACATAAATTTTGTTTGGCCTAAAGCAAATAAGTAGTTCTGACAATTTGTGTGTGTGGTCAGGAACAAAGCAAAAACGTGCTCAAGCCTGTGTGAATAAGTGCATGCGTCTATAACACTACCAATCGATAATAAGAATCACAGACAACAGACGAACTTCGGAAATAACTCTGTTGGGTTTGTATGGGATGTAAAAAATTACATACTTTTGCTTTTTTGGTGAGGCAAGCTTTAAACACGTATTCGTTGTCCACGTGTTTCAGACACACCTGTCTCTATGGACTGGTGTACATGTATAATGTCACTTGGGAAACATTGACCCACTAAAAGTGAGAATACGTTCTCTTTCGCAACCCATGAAAACCCGACAAACAACAACAGGAGAGCATCAATATATTTCTTTGATAGTTCTCCGAACATCGTCTATGGAGGCATGCACGCTATTCTTGTACGTGCAGGCATATACTACATGTTCATATTTCTGCAGAACTAAAACCCGACAGTGGAATATATAGGCACTGTAACTCACGCTTTTTGGGTCCCATCTCAGTGTTAAAACAGCATAGTGAGGGCTGGCTTAATCTGATGATTATTTCAGGTTTGGTTGTACACTTTAAACAACAACAGGAGAGCATCAATATATTTCTTTGATAGTTGTATCATCTGGGAGACAAAGGAATGTAGTTCCATTTAAGAGTAAGTGAGAGTTAAGCAGAATCAATATCCCGGCACATGAGATAATAACATGCATTGAAATGTACAAGCAACTTTCACCCTAACAAAAGAATGCTAGCTTCTTTTTTTTGTAAATAAGTTAACCACAACAAGATGGGTTCAGAGGAAACGGGTTCCAGACACCGTAAATATCAACATATTTTGCTGTCTATATTTTACTTACCCTGCGGCAACACACTTGGCCCTCAACAGTACTGCAGGCGAAACCGGAATCTTCCGTCACTCCCGAACCCGTACAATTCTCTGCGGATTCGCAAGTTACGCCTTCGTCACTGGTTGGACACTCGTCACTTTCTGGTGACAATGTAAGAACAAGAATTATTAGTTACGGAGATAACTATCCATCTGCCTTTCTCTTGTTGGATAACGGATTTAAGAGGAGTGGCGAGGTAGGGGGTCAGTGCTCAACGACAACAAGACCCAAAACAAGTCGCGTAAGGCGAAATACAACATTTAGTCAAGTAGCTGTCAAACTCACAGAATGAAACTGAACGCAATGCAACGCAGCAAGACCTCGTAGCATCGTCAGTCCACCGCTCATGGCAAAGGCAGTGAAATTGACAAGAAGAGCGGGGTAGTAGTTGCGCTGAGAAGGATAGCACGCTTTTCTGTACCTCTTTTCGTTTTAACTTTCTGAGCGTGTTTTCAATCCAAACATATCATATCTATATGTTTTTGGAATCAGGAACCGACAGGGAATAAGATGAAAGGGTTTTTCAATTGATTTCGAAAATGTAATTTTGATCATAATTTTTATATTTTTAATTTTCAGAGCTTGTTTTTAATCCAAATATAACATATTTATATGTTTTTGGAATCAGAAAATAATGGAGAATAAGAAGAACGTAAATTTGGATCGTTTTATTAAAAAAAATTTTTTTTTTTTACAATTTTCAGATTTTAAATGACCAAAGTCATTAATTAATTTTTAAGCCACCAAGCTGAAATGCAATACCGAAGTCCGGGCTTCGTCGGAGATTACTTGACCAAAATTTCAACCAATTTGGTTGAAAAATGAGAGCGTGACAGTGCCGCCTCAACTTTCACGAAAAGCCGGATATGACGTCATCAAAGACATTTATCAAAAAAAATGAAAAACACGTCTGAGGATATCGTACCCAGAAACTCTCATGTCAAATTTCATAAAGATCGGTCCAGTAGTTTAGTCTGAATCGCTCTACACACACACAGACAGACAGACAGACAGACAGACACACAGACACACATACACCACGACCCTCGTCTCGATTCCCCCCTCTATGTTTAAACATTTAGTCAAAACTTGACTAAATGTAATGAACATAACAAAAGTACCGAAGGGACAAGACTAAACAACAAATAATGGCCAAAATGTCTAAAAAGCACACACACACACACACACACACACACACACACACACACACACATACACACACGCACACACATACACACACACATACACACTCAAAAAACAAAAACTCTCTCTCATACACACACACACACACTAACACACACACACACATACCGCGGCCCACACACACACACACACAAACACAAACACACACACACACACACACACACACACACACACACACACACTCACAAACACACACACACACCCACACTCACTCACACTCACACTCACTCACAAACACACACTCACATCCACACTCACAAACACACAAGTAACCAGAACAAAAATAATAACTCACCAGGAGTACACCTTTCGCGCTTCAGGATCCTCTTCAGCTTTAGACACAAATGCCTGTTTGGGTGTTCAAGACAGTATTTCACGAATAGTCGTTCCGTTTTCTTGCAAAGCCGCGTTTGTGTCCAGCCGTTATGGGTCCCATGTTCTTCGGACTGAGGTTTGTAAAGAATTTGTCATTGTCATTGTCTCTCTCTCTCTCTCTCTCTCTCTCTCTCTCTCTCTCTCTCTCTCTCTCTCTCTCTCTCTCTCTCTCTCTCTCTCTCTCTCTCTCTCTCTCTCTCTCTCTCTCTCTCTCTCTCTCTCTCTATCTCTCTTGACAGAAAATACTATGTTCATCACCATCGCAATTATTTTCAGTGCCATCGATTCAGTTTATGGAAACAGCTAACGTAGACACACAGAAAGAAAAATTCATCGGTAAAATGGGTTTCGTGGTTTTTAGACACACCTACGTCATGCTTCTAGCTATACCAGTGTTTTGGGCAAAGACTGGTTTGTAAAAAAAGCACCTGTTTGCTTATGCCACTACCCTCGTCACCCAAAGTCACCGAGACAAACGTCATTATAGAAACAAAAATTGCGCTCGCTAATTACCCTCGATGAATCTTTAAAACTAACACGTCACGCCACACTTTCAGAGTGACGTTTCTTTGCTTTGACGTAATAGATTGCACGAGGTTTTAGAAGAGATCGAGGTTCCAAAACAAGCGTCTTCAATTTAGCTGCCTCGACTGCAAGACATTTTCAGTAAAATACACGTAAGTACAGTATGTAGGATAAACAGAATAGTATGGATTGCTGTGTCGTACCAGATTTACACTCGTTGCTTTTTCAAATAGTGAACAGCTCGCTTTCGATCGCTCGCAGTTCAATATTTTAAAAAACAACTCGTGTAAATCTGGTACGACAGAGCAAGCCATGTAGTATTCTCTATTTAGTCAAGCTGTCGAACTCACAGAATGAAACTGAACGCAATGCTTTTTTCACCAAGACCACATACTCGTAGTTTCGTCAGTCCACCGCTCGTGGCAAAGGCAGTGAAATCGACAAGCCATGCAGAATAGTGCGGTAGTGGTCGCGCTGAGCAGGATAACACGCTTTTCTGCATGTCTATTCGTTTTAGCTTACTGAGTTTGTTTTTAATCCAAACATATCATATTTGGAATCAGGGACCGACAAGGAATAAAATGAAATTGTTTTTAAATCGATTTCGGAAAATTAATTTTAATCATAATTTTTATATTTTTGTATTTTCAGAGCTTGTTTGTAATCCAAATATAACATATGTATATGTTTGTGGAAACAGAAAATGACGAAGAATAAGATGAAATTGTTTTTTGAACGTTTAATAAAAAATAAAAATTTAATTACAAGTTTCCGATTTTTAATGACCAAACTCATTCATTAGTTTTTAAGCCACCAAGCTGAAATGCAATACCAAAGTCCGGACTGTGTCGAAGATTGCTTTGCCAAAATTTCAATCAATTTGATTGAAAAATGAGGGTGTGACAGTGCCGCCTCAACTTTTACAAAAAGCCGGATATGACGTCATCAAAGGTATTTATCAAAAACATTGAAAAAAATGTCCGGGGATATCATTCCCAGGACCTCTCATGTCAAATTTCATAAAGATCGGTCCAGTAGTTTAGTCTGAATCGCTCTACACACACACACGCACAGACAGACGCACACACACACAGACACACATACACCACGACCCTCGTCTCGATTCCCCCTCTATGTTAAAACATTTAGTCAAAACTTGACTAAATGTAAAAAGAAACGTAATAATGGGACACAACACTTCGTAATTAATAACCAGTAATAAATCAAACTGGATTTAAAACTGAATAATAATAATCACAATTGTGTTAACAGTACGGTTTTTTATTTTTATTTTGTTTTGTTTTGTTTTCAATTAAAAAAAAATGTTAAAAAAATATTCAGAAGAGTGAGACACCACGATTTTTAGAAACCATCAATATGATATTACATTTGAGCTACATGTATCTGACTCTGCAAGTGTATCTGAAACAGATAGATTGCTATCCTTCCAACGACACGAATAAAAACAACCAAAAGTTAGGTTCATGGAGCGTTTAATCATAGACATAACGAAACACTTCGATCTGTTACTGCAACACGGTGGCCTAGTGGTAAGGCGTCCGCCCAGTGAGCGGGAGGTCGTGGGTTCGAACCCCGGCCGGGTCATACCTAAGCCGTCGCGATATAACCTTGAATGGTTGAAAACGACGTTAAACACCAAATAAAGAAAGAAAGTCAAGACTTTAAAATTGGCAATCTAGTGGCTGCTCCGCCTGGCGTCTGGCATTATGGGGTTAGTGCTAGGACTGGTTGGTCCGGTGTCAGAATAATGTGACTGGGTGTGCTGCAACTTCTGTCTTGTGTGTGGCGCACGTTAAATGTCAAAGCAGCACCGCCCTGATATCACCCTTCGTGGTGGACTGGGCGTTAAACAAACAAACAAACTTCGATCTGTCAACCTTTAGACGAGCACAATGCACAACAACCAAATAAAGTTGACCGGATAAACGCTTTACTTCGGCTTTTGTTTTTTAGGAGATATCATTATTAGTATTTGTCTGTTGTGTATTATTTCGCTCAACTATAAGATCGGTAGATAGATCAAAGTTTCGATGTACGTTTACTGGAGAAACAAACAATGGGGACCATGGTTATTCAACTAACTGTGTTCAACATAATGCGATGAAAAATATAAGACAGAATTTGTTTGGTCCATATGCTCAATTAAAAGGCACGGCGCTGTTAAAAAAACAAGAACAACTCAGAATGACGAAAATGAAACCATGTGTTAGTCATGTATGTCAATGAATTGCAGCTCCATCGGAGAGAAGTCAAGCTAGTTCCATTTTACGCTCATGCTCATGCGAGTAATAAATGGGCTAACTTAAAATGTGGCTTGCTTGTGCCAGGCAGAATAGCGTACACCACCCACTGGCCCCAAGCGTTCCAAGCACGTTTTACCACATCCTTTTGTTAGTTAATTTTCTTCAAAAATGCAGGCATTCCCACTCTCTTTTTAGTCAGAATGAATCGTGCACTTTTCCAAAATATATTCATTCTAAGGCAGTTTTAGGCACATTTGTGTTACATTTACACAAAACTCAGCAGTGAGAAGTAATACATATGAGTGTGGATGTGCTTCATTGAAGTCACTGTCTGCGATTAGATTGTCTGCTACGCGTTTCAGTTCCAGGCGTGGTGTATCTCTTTTTGGTACGTTGACGGGTTATAAGCCTACTGAGCACGTAAACGTAGGCTACATGTCTTGGCTAAACGTAAAAGTCCTCATGTGTGTGTGTTTGAACTGGCATGTGTTCTCGGGCGAATGCATTTTTGAGAACACATGTTCTCGCGTGTATACCTCTGAGGCCCCCGTCGCACAGCTCTACGTCCTTACGAACACAATGCCGATCACTCCGATCTGAACAAGTTATCAAATCGGGGCATATCGCGTCAAAATCCAGCACAAGGCACATTTTTGTTTCTGTACTGCGCCACGACGCGGCTACGCTTGTTTTGTGCAGTTCAAAATAAGCGTAGGGAGAGCACGCAGATTCCCGACTTAGCAGTTTGCATCCCGACCAAACCATGCACGCTCGTGGAGATCCTCCCACGTTTGGCCCACGATTAGCCACGCTCTCGGACACTTTTCCATCGTAGAAGAAGCGGCGTCTATGTGTGACTGGGGTTTTACATATGGTCACTTCACTCACCATCATCTGACAACACACTTGTCCTGCGGTGCCGCAGGAAAGGCTGGTGTTGACTGTTCCTCCTGAAGCAGTACAGGTATCCGAGTCTCCGCACATCACTCCCGGTTCTGATTCTGGACATGCCTTTGGAATGTGATAGAAACAATCATGTTAACCTCTGTTATGTACTCACAGAGATTGCTTACAATAAGCATTATATGCTTGAGTTAGTCATCTTAAAAGCCATGTATTGTTTTTTTGCCATGATAACAATTGGATACAGTTTTGTTTAAACCGATAGAAACAATATAATATTATTCCATTGATCAAAATAATCTAGTTAGGGGGAATCATTGATGCTTAATTTTTGCCTTGTCTGATAAAGTACGGTTTAAGTATTCATGCCTGAGAATCTTCACCTAGTGCTTTATCAACGCGGTTGACTCTCTCTCTCTCTCTCTCTCTCTCTCTCTCTCTCTCTCTCTCTCTCTCTCTCTCTCTCTCTCTCTCTCTCTCTCTCTCTATCTCTCTCTCTCTCTCTCTCTCTCCCTCTCTCTCTTGACAAAAAATACTATGAACATCACCATCGCAATTATTTTCAGTGCCATCGATTCAGTTTATGGAAACAGCTAACGTAGACACACAGAAAGGAAAATTCATCTGTAAAATGGGTTTCGTGGTTTTTAGACACACCCACGTCGTGCTTCTAGCTATACCAGTGTTTTGGGCAAAGACTGGTTTGTAAAAAAAGCACCTGTTTGCTTATGCCACTACCCTCGTAAATAAAGAATTTGTCATTGTCATTGTCTCTCTCTCTCTCTCTCTCTCTCTCTCTCTCTCTCTCTCTCTCTCTCTCTCTCTCTCTCTCTCTCTCTCTCTCTCTCTCTCTCTCTCTCTCTCTCTCTCTCTCTCTCTCTCTCTCTCTCTCTCTCTCTCTCTCTATCTCTCTTGACAGAAAATACTATGTTCATCACCATCGCAATTATTTTCAGTGCCATCGATTCAGTTTATGGAAACAGCTAACGTAGACACACAGAAAGAAAAATTCATCGGTAAAATGGGTTTCGTGGTTTTTAGACACACCTACGTCATGCTTCTAGCTATACCAGTGTTTTGGGCAAAGACTGGTTTGTAACGGGGTCAAACGAATAAAACGGCAAGTAATGTGATTGGTATTAGAGAAAAGATGTACTTTCTTTTGCTTTGATTTTCTGTGTGTGTGTGTTTTTTGTGTGGTTTTTGTTGTTGCTTTTTTGCTTCTGCTTCTTCATTTATTTGTGTAGCGCGCGCGCGCGCGTGTGTGTGTGTGTGTGTGTGTGTGTGTGTGTGTGTGTGTGTGTGTGTGTGTGTGTGTGTGTGTGTGTGTGTGTGTGTGTGTGTGTGTGTGTGTGTGTGTGTATGACTAAGTGCCAAAAGGTGCTCACAGAACAGAAGACGACTTTGTTTTACAATAAAAATGTTTCTAACAAGAAATTCCTCCGAGATAGGAAAAACACCCCCATCCTTACCATTCTCACTGCCACCAACTGAGAAGGCACTGCTAACAAGTGTGGTTAAAATAAGTTGATTGAGTGGACAAAGAGACAGGCGGAGAAAAAGACAAATCAATATAACTCTTTCTGTAACACCTACTGACCGCATTTTTTGTAAAAACCGTCTCATCTATATAATATAAAACATGCTCAGCACGTGTGGATTAAATAGAGCCGAATACCCGGCTTGAGTGGCGCACTGTACGCCGGCTTCGAACCATGGACCCGTCAAGCTTAGGTCCCTTCCAGACTCGTGGAATGCATGGGAACAGCACGAACATGATTCAGGGGCCATAATGCCATTCCTGATCATATCATGTCGAGTCCCATACTTGTCGTTAAAAATTAATATTAAAAGTCCTACGGTTTTGAGCCATTAAGGACTTGAGTGTTTGTCCGCTTTCAAAAAGAGAAAAGAAAGAAACAAAAAATAAGGAGAGGAGGGCAGGGGGTGGGGTTGAGTTAATAATGCTCTGTGGAATCTGTTAAAATGAAAAGTAGTTAAGATGTTTCTTGGTAAGAATTATAAGCCTATACTTGTCGACGACGCCCTAGGTACCACATCACAAACAGAACTGTGCAATACACAGGTGTTTTCTACAGACACACTCAAACACACACACACACACAGAGAAGCCGTATATATATATATCTATATCTATTGTATAAATATATAGAGATAGATGAGAGTGTATTTTTCGCGTGGCTATAAATTGATTCGACCTTTGCGCTTTTACAGTGAGGACAACTTACGGGTCCAAGGAAAGCGTTCTGGACACTGCGATGACCTTCTAAAAATAGCCGGTAACAGAACGCCGGGAATATCCGAAAAACCAAAATCCACCAATAACTCCCTAACCGTGTGTTTGACTGGTCCCAATTTTTGTAAGGACCGTCTCAGGAATGTATAAAACCTGTTCACCAAGTTTGGTGACGATCGGTCCGTTCATTCTTGAGATCTACTTGCGAACACAAACAAACACACAAACAAACAAAAACATCGAGTGAAACCTATACACACCCCTATACCGGGGGTGTAAAAACGTGTGTCTGCTGAAAATTGGTGTGTGTGTGGATGAATGGGCGAAGAGATAGTGGACATACTTTCGTGTGTCTGACTTGAACGGTTTTGAAGTTATCTTTGTTTAAAGTCAAAAATAACGCCAAAAGCGGTCATCTGAAAACGGACATCGTGATACCTCGTGTTTTGAATATGCCACAGAAAAATAACAAGAAGCACAAATGAATTGCATTTAGTTTGATTGAATGCCTGAAACATCGCTTTACAGACGAGACCAAACGTCAAATCTAAATCTCGAGAGAATTTTTTTTTTCGATAACCGAATTTTAAGGTGTCGCACGCAAGATGTGTCGTCATCACGGCATACATTTTTCAATCGCAGATATTTACTAAATTTCTTTTTCAAAAACTCTGGAATTGATGTCGACACGTCAAGCGATAACGGTGTATCAAACTGCTGTCTTTCAAGTAATCCAGCAAAGACTGCAGAACTTTTGAACAGCATTTTTGAAAACGATTTGAAAATTTCGTCATATCTTGCGTGCGACAAAATGTTCGGTAATTAACGGTTATTTTCTTTTAAAAACAAAATGTACATGTACAAAGATCTACTTCATCTACGGAACCACGTGACACATTCTGTGTTCAAAATTTGTGAAGAAATCACGAACCACGAATGCGCTATCAAGTGTTGAAATTATGTCGTCAACATCTTTTCAGATCTTGCGTGCGACACCATCTTGCGTTCAACATAAAATGTCACTACCTTATCGAGTTTAATGGGTAAAAATAACTATTTGTTGTCTTAGTTTAATCTTCTTAATTAAAAGCGTAATAAAACCGAACTTCCAAGATGAATTTTAATTGAGATTAGCGAAAGAGCGGGCACGCAAGTCGACCTTAAAGTAAAAGAATGATAACACGAGCGTTTGTCGTGTTGTCTTGCGTGCAACACATTGTCCAAAAAGGAAAATGTATATTTTTCTCGGACGTTTTTTAAGTTGAAACCTTGAAACTTCACACACATTTGGGGTTTAATCGCCCCCATGCATGGTAAAAGTCTTGTTGACCCTTGTCAGATTTCAAGGTCACGGCTGGGTCACATGTGGTTCAGAAAACGGATGAAACATATTTTTTCAGAGATTTTTGAAGCTGGAACCTTCAAACTTCAAACAACGCTTTTGCTTAATGATTGTTCAACATGGAGAATTCAAGGTTGATCCTTGAGAAATGTGAAGGTCATAGCAGGGCCTCGTGTGGGTAAAAAAAAAAGGAAATTGTATTGAACTTCAATTTATATAAAACCAAAGTCTGGTTGATCTGTTTTAAGATTTAAGGTCAAATCTGTTATTTAAGGTCAAATCAAATAGAAATTTGTTGATGCTTACATCTTTAAAACTTCCAACAGGTTTGAGG
The DNA here is from genome assembly GCF_037325665.1 of Littorina saxatilis. Classification (NCBI taxonomy): domain Eukaryota; kingdom Metazoa; phylum Mollusca; class Gastropoda; order Littorinimorpha; family Littorinidae; genus Littorina; species Littorina saxatilis. Next base: position 25,174,074 of record NC_090245.1, on the reverse strand, counting down.
TTTGACAACTTCTGGACTTTGAAATCTGGTATGGTTGATCCTGGTAATATTAATTGGTCAAAACATCAAGATCAACAATTATAAAATAAGCACTTTCACCAATGTCAAGTGAGCAATAGCAGCAAACGTGAGTCTTATAAAGATTATCACTTTTTGTGTGACCTCAACTTGACCCCTCTGAATGCTCTCAATCATGGAAATTGACCACACTTTGATTATAACCAAACAACATCAAAACTTTGGAATGTGTGAAGTTTCAAAGGTGTTGCTTAAAAGGCGTTCGTGAAAATGACAATTGTATGTGTCTGACTTCAATGCGACCCCGCTGCGACCTTGACGTTTGATTTTATCAACCAGACTTTCATCATGTGTGAATGACTTCAAACACTATAAAACTAGTTGAAGAAATTGACAATTTTTCAAAGTTTAAGCCAGATGGCACTGCTGTGACCTTGAAATTTGACAAACATTAACCAGGCGGTCACCTTTTTTAGAAAATATCCTTAAATGATTTATTCGTAGACGTGAGCATAATATATATTTTAAAGTTCGTATTGGTATTTGGGTAAATGAACAGAGCAGCTAAGGCCAAACAATAGTATATGTTAGTTTAGCGCTAGCTAGGGTAACCTGGCCGACCCTATTTTTTCCCCGCGTACCCTAAAACTCTGTAGTATTTCTCACCACAACAACAAAATCATACCGAGACTAAAATCAACATTTAAAACAATTAGCGACCTGCCGACCCTATTTTTTTTGGTGGTCATATGTTACCCTAAACCGACATAAATTTTGTGTGTGTTTGTGTGTGTGAGTGTGTGCGCGCGCGCGTGTGTCTGTGTGCATGCGTGCGTGCGAGCGTGTGTATGCGTGTGCGTGTGTGTGTGTGTGTGTGTGTCTGTGCGTGCGTGCGCTCGTGTGTATGTGTGTGTATGTGTGTGCGCGCGCGTGTGTGTAATTTTTTTTACGTCAGTTTCTTCGTAACCACACACAGACTCACCCGTCGACAACACACGTATCCCTGTGTTGGGCAGCTCAGACTGGAGTCCACAGTTGCCCCCGCACCAATACAAGAGTAAGCTGATGTCACACACGACACCCCTTCGTCTGTTGTTGGGCAAGTCTAAAATAGAGTGTTCATTTTCCTCCGAAGCATGGCAAGGCAAGGCAATATTTATTTCCAAAACAACTAGGGTTACATAAATTTGAAAGAAAATTTACAATACAAACTACAAACAAGTCGCGTAAAGTGAAATAACAACATTTATCCTACATACGTGAGTGAGACACCCGTGAGATAATAATCGTTTAAATCACACGTGTGTATATCATGTAAATGAGGTCATGTCAAGCAAGTCTGGCAGGGACCTGTTTTTCCACTGCTTATGATGCCAAAGTCACCGAGACAAACGTCATTATAGAAACAAAAATTGCGCTCGCTAATTACCCTCGATGAATCTTTAAAACTAACACGTCACGCCACACTTTCAGAGTGACGTTTCTTTGCTTTGACGTAATAGATTGCACGAGGTTTTAGAAGAGATCGAGGTTCCAAAACAAGCGTCTTCAATTTAGCTGCCTCGACTGCAAGACATTTTCAGTAAAATACACGTAAGTACAGTATGTAGGATAAACAGAATAGTATGGATTGCTGTGTCGTACCAGATTTACACTCGTTGCTTTTTCAAATAGTGAACAGCTCGCTTTCGATCGCTCGCAGTTCAATATTTTAAAAAACAACTCGTGTAAATCTGGTACGACAGAGCAAGCCATGTAGTATTCTCTATTTAGTCAAGCTGTCGAACTCACAGAATGAAACTGAACGCAATGCTTTTTTCACCAAGACCACATACTCGTAGTTTCGTCAGTCCACCGCTCGTGGCAAAGGCAGTGAAATCGACAAGCCATGCAGAATAGTGCGGTAGTGGTCGCGCTGAGCAGGATAACACGCTTTTCTGCATGTCTATTCGTTTTAGCTTACTGAGTTTGTTTTTAATCCAAACATATCATATTTGGAATCAGGGACCGACAAGGAATAAGATGAAATTGTTTTTAAATCGATTTCGGAAAATTAATTTTAATCATAATTTTTATATTTTTGTATTTTCAGAGCTTGTTTGTAATCCAAATATAACATATGTATATGTTTGTGGAATCAGAAAATGACGAAGAATAAGATAAAATTGTTTTTTGAACGTTTAATAAAAAATAAAAATTTAATTACAAGTTTCCGATTTTTAATGACCAAACTCATTCATTAGTTTTTAAGCCACCAAGCTGAAATGCAATACCAAAGTCCGGCCTGTGTTGAAGATTGCTTTGCCAAAATTTCAATCAATTTGATTGAAAAATGAGGGTGTGACAGTGCCGCCTCAACTTTTACAAAAAGCCGGATATGACGTCATCAAAGGTATTTATCAAAAACATTGAAAAAAATGTCCGGGGATATCATTCCCAGGACCTCTCATGTCAAATTTCATAAAGATCGGTCCAGTAGTTTAATCTGAATCGCTCTACACACACACACGCACAGACAGACGCACACACACACACACAGACACACATACACCACGACCCTCGTCTCGATTCCCCCTCTATGTTAAAACATTTAGTCAAAACTTGACTAAATGTAAAAAAAAATAATAATAATGGGACACAACACTTCGTAATTAATAACCAGTAATAAATCAAACTGGATTTAAAACTGAATAATAATAATCACAATTGTGTTAACAGTACGGTTTTTTTATTTTTATTTTGTTTTGTTTTGTTTTCAATTAAAAAAAATGTTAAAAAAATATTCAGAAGAGTGAGACACCACGATTTTTAGAAACCATCAATATGATATTACATTTGAGCTACATGTATCTGACTCTGCAAGTGTATCTGAAACAGATAGATTGCTATCCTTCCAACGACACGAATAAAAACAACCAAAAGTTAGGTTCATGGAGCGTTTAATCATAGACATAACGAAACACTTCGATCTGTTACTGCAACACGGTGGCCTAGTGGTAAGGCGTCCGCCCAGTGAGCGGGAGGTCGTGGGTTCGAACCCCGGCCGGGTCATACCTAAGCCGTCGCGATATAACCTTGAATGGTTGAAAACGACGTTAAACACCAAATAAAGAAAGAAAGTCAAGACTTTAAAATTGGCAATCTAGTGGCTGCTCCGCCTGGCGTCTGGCATTATGGGGTTAGTGCTAGGACTGGTTGGTCCGGTGTCAGAATAATGTGACTGGGTGTGCTGCAACTTCTGTCTTGTGTGTGGCGCACGTTAAATGTCAAAGCAGCACCGCCCTGATATCACCCTTCGTGGTGGACTGGGCGTTAAACAAACAAACAAACTTCGATCTGTCAACCTTTAGACGAGCACAATGCACAACAACCAAATAAAGTTGACCGGATAAACGCTTTACTTCGGCTTTTGTTTTTTAGGAGATATCATTATTAGTATTTGTCTGTTGTGTATTATTTCGCTCAACTATAAGATCGGTAGATAGATCAAAGTTTCGATGTACGTTTACTGGAGAAACAAACAATGGGGACCATGGTTATTCAACTAACTGTGTTCAACATAATGCGATGAAAAATATAAGACAGAATTTGTTTGGTCCATATGCTCAATTAAAAGGCACGGCGCTGTTAAAAAAACAAGAACAACTCAGAATGACGAAAATGAAACCATGTGTTAGTCATGTATGTCAATGAATTGCAGCTCCATCGGAGAGAAGTCAAGCTAGTTCCATTTTACGCTCATGCTCATGCGAGTAATAAATGGGCTAACTTAAAATGTGGCTTGCTTGTGCCAGGCAGAATAGCGTACACCACCCACTGGCCCCAAGCGTTCCAAGCACGTTTTACCACATCCTTTTGTTAGTTAATTTTCTTCAAAAATGCAGGCATTCCCACTCTCTTTTTAGTCAGAGTGAATCGTGCACTTTTCCAAAATATATTCATTCTAAGGCAGTTTTAGGCACATTTGTGTTACATTTACACAAAACTCAGCAGTGAGAAGTAATACATATGAGTGTGGATGTGCTTCATTGAAGTCACTGTCTGCGATTAGATTGTCTGCTACGCGTTTCAGTTCCAGGCGTGGTGTATCTCTTTTTGGTACGTTGACGGGTTATAAGCCTACTGAGCACGTAAACGTAGGCTACATGTCTTGGTTAAACGTAAAAGTCCTCATGTGTGTGTGTTTGAACTGGCATGTGTTCTCGGGCGAATGCATTTTTGAGAACACATGTTCTCGCGTGTATACCTCTGAGGCCCCCGTCGCACAGCTCTACGTCCTTACGAACACAATGCCGATCACTCCGATCTGAACAAGTTATCAAATCGGGGCATATCGCGTCAAAATCCAGCACAAGGCACATTTTTGTTTCTGTACTGCGCCACGACGCGGCTACGCTTGTTTTGTGCAGTTCAAAATAAGCGTAGGGAGAGCACGCAGATTCCCGACTTAGCAGTTTGCATCCCGACCAAACCATGCACGCTCATGGAGATCCTCCCACGTTTGGCCCACGATTAGCCACGCTCTCGGACACTTTTCCATCGTAGAAGAAGCGGCGTCTATGTGTGACTGGGGTTTTACATACATGGTCACTTCACTCACCATCATCTGACAACACACTTGTCCTGCGGTGCCGCAGGAAAGGCTGGTATTGACTGTTCCTCCTGAAGCAGTACAGGTATCCGAGTCTCCGCACATCACTCCCGGTTCTGATTCTGGACATGCCTTTGGAATGTGATAGAAACAATCATGTTAACCTCTGTTATGTACTCACAGAGATTGCTTACAATAAGCATTATATGCTTGAGTTAGTCATCTTAAAAGCCATGTATTGGTTTTTTGCCATGATAACAATTGGATACAGTTTTGTTTAAACCGATAGAAACAATATAATATTATTCCATTGATCAAAATAATCTAGTTAGGGGGAATCATTGATGCTTAATTTTTGCCTTGTCTGATAAAGTACGGTTTAAGTATTCATGTCTGAGAATCTTCACCTAGTGCTTTATCAACGCGGTTAACTCTCACTCTCTCTCTCTCTCTCTCTCTCTCTCTCTCTCTCTCTCTCTCTCTCTCTCTCTCTCTCTCTCTCTCTCTCTCTCTCTCTCTCTCTCTCTCTCTCTCTCTCTCTCTCTCTCCCTCTCTCTCTTGACAAAAAATACTATGAACATCACCATCGCAATTATTTTCAGTGCCATCGATTCAGTTTATGGAAACAGCTAACGTAGACACACAGAAAGGAAAATTCATCTGTAAAATGGGTTTCGTGGTTTTTAGACACACCTACGTCGTGCTTCTAGCTATACCAGTGTTTTGGGCAAAGACTGGTTTGTAAAAAAAGCACCTGTTTGCTTATGCCACTACCCTCGTAAATAAAGAATTTGTCATTGTCATTCTCTCTCTCTCTCTCTCTCTCTCTCTCTCTCTCTCTCTCTCTCTCTCTCTCTCTCTCTCTCTCTCTCTCTCTCTCTCTCTCTCTCTCTCTCTCTCTCTCTCTCTCTCTCTCTCTCTCTCTCTCTCTCTCTCTCTCTCTCTCTCTCTTGACAGAAAATACTATGTTCATCACCATCGCAATTATTTTCAGTGCCATCGATTCAGTTTATGGAAACAGCTAACGTAGACACACAGAAAGAAAAATTCATCTGTAAAATGGGTTTCGTGGTTTTTAGACACACCTACGTCATGCTTCTAGCTATACCAGTGTTTTGGGCAAAGACTGGTTTGTAACGGGGTCAAACGAATAAAACGGCAAGTAATGTGATTGGTATTAGAGAAAAGATGTACTTTCTTTTGCTTTGATTTTCTGTGTGTTTGTGGGTTTTTTTTGTGGTTTTTGTTGTTGCTTTTTTGCTTCTGCTTTTTCATTTATTTGTGTAGCGCGCGCGCGCGCGCGCGTGTGTGTGTGTGTGTGTGTGTGTGTGTGTGTGTGTGTGTGTATATATATATGTGATTTTCTTTGTGTGTGTGCCTGTATGTGTGTGTGTGTGTGTGTGTGTGTAAGCGGGGTGCGCGTGCGTGTGCCTGTGTGTGTGTGTGTGCGCGTGCGTGTGGCTGTGTGTGCGTGTGTGTAAGGGTGCGCGTGCGTGTACCTGTGTGTGTGTGTGTGTTTTGTTTGTGTGTGTGTGTGCGTGCGTGCGTACATGCGTGCGTGCATGCAAGCGTGCGTGCGTGGATGTATGCGTACGTGCATGTATATGCGTGCCTAGTGTGTTTGTGTGAGCGTGCGTGCTTGTGTGCGTGCGTCGATTACCCGACGACAGCATACATCCCCACTCGCCGTGCAGGCGAAACCAGTATCGGCCGTAACTCCTGAACCGGCAACGCATTCTCCAGGTGTTTCGCAAGACACTCCTGAATCTGATTCGGGACACTCCTGAAACATTTTAAACGAATAGAAAGAAAGAAATTAGAAACTGAAAAATACAGAAATGATTGAATGAATAAATAAATTAATTGATAAATTTAACCAAACAAATTCTGAACAGAGAATCCTACCCATTGCATCAGACTATTGAGACATCAGTTGTCTTACTTTGTCATCGTGATCTTTCTTACTGGCTGGCCTGTATGGCAAAAAACGAAACAAAAAGAAAAATTGCCAGGAATTAAATGATTTATTCGTAGACGTGAGCATAATATATATTTTAAAGTTCATATTGGTATTTGGGTAAATGAACAGAGAAGCTAAGGCCAAACAATAGTATATGTTAGTTTAGCGCTAGCTAGGGTAACCTGGCCGACCCTATTTTTTTCCCGCGTACCCTAAAACTCTGTAGTATTTCTCACCACAACAACAAAATCATACCGAGACTAAAATCAACATTTAAAACAATTAGCGACCTGCCGACCCTATTATTTTTGGTGGTCATATGTTACCCTAAACCGACATAAATTTTGTTTGGCCTAAAGCAAATAAGTAGTTCTGACAATTTGTGTGTGTGGTCAGGAACAAAGCAAAAACGTGCTCAAGCCTGTGTGAATAAGTGCATGCGTCTATAACACTACCAATCGATAATAAGAATCACAGACAACAGACGAACTTCGGAAATAACTCTGTTGGGTTTGTATGGGATGTAAAAAATTACATACTTTTGCTTTTTTGGTGAGGCAAGCTTTAAACACGTATTCGTTGTCCACGTGTTTCAGACACACCTGTCTCTATGGACTGGTGTACATGTATAATGTCACTTGGGAAACATTGACCCACTAAAAGTGAGAATACGTTCTCTTTCGCAACCCATGAAAACCCGACAAACAACAACAGGAGAGCATCAATATATTTCTTTGATAGTTCTCCGAACATCGTCTATGGAGGCATGCACGCTATTCTTGTACGTGCAGGCATATACTACATGTTCATATTTCTGCAGAACTAAAACCCGACAGTGGAATATATAGACACTGTAACTCACGCTTTTTGGGTCCCATCTCAGTGTTCAAACAGCATAGTGAGGGTTGGCTTAATCTGATGATTATTTCAGGTTTGTTTGTACAGTTTAAACAACAACAGGAGAGCATCGATATATTTCTTTGATAGTTGTAGTTCCATTTAAGAGTAAGTGAGAGTTAAGCAGAATCAATATCCCGGCACATGAGATAATAACATGCATTGAAATGTACAAGCAACTTTCATCCTAACAAAATAATACTAGTTCTTTTTGTAAATAAGTAACCACAACAAGATGTGTTCAGAGGAAACGGGTTCCAGACACCGTAAATATCAACATATTTTCCTGTCTATATGTTACTTACCCTGCGGCAACACACTTGGCCCTCTCCAGTACTGCAGGCGAAACCGGAATCCACCGTCACTCCCGAACCCGTACAATTATCTGCGGATTCGCAAGTTACGCCTTCGTCACTGGTTGGACACTCGTCCATGCCGGTATCGGCAAGGCAACACTTCTCATGCCGTCCGCACAATCCCGGAACGACGTCACCTTCGTCGCAGTCTGTTCTGCACATCTGTTCTGACTCTTCGGAAGCTGTGCTCATCCTGCAGGCTAAAAACATGATTAACGTCAATTTCTGAGATTATGTCGGTTGCCTGCTTTGTTTTTGGCCTCTGTATATATTTGGTTGATTGGTTCTTTGGCTCGTCTGTTCGTAATTCCTTTGTTTTTCTGTATTGTTTTGTGTGCATCAAATAAACTAATAAGAAGCTATGCGTGTTTGAGATTATTTTTCATTTCGGTATACCAACCACGCAGTACCGGGAGAGAATACGAATGTTGAGAGAGAGGCAAACGGAAAGACAGCGAGAAAAAGATAGAAAGACAAACAGACAGACACAGAGAGACACACAAAGATAGAGAAAGACACACACAAATACTCCAAAACAAACACGGAATGAGAAAAACACAGAGAGACAGAGACAGACACACGAGCACGTGACCGGGGGCGGGGGGGGGGGGTGGGGGGTGGAGAGAGATGTAAAGGCAAAGATAAAAGGAGAGGACACATTTTTTATGTGGTTCAAGTTTCTTTTTTTTCAGCAACTTCCTTGTCTGAGACACTTCCAAAATATTCTACGACAAAAACCAAACATACACAGGCAAACAAAAGTAACTAGAAACCAGACTGGAAAACTAATAACAATGATGTTGCCAAATGTATTAACCTATAAAGAGATAAAAGAGAAAGGATTTTACCTTCTCAAAGGACAGGACATAGGTTAGACTGGAAAACTAATAACAATGATGTTGCCAAATGTATTAACCTATAAAGAGATAAAAGAGAAAGGATTTTACCTTCTCAAAGGACAGGACATAGGTTAGACTGGAAAAGGGCTTAAGATAAGACATACTTAAGTTTTCCGGACAAGAACAGATTCTGTAGAATACAAACATATGCTTTTCTTTTCAAAAAATGATGTCGCCCAGGACAATATCCGCTGTTAATAATGGTTGAATGCGGAAGTGGGAAACTACATACCTATTTAAATGAAGCATCTTATAATTCGAATATTGCAAATAGCGACATAATCGAATACATCACTTTCTGGTGACAATGTAAGAACAAGAATTATTAGTTACGGAGATAACTATCCATCTGCCTTTCTCTTGTTGGATAACGGATTTAAGAGGAGTGGCGAGGTAGGGGGTCAGTGCTCAACGACAACAAGACCCAAAACAAGTCGCGTAAGGCGAAATACAACATTTAGTCAAGTAGCTGTCGAACTCACAGAATGAAACTGAACGCAATGCAACGCAGCAAGACCTCGTAGCATCGTCAGTCCACCGCTCATGGCAAAGGCAGTGAAATTGACAAGAAGAGCGGGGTAGTAGTTGCGCTGAGAAGGATAGCACGCTTTTCTGTACCTCTTTTCGTTTTAACTTTCTGAGCGTGTTTTCAATCCAAACATATCATATCTATATGTTTTTGGAATCAGGAACCGACAAGGAATAAGATGAAAGGGTTTTTAAATTGATTTCGAAAATGTAATTTTGATCATAATTTTTATATTTTTAATTTTCAGAGCTTGTTTTTAATCCAAATATAACATATTTATATGTTTTTGAAATCAGAAAATAATGGAGAATAAGAAGAACGTAAATTTGGATCGTTTTATAAAAAAATTTTTTTTTACAATTTTCAGATTTTTAATGACCAAAGTCATTAATTAATTTTTAAGCCACCAAGCTGAAATGCAATACCGAAGTCCGGGCTTCGTCGGAGATTACTTGACCAAAATTTCAACCAATTTGGTTGAAAAATGAGAGCGTGACAGTGCCGCCTCAACTTTCACGAAAAGCCGGATATGACGTCATCAAAGACATTTATCAACAAAAATGAAAAACACGTCTGAGGATATCGTACCCAGAAACTCTCATGTCAAATTTCATAAAGATTGGTCCAGTAGTTTAGTCTGAATAGCTCTACACACACAGACAGACAGACAGACAGACAGACAGACACACAGACACACATACACCACGACCCTCGTCTCGATTCCCCCCTCTATGTTAAAACATTTAGTCAAAACTTGACTAAATGTAATGAACATAACAAAAGTACCGAAGGGACAAGACTAAACAACAAATAATGGCCAAAATGTCTAAAAAGCACACACACACACACACACACACACACACACACACACACACACACACACACATACACATACGCACACACATACACACACACATACACACTCAAAAAACAAAAACTCTCTCATACACACACACACACTAACACACACACACACACACACACATACCGCGGCCCACACACACACACACACAAACACAGAGACACACACACACACACACACACACACGCGCACACACACACACACACACTTACAAACACACACTCACACCCACACTCACTCACACTCACACTCACTCACAAACACACACTCACAACCACACTCACACACACACAAGTAACCAGAACAAAAATAATAACTCACCAGGAGTACACCTTCCGCGCTTCAGGATCCTCTGCAGCACTAGACAAAAATGCCTGTTTGGGTTTTCAAGACAGGATCTCACGAATTGTCGTTCCGTTTTCTTGCAAAGCTGCTTTTGTGTCCAGCCGTTATGGGTCCCATGTTCTTCGGACTGAGGTTTGTACCAAAGACCATCGATGATCACAACCAGGTTGAGTATTGTGAAACAGACGACGATGGTGTATTGAAGTAAAGCCATATCGGGTTGAGTCCTTTTGACCGAGAAGACGTGGAGTACAGGGTGAGTTTGTTGTGCAAAATGCATGATCATACCGCAAGAAAAATAAGAATAAGAAGAAAGAAGATGAAAACTATCAATAACAAGTCGCGTAAGGCGAAATTACTACATTTAGTCAAGCTGTGGGGCTCACAGAATGAAACTGAACACTGCATTTTTTCACAATGACCGTAGTCCGCCGCTTGTGCAATACGGAGTGAAACTGATGATCCTGTTCAGCGCGGTAGTGGTTTCGCTGTGCTGCATAGCACGCTTTTCTGTACCTCTCTTCGTTTTAACTTTCTGAGCGTGTTTTTAATCCAAACATATCATATCTATATGTTTTTGGAATCAGGAACCGACAAGGAATAAGATGAAATTGTTTTTAAATCGATTTCGGAAATTTAATTTTGATCATAATTTTTATTTTCACAGCTTGTTTTTAATCCAAATATAACATATTTATATGTTTTTGGAATCAGGAAATGATGTAGAATAAGATGAACGTAAATTGGGATCGTTTTATATAAAAAAAAATTATTACAATTTTCAGATTTGTAATGACCAAAGTCATAAATTAATTTTTAAGCCACCAAGCTGAAATGCACTACCGAAGTCCGGCCTTCGTCGAAGGTTGCTTTACAAAAATGTAAATCAATTTGATTGAAAAATGAGGGTGTGACAGTGCCACCTCAACTTTTACAAAAAGCCGGATTTGACGTCATCAAAGGTATTTATCGGAGAAAAAAAAAACGTCCGGGGATATCATTCCCAGGAACTCTCATGTCAAATTTCATAAAGATTGGTCCAGTAGTTTGGTCTGAATCGCTCTACACACACACACACACGCACAGACAGACACATACATACGAACAGACACACACAGACACACACACACACACAGATACACACACAGACACACACACACACACACACATACACCACGACCCTCGTCTCGATTCCCCCTCTATGTTAAAACATTTAGTCAAAACTTGACTAAATGTAACAACATAAACATAAACATAAACAGCATAAATAACAACAAGAGTAAGAAAAAGGAATAAAAAGTGTGTGTGTGTGTGTGTGTGTGTGTGTGTGTGTGTGTGTGTGTGTGTGTGTGTGTGTGTGTGTGTGTGTGTGTGTGTGTGTGTGTGTGTGTGTGTGTGTGTGTGTTTTCAACAAATGTTCAATTAATAGTTGGTTTGTGTTTTTCATACTGCTAGTTACCACACAACCAATCACAAAGCCTTCAGTACAAACCTCCGCTGGCTTGTTGTTTTCACTTGGTGGTAATGTAAATGTCATGACTATGACAAACAGAAATCCTAAACAGATAGACTACCAACAAAACGTTTTGATTTGTCAATAATAAACGTTCCAATAAACGACCATTCTTGTTTTATGTCAAACAGAATTAAAACATTATTTAAACCAAACATCCAGCAACACACGTACACACATGCGCACACGCTAATACCTCACATCTAATGTATTGTGCTTACCTGTAACAGTTTCACAATGTCTCAATGGAAGAGAGCAAGACGGATGCTGAGTTTGGCAATCGATTCGGTCCGACAGTGCGTTTTATACTATCTCCTATTTCGGGATTGGTTTAATATCCGGGCCTCTGAACCGATGATTATTAAGATGCCGGGGGAATAAGTTCACGTGTCCGAATTTGAGTCGGAGGTGGGGGGTGGGGGTGGAGAACGAGCTTTGTATGTCACATCACGTGCTCTGAAATAGTTATATAGTGATTCTAGGCTTAGAGTGCATTACGCTAAGCCGTCGCGATATAACCTTGAATGGTTGAAAACGACGTTAAACACCAAATAAAGAAAGAAAGAAAGAAAGAAAGATTACGCTAAGTAGCACCTACACGGCACACCTGTATACTGATCCGAAAAAGTCACAGTGTCACCCGGTATTTGTCCAATTACATATATTTAGAAGAGGTAAGTAATCTGTTTTTCAGTAATGAGGCCCTTCGCAAAGTACACGTTCAGCAAAATCCCCTCAAAAACTTACACAAGATAATCAACCCCTTCGAGAGCAACTCCGCCTGGATGCACCCTAAAGGTCTTTCAGCCGGTCCCAAGCCCGGATAAAGGAGGAGGGTTGGGCGTGGGGTTAGCAACTCTACCCCGCCAAAAAACCAACTTGCTACAGAAACCGCAACAAAAAAGTTGTTGCGGCCCTATGCTCCACAGGGAGTCTACAGGAATAAGTCAAGTCAAGTCAGGGGCGGAGCAGTTAAGCCCGAAGGGGGGGGGGGGGGGGGGTTGTTACAACCTGGAATCCAGGTCTGAAGCTAAAGCATTTTAAAGTTAGTAATAAAAAATGGCAATTTATCTTCACTGGTATCTGCTCCCGACATCATATATACTAGCGGAAAAAAAATTAGGGACGGGCCACTGATTTCCCCGCTGACTTTCATTTGTTTAAAACACCCTGTTCTTTCGTCAGCAAAATCAAATGGCTGTCGCATGCTACACACCAATGGGTAGGTTATGCTGTGTTAGCAGGAAAACTACACGGGAATCCCGGGCGCAGAGCTGCAGCACGTGACTAAAATAGCAAAATCGCCAAAAAGTAGGCTGTTGTTTGGCGTGCGCACGGGTAGAATAAGGCAGGTAACATGGCAAAATTGTTGTGCACATGCAAGGACAATCCTTCGAGTGTGAATTGTGATCACGAACTCGGCTTTATAAGCCGCCGATTTTCTGCGAGCTGCCATCTCCTCACCATGCCTGCCAGACGGAAGCTGACAACATTCAACCGAGGAAGAGCAATTGCCTGGCTCCACGACGGCGTATCCAAGTGCGAAGTGGCCAGGCAACTTGGGATATCGCATTCAGTCATTGTAAGGCTGAATCAACGGTTCCAGACGACAAACAATGTCGAGGAGAGGCCCAGGTCGGGTCGCCCCAAAAAGACTACTCCTAGGGAAGATCGTTTCATCCAACGGCAGGCGCTGCAGCACCGGGCCACCACCTGCAAGGTCATCAGATGGCAGTTATGTATGTATGATGCTATGTGCCAGTGATGTATGAATGCTATTTACTTTTGTTTTATCACACAGCAAGCTGCTTTCCTCGTGTATTTTTTATGTTCATTCATGTATTGTACACTTGGCAATAAATTATCTATCTATCTATCTTACGGGAGGCCACTAACATCAACGTTAGTGAGAGGACCATCGGCAACCGCCTGCATGACGCCCGGCTGCGGAGTCGTCGTCCTGCTGTGCGTCCCCTGCTGACACAGGCTCATCGCCGGGCTCGTCTGGCCTGGAGTCGCCGCCACTTGAGATGGACGCGCCGGGACTGGGCTCAGGTCCTATTCAGTGACGAGTCCAGGTTCAACCTGTACCATTCTGACGGCCGGCGCAAGGTCTGGAGGCGTGAGGGCGAGTGTTATGAAGACGACACAGTGCATGAGAGGGTGGCCTTCTGCGGGGGCTCTGTCATGGTTTGGGGGGGCTTCAGCCTTCATCAACGCACCCCCCTGTACCATGTGGTCGGGAATCTCACTGGTCAACGCTACAGGGACGAAATTCTCGCCCCTATTGTCTTGCCGACCCTGCAGCAGATTGGCCCAAACGCCGTGTTTCAGGATGACAATGCTACTCCTCACAGGGCCAGGCTTGTCAACGACTACATCCAGCAAACCGGGGTCGTCAGGATGGATTTCCCTGCCTGTTCGCCAGACATTAACCCCATAGAGCATGTATGGGACGAACTGAACAGGCAGGTGAGGGCCAACCACCAGCCTCCCAGAAACCTGCAGCAGCTGCTGCAGATGCTCCAACAGGAGTGGCAGGCCATTCCACAGGCCTTTTTCACGAAGCTTATGAACTCTATGCGGTCAAGGTGTGGTGAACTTGAGCGCAAACGTGGCGGACACACCCATTATTGACCTCATGAAAGACTTGTTATGTTTATTTGTGACCCCTCTGCTGTTTGTGGACATGAATAACCGAATCGGCTCGATGAAATAAACCCAAATTTTGCAGTTGCGTTGCACATTGAATGAAGTAAACGTGTTCCAAATTTCCGTACGATATGTTCATTCGTTCTTTTGCTGTGATTGCGTGTGTGAACCGTCCTTAACTTTTTTCCGCTAGTATAGTATGGTTAGAAGGAAGACATGTCGCATTGGATTGGCAGTTAAAACTGTACAAAAATAGTACTGATTAAACAATTACATATTCCCCCGGCTTTACAGCCAGAAACAAGAACAACATTCACAGACATATTTTTTTTTTTTTTACAGCCGAGGGGGGGGGGGGGGGTTCTGGAACCCCTGTAACCACCCCCCTAATCCGCCCCTGCCACCGCCTGTCAACAGGTCTTCAAAAGGCTGTTCAAACTACGCCGCAAGTGCTACCCGTTTGTGTTCTGATCAAAGTAGGTCACCCAAAGGGGGCGTTGACACGGGTTACGCCAAATGACTCCACAATCGTACCCCCTTGGGCATATTACCGCACTTTTGAGCTTATACCTACAATAGTAGCCGTCCACCACAACAAAATAGCTCGACCCTGACCATTGGGTAATAGCCCCACTGAAGCGAAACCGATTATGATTACTTCCAAAGTCCGGGTAGAGTGACATCACTTCGTACAACTCCGGGCAGAACTTTCGAAAACATCCGGGATAACTCGGCTAGACGGCGGTTACAACATTCTTACGAGGAACAAGGGGTGGCAACCCAACATGTTGACGGTTGAAAGTGTTTGTGGACCAATTCTAACAAGAAGAAAGGCTTACTGATTACCGAGATTCCCGTGTGAACATGTACCTTCGCAGTCAGTTTTTCGCCCGTTCTAGATGACTTGTGATAAACAACTATGCATCCGACTGCGATACAAGGACAGCAGGAGAAACATAAATACGAGTTGAACAATGAGAATCAGAGTGTAATTTTTACCTGGGCAGTTGTTAAAGTTACCTACAGCAGATTGGCCCATGCAAAAATAATGCGTACACAAACGCACTTTTTGACACGAGAATACCTTGAACAAAAACAGAGAAGCATTTACATATCCGGCTTTTTGTAAAGGTTGAGGCGGCACTGTCACACCCTCATTTTTCAATCAAATTGGTTGAAATTTTGGCCAAGCAAACTTCGACAAAGGCCGGACTTCGGTATTGCATTTCAGCGTGGTGGCTTAAAAATTAATTAATGACTTTGGTCATTAACAATCTGAACATTGTAAACAAATTAATTTTTTTATAAAACGATCCAAATTTACGTTCATCTTATTCTTCATCATTTTCTGATTCCAAAAACATATAAATATGTTATATTTGGATTAAAAACAAGCTCTGAAAATTAAAAATATAAAAAATATGATCAAAATTAAATGTTCGAAATCAATTTAAAAACACGTTCATCTTATTTCTTGTCGGTTCCTGATTCCAAAAACATATAGGTATGATATGTTTGGATTAAAAACACGCTCAGAAAGTTAAAACGAAGAGAGGTACAGAAAAGCGTGCTATCCTTCTCAGCGCAACTACTGCCCCGCTCTTCTTGTCAATTTCACTGCCTTTGCCACGAGCGGTGGACTGACGATGCTACGAGTATACG
>NC_090245.1:25145290-25150290 GCF_037325665.1 Littorina saxatilis | reverse complement strand
TTCAGTTTCTAATTTCTTTCTTTCTATTCGGTTAAAATGTTTCAGGAGTGTCCCGAATCAGATTCAGGAGTGTCTTGCGAAACACCTGGAGAATGCGTTGCCGGTTAAGGAGTTACGGCCGATACTGGTTTCGCCTGCACGGCGAGTGGGGATGTACGTATGCTGTCGTCGGGTAATCGACGCACGCACACAAGCACGCACGCTCACACAAACACACTAGGCACGCATATACATGCACGTACGCATACATGCACGCACGCACGCTTGCATGCACGCACGCATGCACGCACGCACGCACACACACACACACACAAACAAAACACACACACACACACACAGGTACACGCACGCGCACCCTTACACACACGCTCACACAGCCACACGCACGCGCACACACACACACACACAGGCACACTCACGCGCACCCCGCTTACACACACACACACACACACACACACACATACAGGCACACACACACAGAAAATCACACATATATATATACACACACACACACACACACACACACACACACACACACACACACACACACACACGCGCGCGCGCGCGCGCTACACAAATAAATGAAAAAGCAGAAGCAAAAAAGCAACAACAAAAACCACCAAAAAAACCACACACACACACAGAAAATCAAAGCAAAAGAAAGTACATCTTTTCTCTAATACCAATCACATTACTTGCCGTTTTATTCGTTTGACCCCGTTACAAACCAGTCTTTGCCCAAAACACTGGTATAGCTAGAAGCATGACGTAGGTGTGTCTAAAAACCACGAAACCCATTTTACAGATGAATTTTTCTTTCTGTGTGTCTACGTTAGCTGTTTCCATAAACTGAATCGATGGCACTGAAAATAATTGCGATGGTGATGAACATAGTATTTTCTGTCAAGAGAGAGAGAGAGAGAGAGAGAGAGGGGGGGAGAGAGAGGGAGAGAGAGAGAGAGAGAGAGAGAGAGAGAGAGAGAGAGAGAGAGAGACAATGACAATGACAAATTCTTTATTTACGAGGGTAGTGGCATAAGCAAACAGGTGCTTTTTTTACAAACCAGTCTTTGCCCAAAACACTGGTATAGCTAGAAGCACGACGTAGGTGTGTCTAAAAACCACGAAACCCATTTTACAGATGAATTTTCCTTTCTGTGTGTCTACGTTAACTGTTTCCATAAACTGAATCGCTGGCACTGAAAATAATTGCGATGGTGATGTTCATAGTATTTTTTGTCAAGAGAGAGAGAGAGAGAGAGAGAGAGAGAGAGAGAGAGAGAGAGAGAGAGAGAGAGAGAGAGAGAGAGAGAGAGAGAGAGAGAGAGAGAGAGAGAGTGAGAGTCAACCGCGTTGATAAAGCACTAGGTGAAGATTCTCAGGCATGAATACTTAAACCGTACTTTATCAGACAAGGCAAAAATTAAGCATCGATGATTCCCCCTAACTAGATTATTTTGATCAATGGAATAATATTATATTGTTTCTATCGGTTTAAACAAAACTGTATCCAATTGTTATCATGGCAAAAAACCAATACATGGCTTTTAAGATGACTAACTCAAGCATATAATGCTGATTGTAAGCAATCTCTGTGAGTACATAACAGAGGTTAACATGATTGTTTCTATCACATTCCAAAGGCATGTCCAGAATCAGAACCGGGAGTGATGTGCGGAGACTCGGATACCTGTACTGCTTCAGGAGGAACAGTCAATACCAGCCTTTCCTGCGGCACCGCAGGACAAGTGTGTTGTCAGATGATGGTGAGTGTAGTGACCATGTATGTAAAACCCCAGTCACACATAGACGCCGCTTCTTCTACGATGGAAAAGTGTCCGAGAGCGTGGCTAATCGTGGGCCAAACGTGGGAGGATCTCCATGAGCGTGCATGGTTTGGTCGGGATGCAAACTGCTAAGTCGGGAATCTGCGTGCTCTCCCTACGCTTATTTTGAACTGCACAAAACAAGCGTAGCCGCGTCGTGGCGCAGTACAGAAACACAAATTTGCCTTGTGCTGGATTTTGACGGCGATATGCCCCGATTTGATAACTTGTTCAGATCGGAGTGATCGGCATTGTGTTCGTAAGGACGTAGAGCTGTGCGACGGGGGCCTCAGAGGTATACACGCGAGAACATGTGTTCTCAAAAATGCATTCGCCCGAGAACACATGCCAGTTCAAACACACACACATGAGGACTTTTACGTTTAGCCAAGACATGTAGCCTACGTTTACGTGCTCAGTAGGCGTATAACCCGTCAACGTACCAAAAAGAGATACACCACGCCTGGAACTGAAACGCGTAGCAGACAATCTAATCGCAGACAGTGACTTCAATGAAGCACATCCACACTCATATGTATTACTTCTCACTGCTGAGTTTTGTGTAAATGTAACACAAATGTGCCTAAAACTGCCTTAGAATGAATATATTTTGGAAAAATGCACGATTCACTCTGACTAAAAAGAGAGTGGGAATGCCTGCATTTTTGAAGAAAATTAACTAACAAAAGGATGTGGTAAAACGTGCTTGGAACGCTTGGGGCCAGTGGGTGGTGTACGCTATTCTGCCTGGCACAAGCAAGCCACATTTTAAGTTAGCCCATTTATTACTCGCATGAGCATGAGCGTAAAATGGAACTAGCTTGACTTCTCTCCGATGGAGCTGCAATTCATTGACATACATGACTAACACATGGTTTCATTTTCGTCATTCTGAGTTGTTCTTGTTTTTTTAACAGCGCCGTGCCTTTTAATTGAGCATATGGACCAAACAAATTCTGTCTTATATTTTTCATCGCATTATGTTGAACACAGTTAGTTGAATAACCATGGTCCCCATTGTTTGTTTCTCCAGTAAACGTACATCGAAACTTTGATCTATCTACCGATCTTATAGTTATACAAGCATTTACATCTACATTCATAGTCAACAACGCTTAATTAAAATGATACACCATCAAACATACATTACAAAAGATTCTTCCACTAACTAAGTAATAAAAACATGAATAAAATAGGTAGTAAAAAACAAGGAAATACCAGCTGAATACCCCTAATCAAACAGAACATGTTATCAACAATGCTGAAAACAGTCCTAGATGTTTATATACATTATCACTAAAACAACAAATACACTACATGTAGCCTACTGATGGACTGAGAAAACAAAATCAGGGGTTGTATTTCTTGAAGAGGTGCGTTTTAAGTGCTCGTTTAAATGCTTGGGGTGACTGAGAGTGGCGGATTTGAAAGGGGAGAGAATTCCATTGTGTGGGTGCGCAGAAAGTAAAAGTGCGTTGTCCGTATATTTTGGTTTTGGTGTGTGGAATGGTAAGGATGCGACAGTCAGAAGAGGCACGGGGTTGTCTTGCTGGAGAATAGACGGTGAGGATTTCAGAGAAGTAAGCAGGAGACGAGCCAGAAAAAAAGTTAAAGCAGAGGGTGGACAGTTTGTAGTCAATGTGGGCTTAAATAGGTAACCAGTGCAGTGTGTGAAGAAGTGGTGTTGCGTGATCTCGTTTTCGTGCTTTGAGAATGAGGCGTGCTGCCGAGTTTTGGACTGTTTGTAGTTTATGCAGGAGGTACAGAGGACAGCCAGAGAGAAGAGAGTTGCAGTAGTCAAGTTTAGAAAGAACAAAGGCACAGACAAGAGTGTTAGTTGTTTGAGAGGAGAGTGTGTGGCGAATGGTGCTGATCTTACGAAGCTCAAAATAAGCTGCTCTACAGACTAAAGATATATGTTTGTTAAGGGTCATGTTAGATGAAAGGGTGAATCCAAGGTTTCTAGCTGATGGTGAGAAAAGAATGTCGGTGTTGCCTATTTGAACAGAAACAGGTTGGGGAGAGGGAAATGTAGTGTTCTTCTTTTTGCACAGTAAGACTTCAGTCTTATCATCATTCAGCTTGAGTTTGTTATCGACCATCCAAGATTTAACATCAGTGATGCATGTCTGAATGGTCTGGATGGCGGAATGTGTCTCTGCAGGGGGACTGGGTTTATACAGCTGGGTGTCATCGGCAAAAGACTGATTTAAAACAGAATGGTTTTGAATCAGTGTGGAGAGGGGCTTAGTGTACATGATGAAAAGGATGGGACCGAGTACTGAAACTTGAGGAACGCCGAAAGAAAGTGGGGCTGGAGCAGACATCTGGCCATCGACAAGCACAGCCTGAGTCCTGCCAATGAGATAGGACTCAAGCCATGCTAGCGGTGGACCGGATATGCCGTACAGAGTCTGAAGTCTATGGAGAAGCGTGACATGGTCAATCGTGTCGAACGCTGCAGAAAGGTCAAGTAGGGTAAGCACTGACACACCACCATCCAGAGCAGACAGAATGTCACTGATTACTTTAAGTAGGGCTGTTTCAGTACAGTGAGAAGGGCGATAAGCGGATTGAGAGTGCGAGATCAAATCGTGGGTGTTCAAATATGACAACAGCTGCTTCAAAACTACCTTTTCAAAAACTTTGGACAAGAATGATAAATTAGATACAGGACGATAATTCTTCAAAATATTGACATCAAGACTAGGTTTTTTGAGAAGTGGTTTGACAAGTGCAGTTTTGAACAATGATGGAAAAACACCAGATAACAGGCTATCATTGACAATTTGAGTAAGAGTTGGCAACAACACATCAAGATTCTCAAAAAGCAGTGGTGTGGGTATGGCATCAAGTGGACAAGTTGTTGGTTTGGACTTCAAAATAATGGATTTAAGGTCTTTTTCACTGATTGGCTGAAATGATGGAAAAGAACAATCAGTGGGAACATCAACATGACTGGAGGAAGCAGAATGTGCACTCATCTGATCAAGTTCAGAACGAATATCAGAAACCTTCTTGATAAAATAATCACTGAATACATCTGGCAGCTGACTAGCGGGGAAAACAGTGGGAAGTGGGGATACCTTACTGCGGCCGGTCAACAGCAGAGTCAGCGGCGCTGCATGCTGCAATAGGGATTATGACGAGTACTTGGCCTGTTTTCTTATCACG
>NC_090245.1:25120290-25140290 GCF_037325665.1 Littorina saxatilis | reverse complement strand
GGTGATGCGGCCCGTGGACTATGCTTTTCGCATCATCCTGTACGGGTTCGTGATCCTCAACACGGTGGGAATGGGCTGCAAGACGGAGGTGTCGGTGGTGAAAGAGGTTCTCAGGAAACCAATAGCTCCGGCCATTGGCTTCCTCTGCCAATACCTCTTGATGCCTCTGGTGAGTCAAATAGAGTGGGACGGGGGTGCAACAGTGGAGTGGGCAGGGGGGGTATGGTAATGTGTGTTTGTGTGTATGTGTGTGTGTGTGTGTCTGTCTGTCTGTCTGTCTGTCTGTCTGTCTGTCTGTCTATTGTGTGTGTGTGTGTGTGTGTGTGTGTGTGTGTGTGTGTGTGTGTGTGTGTGTATGTGTGTGTGTGTGTGTGTGTGTGTGTTTCTGTGATCTGTTTGTCCTTGTGTTTATGTGCGTATGTTTTGAATTTCTGTCTTCACCTGTGAGTATAATTATGCACAAGTCTTGTCTCGTTCTTGTATCGGTGAGTACAGTATTCCTTTGTTTTTTAACTGTGTTCATCTTACCACAGTCACTTCGTTGTTTAGATTATCTATATATATACGACTAGTGTCTGTGTGTCTGTCTGTGTGTCTGTGTGTCTGTGTGTCTGTGTGTCTGTGTGTCTGTGCGCGATGCGCGGCCAAGGTTCTCGATGGATCTGTTTCAAATTTGGTGATCATATTCAGGTACACCCTGGACACAACCTGGTCGATAAGATATTTCAACACGTGCTCTCAGCGCGCAGCGCTGTGCGCGCTGAACCGATTTTGGTTTTTTTGGTCTGGATCCACTACCAGTAACTCTTCCTTATCTTCTCCAGTGTTTTCAGCCGCGATTATCTCCCTTCCTCCGTGTGGCGTCAATCCATATTCCCGTTACTACGTTACTATTTTTAGAAGGTCACTGCACGTTACTATTTTTAGAAGGTCTCCAGTGTTTTGCGCGTTTATCTCCTTTCCTTCGTGCGCCGGCAAAGCCGGCGTACACCCGGCTGAGCCGGGTCCCAGGCGCAGCCTGGTATTCGGCTCTACTTCTTCCCGGCGAAGCCGGTACCCGGCGAAGCGGGTAATCATCTAGTAATTTAATGTGTTTCATGCCTCTCTTCTTTATTTTCAATTAGTGGGATGACTGCGCATTTTCCTGTACAATGACATATTGTCGCGTTTTCTTGGCGTTTGTATCCCTCTGAATACTCCACTCACAACGCTTGTCTGCGTCAGTGTTGAGACTACTTTTAAAAACATCCCAACTAAGCATTCCTTGAGTTTGTAACAACGCGTCAAAGAAAGCAGGGGGGGTGACTTGTCAAATATATATATAAACTTGTTCGCGACGTCAATTTTGGTCACTCAATAGTTAGCGGAATTATTCGGTATAAAATGAACCGAATAATTCCGCAAGCGGGGCAGTTATCTCTTATCTGATTTACACGAGGTCTGAGCACGCTTGGCTTGTGAGCCTTCCATTGTAGTAAACAAGCAGCTAGGGCACTGACCCAGTGTATGTGTGCGGTCAACCCGACAAGATCTCTAAAGTCAGCTTGACCCGGTTTGACAACGATGACCACAATGGGGAGATTAGATCACGGACACCGATGTAAGTTGGAAAGGGAGAATAAACATTTCGAATGTTTACGCAGGGGTTTAAGTGAGCATTACTAAACTAGACGCCTTGATTGCATGTTTACGAATGGGCTTTTCAATATACATGTATATACGAGATCGGCGACGAGGCGTTGGTATTTATTTTATTTTAATTTTTTTTATTTACGAGGATTTATATTGCGCACGTATCTCACCACACAAGGCGACTCAAGCCGCATGTTACCTATTAATGCCGTGTGAGATGGCATTTTTTACACAATATATCACGCATTCACATCGGCCAGTAGATCAACAACCTATAGGCGCTGCATCCACCTTTCACGGCCTATTATTCCAGGTCACACGGGTATTTTGGTGGACATTTTTATCTACGCCAATACAATTTTGCCAGGAAAGACCCTTTTGTCAATCGTGGGATCTTTAACGTGCATACCCCAATGTAGTGTACACGAAGGGACCTCGGTTTTTCGTCTCATCCGAAAGACTAGCACTTGAACCCACCACCTAGGTAAGGAAAGGGGGAAGAAAATTGCTAACGCCCTGACCCAGGGTCGAACTCGCAACCTCTCGCTTCCGAGCGCAAGTGCGTTACCACTCGGCCACCCAGTCCTTACTCTGGTACCCGGGTAGAAAGTAAATGTAGTAGAAGTATTAGTTGTAGTGGTAGTAGTACTATGAAAAGTGCAATAATTGGTGGTCCAGGGGGGGATCCAGGGGCGAATCCAGGGGCGGATCTAGGGGGGGATCCAGGGGTTGAAGGACAGGAGGTTCGAACGCTTCGCGCCCTCAAGTACACGGTTCGTGTCGTCGAATTGCCCCTAAACAAAATTGGACATCCCCCCCCCCCCCCCCTAAAAATGATGTGAGGCCGCCCCTGGTGGTCGTGGTGTCGGTAGTACCAGTAGTAGTGGTAGTGTACTCTACGTTAACATCACTGATACGGCTTTTGCATTAAACCTCTATAATTTGATCTATTATGTAATTTAAATTTTAAAAAAACATTTTGAGTTCATGTAAACTTTGTAATGGACACACACAAAAATGTAGTCTATATGCACAAGCGTGTCCTCTATAACCAGGCTCAACTCAAAACCAAAAAAAATGTAAAACTTGTTTGTTTTCCCCTGTACCATAACGATGAAACCTTTTGTCCTGCAAGTGATGTGCTCGTTCCATAGCTCGTTCAGTAATTCAGCCTTCCATCCTGTTCGAGTCTTGACAGCGGTGTTTGCTGTTTGCAGGCAGCGAACCTATGCAATTCTATCTTGTTTGCTACAGGTAGGAATTTGGGTATAACTTTACAAAATGAAAAGAAGACATGACATTTTCAAAAATTGTGTCCATGGACACACACGTCCACTGTTGTCAATGGTAGTAGCGAAGACAGCAGAGGTTTGTGTCCGTGACACGATACAAGACACCTGCGATGGTGTATCAGCACTGAACCGAAAAAGTAAAAAAATCTATAGTCTTCCCAACAAACGACAGTTTCTTTGGCGCTGTTTTCATGGCGTCCTTTTTCTACTGTTGAGATACTTGAGAAGTCCACGCACCAGGGCGTCTAGAAGGATCGGGACAGCCTCGACAAAAAAAGCAACCCATTGCTGTCAAAACACCATTCACATGGACTCCAATACAAGTCTGAACAGTGTAAAACGTGTACCGCGGGGGTCGAGGCTGTACTTTGCGGTTACTTTTTTCATCACACATTCTTTGCTGGCTTTGGTGAAGTCGTTTTTGATACTGAAACAGAAAGCATGGCATGAGTGCTCTTTCTCTCTGTCTCTGTCTGTCTCTCTATCTCTGTCTCTCTCTGTCTCTCTGTCTCTGTCTCTGTCTCTCTCTGTCTCTCTGTCTCTCTCTCTCTCTCTCTCTCTCTCTCTCTCATGAAAACTTTTTGTGCACACGTTTGTGATCATAACTACTTTGTATCCCAAACCCTTAAACCCTCTCTCGTTACAAACCTTGAGTTTTCGCGAATAGATATTCTGAGTGATTTATCTCATGATGTCAACATAATATATATTCATTAAGGCAATGTGAGGCACTAAAATTACCAAAATTAAACTTGGAAAATACATGGAGTAACTTAGTTTTCTGGGTAGTTATTGAAGTGACTTATAAAAACAAATGAAAAATTTGCGAAAACTAAAGGACATATATATATATATATAGACATCCGTCGCTATGAAAACTGGCATAAACAGCGCCGTATTGGATTTCTAGGAAACAATTTTACAGCAACATCATATATCAGAAATGCTTAATTTTCGGCACAAAGATACACAAGACTTTTAATTACAATCATTTAATAACGATTTTTTGACAAAAGACTACAGTTGAATTTATATTAATTTTTGAAATAAGTATTAAATTTTAATGAATATGCGGTTCGAAATTCATTAATCCTTATTACAAAAATCAATATAAATTCAACTGTAGTCTTTTGTAAAATAAATCGTTCTACATGATTGTAGATCGAAGTCATGTGTATCTTTGTGCCAAATATCATGCATTTCTGATGTATGATGTCGCTGTAAAACCGTTTCCCAGAAATGCAATATGGCGGCTGTTTCCATAGCAACGGCAATCTGTGTCCATTGATATTCACAATTTGTTCATTCATTTTTATAAGTCACTTCAATAACTACCAAAAAGACTAGGTTATTCCATGTATTCTCCAAGTTCTATTTTAGTGTCGCACATTGTCTTAAGAAGACTATCCTCTTTATACAATACACACACTTGTTTGGAGTAGGAAGGGGGGGGGGGGGGTATTTAGGAGTCTATGCTTTGTCCAACTGATGTATGTAGTGTTTTGTTTGAGCTTCTGCGTGTGGTATTACTGACTTAAGATTAGATGCTTCCTTGTATTTTGTTCTGTATTAATCTATACACAGAAAACGAATCACACATTATACCCTCTCTAATTTTGTTCGTGTACATTATAGTTTGTGTTAATTCGTAACGTAATCATCTAACAATTCTGAGTTTGCTATTTAGCCATATAGTAATTAGTTCCTCTTTACTCGACGGCGAAGGTCAGGTGCATAAAAGTAGAGCAATGCTAGTTCTATTAATCCTCCTTAGATAAAGAATGATCTTATCGTACGCTCAAGCACACACACACACACACACACACACACACGCACGGACGCACGCACGGACGCACGCACGCACGCACGCACGCACACACACACACACGCACACACACACACTTACACAAACACACACTTACACACACACACACACACATACACACACACACACACACACACACACACACACACACACACACACATTTCTTCCAAAAGGCAGAAGCAACGGCAAAGTTGACGCGTTTTATGTATTCAACTGGAAAACCCAAGCTCTTATTCTCTTCACGTCGACAGCTTAGATGCACCACATGTATTGTATTGGCCTAGTTTCATAAAGTGCAAGACGGAGAAGGGGAGGCGAGGGGCGGGTGTAGGAAGAGAGGTGAAGGATTACCTACTATTATTCACGACCTGTTGATCTTTTTCGTACATTGTAAGATAGTTGTCCCGCACGGGGCATAGGCGCCAGAAATAACATTATCCAACTTAATGTCTAACAATCTGTTTAACACATTACGCCGATAACTCGTTAGACTGCATGACTTCATACCCCGTACCGTGAAACTTCGGTTTGCGTACTATATATTATATTCAATTCAATTCAATGCAACTTTATTATCTGAATGTTACAAACAGAAATATTTCTTTTGGCTCGAGTACACGGATATAGCGGATGCCGGATACAAAATTCGAGTTCAACGTCGTCTTTGGGGACAATTGGCCCGTCTTGGGTCAGGTGGAGGCAAATATGCTACAATACACGTCACAGTCATCTTTGGCCAAAAATAATAATTGTCCTTGTTCAAACTGCAAGATTCCTACCTCATCCAGTATTTGATGGCGATCGAACTAGTTTCCTGTGTGAATGAGGCATTCCTGTGTAGAGAGAATGACTTTTATAAGTTGCACAAACAAACTAACTTTGTCCTCGAAAGATTCTGGCCCCAGTGTGCTCTGTAAACCCTTCCAAATGCCGAAGATCATGTTCGTAAGTTCATTCAGAGGCACTGACTCTGGTAAAAGTTTTTTTCTTTTTTCTTCAGGGATGTTTTTTCTCCAGATTGGTTTTCCAGATTTTTTTTTATCCAGGTTTTGTTTCTACAGATTTGTATTTACTCCAAACGGTTTTCTCCAGATTTTTGTTCTCCACATTTTTTTCTCCACATTTTTTTTCTCCAAAATAGTTTTCTCCAGATTAGTTTTTCTTCATATTTTCTTTTCTTTCTTTCTCCCTTGCAGATCGCTTTCATGCTGGCGAAGACCATGACAGTTGGGGACCCCGCCGTGTCGCTGGGAATCTTTGCGTGCGGCATCTGTCCTGGTGGAGGTGCCAGTAACATGTTCTGCTACCTCGTCGACGGCGACGTCTCGCTCTCCGTCACAATGACAGCAATCAGCTCCATTGGCGCCTTAGGTAATTGATGGGACTTGGAGGATGGATGAATGAGGAGGGGCTGGATGGATACTTGGATGGTTTGTTGGATGGGGAAACCCGCTTCTGGTCGTGGTGTTACCCCCTGCTAAAACTGATGATAATGAGGAGGAGAAGAATTCGAATGCTGCTGCTGCTGTGTTGTTCTAATAAGGCCTCGGTCTTTGTTAGCTCTCGCGGTGTTCTGATCCCAGGTCAGTCGACCGTCTGATAGTTTTGACGCGCATGCATGGGGACGTTTGACGCATAGCCATTTCCTTATTCTTCTTCCTTTTTATATTTAGTCAAGTTTTGACTAAATATTTTAACATCGAGGGGGAATCGAAACGAGGGTCGTGGTGTATGTGCGTGTGTGTGTCTGTGTGTCTGTGTGTCTGTGTGTGTGTGTGTGTGTGTAGAGCGATTCAGACTAAACTACTGGACCGATCTTTATGAAATTTGACATGAGAGTTCCTGGGTATGAAATCCCCGAACGTTTTTTTCATTTTTTTGATAAATGTCTTTGATGACGTCATATCCGGCTTTTCGTGAAAGTTGAGGCGGCACTATCACGCCCTCATTTTTCAACCAAATTGGTTGAAATTTTGGTCAAGTAATCTTCGACGAAGCCCGGACTTCGGTATTGCATTTCAGCTTGGTGGCTTAAAAATTAATTAATGACTTTGGTCATTAAAAATCGGAAAATTGTAAAAAAAAATAAAAATTTATAAAACGATCCAAATGTACGTTTGACTTATTCTCCATCATTTGCTGATTCCAAAAACATATAAATATGTTATATTTGGATTAAAAACAAGCTCTGAAAATTAAATATATAAAAATTATGATCAAAATTAAATTGTCGAAATCAATTTAAAAACACTTTCATCTTATTCCTTGTCGGTTCCTGATTCCAAAAACATATAGATATGATATGTTTGGATTAAAAACACGCTCAGAAAGTTAAAACAAAGAGAGGTACAGAAAAGCGTGCTATCCTTCTTAGCGCAACTACTACCCCGCTCTTCTTGTCAATTTCACTGCCTTTGCCATGAGCGGTGGACTGACGATGCTACGAGTATACGGTCTTGCTGAAAAATGGCATTGCGTTCAGTTTCATTCTGTGAGTTCGACAGCTACTTGACTAAATATTGTATTTTCGCCTTACGCGACTTGTTACATTTAGTCAAGTTACGACTAAATGTTTTAACATAGACGGGAAATCGAGACGAGGGTCGTGGTGTATGTGTGTGTGTGTGTATGTATGTATGTATGTATGTATGTATGTGTGTGTGTGTGTGTATGTATAGAGCGATTCAGAGAAAACTACTGGACTGATCTTCATGAAATTTTACATGAGAGTTCCTGAGTATAATATCCCAAGACAAGTTTTTCAGTTTTTCGATAAATATCTTTGATGACGTCATATCCGGCTTTTTGTGAAAGTTTAGGGCGCACTGTCACGCCTTTATTTTTCAATCAAATCGATTGAAATTTTGGACGAAGTCCGGACTATGGGATCGAATTTCAGCTTGGCAGCGTAAAAATGTGTTAACTATAGTTTGCTCATTAAAGTTGTCATTAAAATAGAATTTTCACTAACAGATTTAAAAATGATTGAATCGTATTCCTCACTTTCTCCTGATTTTAAAAACATATATATACATATGGCATGCTTACTATGAAAATGTGTTTAGAATTACAGAAAAAAGGTTTAAGTAAGTACTGCGTTCGCGCGCTACGCGGAGACGAGCGTGACCCGTCTCGGGTTTTTTTTCATGTGGTTAGTCGAGACTATCTTAGTATAGTCTTGGCGATGACTGTTTTTGGTGTTAATCTGTTACTTTGATGCCGACAGCTTGACTAAATGTTTTTATATCGCTTCACGCGACTTGTTTTAACTTTTGTTGTTGTTTTGTCTTGTTCTCAATCCAGGCCCGATTGACTTATTCCGCAGGCTCCAGTGAATCTTGGAAAAAAACACTGAAAGTGGATGATGTTTTTGTCTTCAGCCATGATCCCGCTGTGGATGTTCACGCTGGGCGAGCAGTTTGAGGATGACAAGATTGACCTCAACGTGCCCTTCGACAAGATCATTATGACGCTTGCCATCATCATCATCCCGCTGTTCATCGGCGCTGGCATCAAGAAGTTCCTGCCCAAAGTGGCCAAGGTAGGAGGACTCTTATCTCGCTGAACTTTACTTCCTCACTTACGTACTGCCCGTTATGCCGGTTGGCTTATAGGGAAGCAACGAATGACCCCCACTCCTGTCTGTTCTGGGCGAGTCTCTGGATGGGACGCCACGTATGATTCAGGGTCTTCAGTTCTCATTCCACCGTTGGGCGGGGACGTAGCTCAGTCGTTAGCGCGCTGGATTTGTATCCAGTTGGCCGCTGTCAGCGTGAGTTCGTCCCCACGTTCGGTGAGAGATTTATTTCTCAGAGTCAACTTTGTGTGCAGACTCTCCTCGGTGTCCGAACACCCCCGTGTACTGTACACGCAAGCACAAGACCAAGTGCGCACGAAAAAGATCCTGTAATCCATGTCAGAGTTCGGTGGGTTATAGAAACACGAAAATACCCAGCATGCTTCCTCCGAAAACGGCGTATGGCTGCCTAAATGGCGGGGTAAAAAACGGTCATACACGTAAAATTCCACTCGTGCAAAAAACACGAGTGTACGTGGGAGTTTCAGCCCACGAACGCAGAAGAAGAAGAAGAAATTCCACCGTTGGGCCTGCCTCTCTTGCGCTTTTCCTCTGAACGAGGTCCTTCATTTGAGCACAAAGTGAACTTTGCGAAGAAATCACGAAGTCTTTTTACCGACAATTCAGCACCAAAGGGTCGTGCAGGCAGCTTCGCGAAGTAAACTTTGAGGCTTAACAAGAAGCAGTGGGGGAACTTACAGGATGCCATTAGAATGTATGGAGGTTTATTTAATGTTGATTGGTTTAGTATGTGCTGTATTAGTGATTGGTAGCAGTGATGGGGGAGATCGATGTATGGCAACATAGTGTTGGGCTGAATAACAAGGAGCAAGACGGTTCTGAAAGAGAAACTTGATCAGATGATTAAAAAAAAGAAATACGTCGGTAGATTAGGGATAAATAATATAGCTCTTTCTCACTAGCGAGGCCGGAGGTGTGCACGAGTTTCGTCCCTTTGGTTCGGTAAGTTCCGGTTAAGATAGAGGCGGCAGTCGAGCGCATGAACGTGAAAGAATTGAAAGATTTTCTTCGGAAACATGGCCAACTTGTCAGTGGAAAAAAAGAAGAATTAGTGCGCAGAGCAAGAGGCACGTTTCAGCTGCGAAAAGATGGCAAGGATGCTATCGATAATGCTGTGGAAACAAATGATTCAAGTTAGCATTTGACAGACCACTTCGACTGTCAGTGTCACGAACTTGTAGCCCATGTGTTAAATGTTATCAATAATTATTGAGCACACGCGGAATTTGTGCGTGAATCAGTGAGTCCTTTTGATGCTTGGTAGTCATGCATTTATTGTTGTTAACTGGATGTGCGTGTTGTCTAAGGCTAATGTCAGACGGAGCTCGCAAAACACGAAACAAAAGCCGAACAAAAGCAAAACAACACACAAAAGCACCATGTTTTGCTTTTGTTCGGCTTTTGTTTCGTGTTTTGCGAGCTCCATCTGACATTAGCCTAAGAGCAGTTTCACATTACCAGTTCATGGCTCTTTAATGTTACTTCAGTTGTTTTACTTTACATTGTTTACCAACTTTGTTAAACTGCTATTGTTTGTATATGTTTTAGATAAATAAAACCCGAACTGTATCAACTGCGTCTGTTGAAGTGTGTGTGATTACAGGGCCGGACTACCGGGGGGGTTATGGGGGTTGCGCAACCCCCCCCCCCCCCCCCCCCCCTAGCCTAAACATGTACCTTACTTATTTAATTTTTATTTTTTATTATTGCTTATTTTATGCCGTTTCATGCAAGGAGCGACCATTTTCCTATCTCATAATATGACCTACCCATCAGCTTCAGGGGGCTTTGCCCCCTGACCCCCACATCGAGGGGGGGGGGGGGTTCTAGGGTTTCCGGACCCCCCCCCCCCCCCAGCCAAAAAATAAAAATATTGAATGAGGTATGCATTTCTTTATTTTACATTGAGTTTCAATTTTTGGGGTATTAATCAGTGACAAAATCTGCTGCCTGAAACTGGTAATGATCATCCTCAGATTGCACCAGATTGCACCATTTTGCATCCTTTTTTTCAAAATTTTCCGGGGGAGCATGCCCCCGGACCCCCCTAGCAAGCTAGGCGCTTCGCGCCGTCGGCTCGGCGCTTTGCGCCTTCACACCCATATCTTCACAATATACTTTTGAAAAAAAACACCCATAAAATGAACTGATACGCCCCTGCCGCCAAGGGGGACATCCAACTGGGCCACCACTGGCAACCCCCCCCCCCCCTCCTCTTCGCCTAGTCCGGCCCTGGATTATCTGTAAAACAAGTCATTCATCAAGCTTCAGATTCATCATGTCTTTATTCTTTGAATACATATATAATTATATAATACACTGCATTGTCGTTCCTCGGCAAATATTTCAGCCAACTGTGAATAAAAAACAAAATGTAATCACACACAGGTAATAAATATTTTTCCCTTAAAAACATAAAAAGCATAGATACACACCACACAAACCCTATTTATAATTTCATGTACATAATCCCACGTTACAAAATAGTGCACTCCTTACAACACACGCTCACACCTGGTTGGTTTGCGTTCAACTTCTCAGACATATTCAGGCATGAAAATTCTCCGTATTTTCCGTATTTTTGAAAAAAATAAACCGTATTTTTTTAATTTTTTTTCCGTATTTTTCCTTTTTTTTTTTTAATTTTTCCTTTTTTTATTTTTTATTTTTTATTTTTTTAATTTTTTTTTTCTTAGTCATAGTTATAGTAAAATAGTTTTGGGGCCATGTTTGAATCCAATTTTAAGGCTCAGATAGCCCCAGATTGCACCAAATTGCACCCTTGAAAAAAAAAATTTCCGGGGGGGCATGCCCCCGGACCTCCCTAGAAGTCTTGGCGCTTTGCGCCTGCGAAACTTGGCGCTACGCACCTGCGAAACTTGGCGCTACGCGCCTTCGAATTTTGTTTTCAGTATTTTTTTTTTTTCAGTTTTCATGCCTGATATTTTAACTGGATACAAAAATTTGGAGTACAAACCAGCATCAGTTTTTATGCATACTAGTTTTATAATTTCTGTCTTCCATGCATTGGGAATGTAAGCATCAATGAGTGACATACACAGAGTCAATGACTGAGATTTATAGTGACACTAGAGACTACAGTCATACTGAGACACGGCAGTCCTTCTTACAGCTCATGTGCCTGTTACTGTTTCACACAGACAAGAGCAAAATGCACTAATGATTGAAGGAAGTATGTTGTACAACAACATTCTTTTACACTTTTATGTACATGAACAAATAATACCCATCTGATTAACTAGACGAGAAAGTCACTCTGTCAAGTTGCACAAAATCTTGTCATTTTCTAAAAGAAAGAGTAACACGTAGGCGCTGCTCCCAAGCTCTTTTCAGTTGCTTGTTTGTTGGAAGTTTATGTAGCCTGACAACTCTTCCTTCAATAATTTTTCCACGATATAGTTATGGCAAATGACACAGTACTGCTTTCCACCACTACACACTCTGAGCGAGCTTTCTTTCAGTGCAGACGCCATGATGTAGAGGATACCGGAACTAACCCAGCGTTTCTCCTTCGTTGAAGAGCATGGAAAGATAACTCGTACTTGACTAGAAGTGAGAAAGAGCTATAGGGATACTTGGCATGGTCACAAAGGCTGTTCTTGATGGAACCCAAAATTGACTTCGTGAAGACTTCGCAAGGTCTTTTTACTGAAAATTCAGTGCCAAAGGTTCGTGCAGAACGCTTCGTAAATTGGAATTCGCGAAGTGGACTTTGCCCAATTAATATGAGGCTCGCAGGTTCCACTGTACCTACTACATTCAGTGTTGTTCCCTGGCCTCGGTCTTCGCTCATTGTTCGCATACCCTTTTCATCTCACGTATTGTTCAGACCCCATGCAGGTCAAATATCCGATGGTTTTCACACGCATGATATCTTCTGACACAAGGTCTTAGGTGTTGCGACCAGGATATTTTGACCGACATATATTTGGAATCCAGGCCCAACTGACGATTGTCTCGGCTGTCTGGGAACAACTCTAACTTCATTTTACCGCTTTCTTGCAGTGGATCCTGAAAATCCTGAAGCCCTTCACGCTGGTGGCCGTGCTGTTCATCGTGTCTTTCGGCATCTACGCCAACCTCTACGTCTTCCGTCTCTTCGCCCCTCGCACGCTGGCCGCCGGGTGCATGCTACCCTACATCGGCTACACCGTGGGTGGCTTGGTCAGTCTCATCTTCCGCCAGCCCTGCTACCGCATCAAGACCATCGCCATAGAAACTGGCATCCAGAACACCAGCATCGCTTATCTTCTCTTAGTTTTCTCGCTTCCCGCCCCTGACGGCGACATGGCGGCCGTGGGTCCCATGGCTTCCGCCATTATGACGCCACTTCCGCTGTTCGTCTTGGTGATCGTTTACTTGCTCTACAAGCGCTTCTGCAAGAAGAAGAAAGAGGGGGGCGAGGAGGGGGAAGGTGTAGAAGGGGATGAAGAAAAAGGGGGAGATATTGGTGATGGGGAAGAGGTGGCTTTGAAGGGCGGGGTGATAAAGGGCGAACAGAACGGTGACTTGGACACAGAGAGCAAAACGAAAGAAAAGGCTATCGAAAACGGGTCGGAAGGTGTAAAGGATAACGGAAAGGATGACCAAGAGAAAATAAGGTTTCTTGACGACGACGACGAGAATAACATAGCATAGGCGCCTTCGGTAGGATACGGTCTTACTATCCAAACAGAAGGGAACTGATAGTGCATAGGCGCCTTCGGTAGGATACAGTCTTACTATCCAAACAGAAGGGAACTGATAGTGCATAGGCACCTTCGGTGGGATAAGGTCTTACTATCCAAACAGAAGGGAACTGATAGTGCATAGGCGCCTTCGGTAGGATAAGGTCTTACTATCCAAACAGAAGGGAACTGATAGTGCACAGGCGCCTTCGGTAGGATAAGGTCTTACTATCCAAACAGAAGGGAACTGATAGTGCATAGGCGCCTTCAGTAGGATACGGTCTTACTATCCAAACAGAAGGGAACTGATAGTGCATAGGCGCCTTCAGTAGGATACGGTCTTACTATCCGAACAGAAGGGAACTGATAGTGCATAGGCGCCTTCGGTAGGATACGGTCTTACTATCCAAACAGAAGGGAACTGATAGTGCATAGGCGCCTTCGGTAGGATACGGTCTTACTATCCAAACAGAAGGGAACTGATAGTGCATAGGCGCCTTCGGTAGGATACGGTCTTACTATCCAAACAGAAGGGAACTGATAGTGCAAAGACGCCTTCGGTAGGATACGGTCTTACTATCCAAACAGAAGGGAACTGATAGTGCAAAGACGCCTTCGGTAGGATAAGGTCTTACTATCCAAACAGAAGGGAACTGATAGTGCATAGGCACCTTCGGTGGGATAAGGTCTTACTATCCAAACAGAAGGGAACTGATAGTGCATAGGCGCCTTCGGCAGGATAAGGTCTTACTATCCAAACAGAAGGGAACTGATAGTGCACAGGCGCCTTCGGTAGGATAAGGTCTTACTATCCAAACAGAAGGGAACTGATAGTGCATAGGCGCCTTCAGTAGGATACGGTCTTACTATCCAAACAGAAGGGAACTGATAGTGCATAGGCGCCTTCAGTAGGATACGGTCTTACTATCCAAACAGAAGGGAACTGATAGTGCATAGGCGCCTTCGGTAGGATACGGTCTTACTATCCAAACAGAAGGGAACTGATAGTGCACAGGCGCCTTCGGTAGGATAAGGTCTTACTATCCAAACAGAAGGGAACTGATAGTGCATAGGCGCCTTCAGTAGGATACGGTCTTACTATCCAAACAGAAGGGAACTGATAGTGCATAGGCGCCTTCGGTAGGATACGGTCTTACTATCCAAACAGAAGGGAACTGATAGTGCATAGGCGCCTTCGGTAGGATACGGTCTTACTATCCAAACAGAAGGGTTGGTTGGTTGGTTTTTGGGGTTTAATGTCTCTTCAGCAGATGCTAGCTGCTATTCGAGACCGCCAAACAGAAGGGAACTGATAGTGCATAGGCGCCTTCGGTAGGATACGGTCTTACTATCCAAACAGAAGGGAACTGATAGTGCATAGGCGCCTTCGGTAGGATACGGTCTTACTATCCAAACAGAAGGGAACTGATAGTGCATAGGCGCCTTCGGTAGGATAAGGTCTTACTATCCAAACAGAAGGGAACTGATAGTGCATAGGCGCCTTCGGTAGGATAAGGTCTTACTATCCAAACAGACGGGAACTGATAGTGCATAGGCGCCTTCGGTAGGATACGGTCTTACTATCCAAACAGAAGGGAACTGATAGTGCACAGGCGCCTTCGCTAGGATAAGGTCTTACTATCCAAACAGAAGGGAACTGATAGTGCACAGGCGCCTTCAGTAGGATACGGTCTTACTATCCAAACAGAAGGGAACTGATAGTGCATAGGCGCCTTCCGTAGGATACGGTCTTACTATCCGAACAGAAGGGAACTGATAGTGCATAGGCGCCTTCGGTAGGATAAGGTCTTACTATCCAAACAGAAGGGAACTGATAGTGCATAGGCGCCTTCGGTAGGATACGGTCTTACTATCCAAACAGAAGGGAACTGATAGTGCATAGGCGCCTTCGGTAGGATACGTTCTTACTATCCAAACAGAAGGGAACTGATAGTGCATAGGCGCCTTCGGTAGGATACGGTCTTACTATCCAAACAGAAGGGAACTGATAGTGCATAGGCGCCTTCGGTAGGATAAGGTCTTACTATCCAAACAGAAGGGAACTGATAGTGCATAGGCGCCTTCGGTAGGATAAGGTCTTACTATCCAAACAGAAGGGAACTGATAGTGCATAGGCGCCTTCGGTAGGATAAGGTCTTACTATCCAAACAGAAGGGAACTGATAGTGCACAGGCGCCTTCGGTAGGATAAGGTCTTACTATCCAAACAGAAGGGAACTGATAGTGCATAGGCGCCTTCAGTAGGATACGGTCTTACTATCCAAACAGAAGGGAACTGATAGTGCATAGGCGCCTTCAGTAGGATACGGTCTTATTATCCGAACAGAAGGGAACTGATAGTGCATAGGCGCCTTCGGTAGGATAAGGTCTTACTATCCAAACAGAAGGGAACTGATAGTGCATAGGCGCCTTCGGTAGGATAAGGTCTTACTATCCAAACAGAAGGGAACTGATAGTGCATAGGCGCCTTCGGTAGGATAAGGTCTTACTATCCAAACAGAAGGGAACTGATAGTGCACAGGCGCCTTCGGTAGGATAAGGTCTTTTTTTTTTTTTCAATTTTCAAAGAATTTATTTTTGCGTGGTTTATCTTTTTTTATTTATTTTTTTTATTATTCTCTTTTGGTGAATTTTTTTTTTTACATACAATGATACATATAATTCTGTACATTACAGGACATCATTTAACCAAAAGGACAGATCCATATAACCGAAAAACACTTGAACAATTACAACATACATGGGGTGGGAGGATGGGTGGGGGGGGGGATGTTCAGAGCTTGGTGGTCGCAGTATCAGAAGGTTTTGAAAAAAAAAAAATATATATATATTTATATATAAAAGGGTTACATCAAAACATGCATATACAGGCGCCAATCCTTGTAAAATTTATCTACTGTATTATTTACAACTGCGTTATACTTTTCACAAATAAATCTTTGCTTCAAATTTCTACTAAACGTCTGAAAATGAGGGGTCTTTTTGTTCATTTTGGAAATATATACATGGTGTTTGGCACAGATTACTAACACATCAAAAGCTTTATCGGTGACAACATTGTTCGCAACTCCAAGAAGAACCAGTTCTTTAGACAGTTTTAAATTGTCACAATGGGTGCAGTTCGCCTTTAGCCAATTTACAAATTCTATCCAAAAAGTCTGCACTTTATCACACTCCCAAAACATATGTAAAAGGGTTTCTTCATTTCTACCACAAAATGTACACAATGACGTATCCACAATTTTTCGCAAAAATAGAAACCGTTCTGTGGGCAAAATTCTGTACAATAGTCGGTACTGGAACCATCTCAGACAAGTGTCTTTTGTTGTTTTAAAAACATGTTGAAAAATAGCCTTCTTATCTAACAAACAGTCTAAGGATTCAGACCATTTTTGGATACATTTTGGGACCGTAACATGTTCATTCAGCTTTTTGTAAATAAGTTGTGTCTTACCTTTACAAATACATTTCCACACATTGGGCTCTGTCATAATAAAATGTTTATCAAATTCTAAGCCGATTGTTCTCTGATATTTTTTAACAGCCTGGATTACACCTTGGTACAATACAAAATCTCCTCGCACATTTGGATATTTAATTTTAAATGCATTATAGGATAAGTATCCATTTTGTCCCAAAATATGACCAATCTGAGCAATTCCATTGTCGATCCAGTTTTGAATGTACACTGTCTTTTTATCTCTGCGAATATTAACATTATAATGTAAACATTCTGATACAAAATCGTTAAAGGTTGTAGGGTCACATTTTCCGTGTAGTTTCTTATAGTGTTTAAAAACATCGGTCCAAAACGGGTTTTCTATTCTCTGCATCAAAACATTTGCAAATTCCTCTCCTTTCGTATTAATTGTTATAACAGATGGACATGCTTTAGCCAATAATCTTGATATTAATCCAGTAAGACCAACAACTCTTTTTAACCAAACAATTTTTAGAGATGACAGAAAACTTTTCACGTCAACCATCTTTAATCCTCCATCTTCATAGGATTGGGTGACCGTAGTTCTTTTAATTTTATCTCTTTTTCCATCCCAAAGAAATTTGAAAAAAATATTATTTAACTCCATCATAAACTGTTCGTCTGGATCAGGTAAATTCGTAAACAGGCGCCTTCGGTAGGATAAGGTCTTACTATCCAAACAGAAGGGAACTGATAGTGCATAGGCGCCTTCGGTAGGATAAGGTCTTACTATCCAAACAGAAGGGAACTGATAGTGCACAGGCGCCTTCGGTAGGATAAGGTCTTACTATCCAAACAGAAGGGAACTGATAGTGCATAGGCGCCTTCAGTAGGATACGGTCTTACTATCCAAACAGAAGGGAACTGATAGTGCATAGGCGCCTTCAGTAGGATACGGTCTTACTATCCGAACAGAAGGGAACTGATAGTGCATAGGCGCCTTCGGTAGGATAAGGTCTTACTATCCAAACAG
This sequence comes from Littorina saxatilis, assembly GCF_037325665.1. Lineage (NCBI taxonomy): Eukaryota > Metazoa > Mollusca > Gastropoda > Littorinimorpha > Littorinidae > Littorina > Littorina saxatilis. The sequence goes on along the minus strand of NC_090245.1, from coordinate 25,122,781 downwards.
AAGGGAACTGATAGTGCATAGGCGCCTTCGGTAGGATACGGTCTTACTATCCGAACAGAAGGGAACTGATAGTGCATAGGCGCCGTCGGTAGGATACGGTCTTACTATCCGAACAGAAGGGAACTGATAGTGCATAGGCGCCTTCGGTAGGATAAGGTCTTACTATGCAAACAGAAGGGGACTGGTATAGTGTTAATCTTCTTTTCCAGAAATAACTGGTCCGAGAGGAAAGTTTATGGCAAAGAAGCAGAAAAGGAGAACATGTCCAGAAAGTTATGAGCAAGAATTAAACCAACGAGGAAACACCGGACGACTCGATACATGTGTATGACTAAGTGCCAAAAGGTGCGCACGAAAAGCGGACAAAGGGGCTAAAAAATAAAAGTTGACAAACACGACTGATATTGTGATTTTTGTTAAGACAACAGATGCTGGAACCCAATTACGAAAAGAAAAGATAAATTTACCCAAATGATTTTACAAATAACGATAATTTTGTTCGTTATATCATTCAAAACGGCACTGAGTCATAGCATTAAGGTTATCTCGCACGTTTTTAAAGCTAGGGCTTTGAAACTTGGCACACAACCAAAGTATAATGACCTCCAGGTATGGTGCACATCACATTAAACAACATTGAATTTCAAGGTCACAGCGAGGTTAAATTTCCTTTGCAAACTGGAAAATTGTCGTTGTCACGTCTTACATGTTTTAATACTAGATCAGTTAGACTTTACACACTTCACATACTTTCAGCATTTTTATAAAACCTCATTAAAAGTGACCTGCTTGTTAATCTTTGTCAAAGTTCAAGGTCACAGCGGGGTCACATCTGGTCCAAATGTGGAATATTTTCAATTTATTCAGCGCGTTTATAGCACGAGCTTTGAAAATACACACAGTTCTAGTGTATAATGTTCACACACGATTAAAGTCTGGTTGAAAAAGTCAAGGTCACAGCAGGGTCGCGTTGAGGTCAAACATATACATTTTTCAATGAGGTTTTCTCATATGTTTTTGAAGCTAGGGCCTTGAAACTTGGCACACTACGCAAGTTAAATTAAACCTCATCAAATTCCAAGGTCACAGTGAGGTTAAAGATCCTTTAAGGATATTTTCTAAAAAAGGTGACAGCCTGGTTAATGTTTGTCAAATTTCAAGGTCACAGCAGTGCCATCTGGCTTAAACTTTGAAAAATTGTCAATTTCTTCAACTAGTTTTATAGTGTTTGAAGTCATTCACACATGATGAAAGTCTGGTTGATAAAATCAAACGTCAAGGTCGCAGCGGGGTCGCATTGAAGTCAGACACATACAATTGTCATTTTCACGAACGCCTTTTAAGCAACACCTTTGAAACTTCACACATTCCAAAGTTTTGATGTTGTTTGGTTATAATCAAAGTGTGGTCAATTTCCATGATTGAGAGCATTCAGAGGGGTCAAGTTGAGGTCACACAAAAGAGATTAAATTGTCGACACAACAGATGAGACTGGCTACCACTGTTTATTTTAATACACTTTTATGCAAATTTTAAATTGTGTTCAACCATATACACCAAACTCACCCAAACTCCGGAAACATCCAAGAAAAGGAAAAATGTGTCCAAGCAAGGAAAAACGCCATTTCTTCAAAGGCTGGAATAACTACAGAGGCAGCCGCGTCATTACACACAATGCAATTACGTCATACATCATACATTTCTATGAGTCATGTTGAATGGAATGGTGGCATGTGCCTCTATTCTAGCTAACAACAAAGCTGAAAAAATGAATATTATCTGTTTGTTTTGTTTGCTTTACCCGTACGAGACCTTTCTGTGACCTTGACATGTGACAAGGATCTACCTTAACTTCTTTAAGTCGGAGTTGAGAGTTGTGTGATGTTTGAAGGCTCTCCCTTTAAAAACAACTGAGATAATGATGCATTTTCGTGTTTTTGATTTGCCCATGTGACCTTGAGATTCGACAAAGGTCAACAAGACTTTTACCGTGTATGGAGGCTATTAAGCCCAAAGATGTGAACTTTCAAGGTTCTTGCTTTGAAAAACTCTGAGAAAAAGGTTATGTTTTTTTTTTTTACCCACACGAGACCCTGCTGTGACCTTCACATTTCTCAAGGATCAACCTTGAATTCTCCATGTTGAACAATCATTAAGCAAAAGCGTTGTTTGAAGTTTGAAGGTTCTAGCTTCAAAAATCTCTGAAAAAATATGTTTCATCCGTTTTCTGAACCACATGTGACCCAGCCGTGACCTTGAAATCTGACAAGGGTCAACAAGACTTTTACCATGCATGGGGGCGATTAAACCCCAAATGTGTGTGAAGTTTCAAGGTTTCAACTTAAAAAACGTCTGAGAAAAATATACATTTTCCTTTTTGGACAATGTGTTGCACGCAAGACAACACGACAAACGCTCGTGTTATCATTCTTTTACTTTAAGGTCGACTTGCGTGCCCGCTCTTTCGCTAATCTCAATTAAAATTCATCTT
>NC_090245.1:25092790-25115290 GCF_037325665.1 Littorina saxatilis | reverse complement strand
CTCTCTCTCTCTCTCTCTCTCTCCCCTCTCTCTCTCTCTCTCTCTTTTTCTCTCTCTCTCTCTCTCTCTCTCTCTCTCTCTCTCTCTCTCTCTCTCTCTCTCTCTCTCTCTCTCTCTCTCTCTCTCTCTCTCTCTCTTTCTTTCATGGATAGGTATCTTTAAATCAAGCCTACCATTTTCGGACAGCAAGGTCTGGAACCTCCTACCTAAAGTTCTTCGAGAAACCACAAATAAAGAAGGTTTTAGAATTACACTTGTAGATTATCTAAATCATGTGATTGTTTCATCAAACTAGAATCTCTTGTGAGTACTGCATTACTAAATTTGGCTTACTAATATAGAGAATACTACACGATACCTTGTGGTACCCGATATTTGAGAGAGAAAAAACACGAGTGTAAACCTGATGCTCCTCAGCAAGCATGTAGTCTTCTGTTCATCCTACATTCTATACTTGCGTGCCTTCTGTCTCAAACATCCCAGATTCGACGTGTCCAAACTGAAGACGCGTCTCCTGGAACCTCGACCTTTTCCAAAGCCTTGTGAAATCTCTGACGTCAAATCCAAATAGACGCCACAACAAGAATGATTGCGTCACAGCTAAATTCTCAACATTCTTCAATATGAAACAGCAAATGCAAAATTAAAAAGTGTTTCGAGAATGATGTTTGTCTCGATGACTTTGTCATCACGAGTAGTGAAAAGTTAAGTCCCTACCTGACAGTAATTTGACCCGACCTCGTTAACATGATATACACACGTGTGAAAAGATCGTTTATTATCACATGGGCATGTATGATAAAAGCTCTTCTACTCCTACCCCTTACCCATTTTTACAGAAAAAATGTTTCTAGTCTACACATAAGAAAAATTACATAAAGTGACATGACAATTTTAAAAGATATTATATATACCATAATGTATGAAACTTGAGTGTGGGGTATAAGACTTTTGCACAAGAATCACGACGGAATACATTTTAAATATTGAAAAGAAAAAATATAACATATCATACTCCTGCCTCAAAACCTTTAATACCCTACTAAGAACGACATGCTAGTATTGTTGGGTAAGCAATTATATGGATGTAGGTGCATTATATTACACATCCTGTTTGACATCATCTTCACAAATAATATCGCTCAGAAAGAAAAACTGATATGAATATAATTAATAAGAAAAAAACACAGTAAACACCAAGTTCCAAAGACTTTCGGGCCACGCCCTTCTTCATTATTATTATATTATGAATATAATAGACTTGATATATGTGTTGAAGAAGAAGAAGAAGAACACATAGAAAAAATACGGTTTTTAAGGGTGTTCCCCAAAGTTTATTTTCAGACTTGACGATGCCTGTGAGTCATATTCTCAAAAAAGCAATTGTCTGTGGCTGCCGGCGACATTCAAAGAAATAAACCATACAGTTATGAAAGAAGGAGCTGGAAGTTATTTTGTCAGTAGCTTTCTGACATTTCTGCTGTACAGTTGTGAAGATGATTGCGGTGTTACCACTGTGAGAAGGATCCGTAAGTCTCTCTATGCCTCTGTGTCTGCCTGCCTGTCTGCCTGTCTGTCTGTCTGTCTGTCTGTCTGTCTGTCTGTCTATCTGTCTGTCTGTCTGTTTTCTCTCTCTCTCTCTCTCTCTCTCTCGCTCTCTCTCTCTCTCTCTCTCTCTCTCTCTCTCTCTCTCTCTCTCTCTCTCTCTCTCTCTCTCTCTCTCTCTCTCTCTCTCTCTCTCTCACATTGTCTCTCTCCCTCACAATCTCTCTAAATTGGACAGATGTGCTCGGTTGTATAAACATTATTTTCTATTCATCTGATCTTAACAATATTGTTCTAACCAAAACACTAAATTCTGTTATGCGGATGTATGGGTTTTTTTTGTACTTCTCATTTGTTGTGCTTATTTTGCAAATGTGCTGTTTTTTCTACACTTGGAGATCACTATGTAAACAAAGAATGGAAACAACTTAGAATCGGTCCCAAATAGGTTGAAGGGCCACAAAAGAAACAGCCAACATTTTCTACGCTGTTTTGTACGATTGAACTTCAAGCTACTCTTTTCAGTAGTCTTGCAGAAGAAATACGAAAATGTTTTCAGGGTGGAGTCCACCCCTGAGAACAGGACGCAGAACTGGAATAGGTATTTCGCTCAATTGACGTGTCCTAAATTAAACAGATACACTGAGCACAAAAAGTTAAGGATATATTTTCAGTGGCATAGCCCAGATGTTAAACAGCAATGTTTGGGTCCGAAAGATACGTGTATTTAACAATCAGTCTTTTTTCTGCTCAAAAATGTGTTTCCTGGATCTGAGCAATATTTGGGTATGACGTCACAGGTCCGTGACCATGCCTACCCTCAAAAATGGCGTGTTTTGACGGCATGATTCACTTTCAACCGTCAAAACGGTGACTTAAACCGAATGATATTTTACATTTTATACATTCAAAAGTTTATTTGGAGTCTTACCTAACAGTTCATACACATTTCGTTTAAATCCGCCGCGCAGTTAGGCTAATCTAGCGTGTAAAAGAGAGCGACCACAATCCTGGAAAACGGCAAACAATCCTAGGTTTTTATGGTGTTTTTGCTGGGTAGTTGCAGTTGATATGCAATTAATCTAACACTACAACGGACAGCCTCTCCAAATTTCACAGAACGTTGAACAGAACCCGAGAAGTGACGTTGTAACGGTTTTCCGTTAAAAATTGTGAACGTTTGTAACGTCCCAGAAACAAATATGACATGCACGCAACTTTGCATACTTTGCAAAGAATGGTGCCATTACATGTGTGCCAAGTTTCAAAAACATTCATTTACGGGCTCAAAAGTTATGATCGTTTGAAAAGAGGTGAAAAATACTGTCCCTGGTGTCTTTCGCGGAACTTTTTTTAAGGACACTTTCTATAATTTTGTTTCGCGTTCTCCGATAGGATGCGTATAACCTTCACGGATGATATGACGGCTTACTAGCGCCAGAACTAAAAATTAGTAATTAACACGTGAAAGTTACTAATTTTCACGAGAAAATTACAATTATGACGTGAAAATTACTAATGTTCACGTGTTAATTACTAATTTTCACGTGTTAATTACTAATTTTCACGTGTTAATTACTAATTTTCAAGTGTTAATGTCTAATTTAAGTTTTGGCTCGCCTCCTGACGGCTTACAAGCACCAAAACGAAAAATTAGTAATTTTCACGCGTTAATTACTAATTTTCATGTGCCACGTGACTGTGGAGGCGCGACTGTTACACCGGCCAGAGCGAAACATCCTTCGATTCGATACTTTTCTGGTCCATAGTTCTTTAATCCGATGCAATTTAACAATAAGAGCTGAGCGCATGTGTAGATAACCGTGACATACAGCTGTCTGATAACTTGTTGAATAACGAATTCTATCGAAAGATATTTGTGAAAGTGTGTGAGTCTAGACCGAACAGAGCCGTCTGCTAGTGGTCGGACTTTCAGCACACGGCCGGTGTCACGATTTCATCTTTCGCCTGTGTACATATTTCCCCCTCGACATATACTCAAGACTGAAATGTTGTTTCCTGGTAAAATTAAGAAGTGAAATTATTTAAGGACGAAAAGCATGTCAGTTTCTTGCATGTGAAGAAAATTGGTTGTAAAATTTAATAGATTTCAACCCCAAAATCGAATTCTTCGAAAACGTGTACTGAGTGGTTACGTCCCTTGAGTAAGAAGGAAACATTTTAGGATGAATCAAATTTCTAAGTTAAATAAAACAAATTGGTTGGACAAATTTGGCCCCATGAATGTAAGGTACACAAGGTCGCTCATCAGTACTATCCAGGGCCGGACCCAGGGGGGGTTCCAGGGGTTCCGGAACCCCACCCCTGGAAAAAGCATGTACCTTGCTTTGAGTGTTTGTTATTTTTACTAGTTTTAGCACCAAAACAATGCTGCTCTTAACCCTCAAAACAAGGCCCAGAATGCACCAGATTGCACAGATTTTAACCGTTTTTCAAAAAAATTTCGGGGGAGCATGCCCCCGGACCCCCCTAGAAAGCAGGCGCGCGCTAGTGGCTTCGCCACTTCGCTGATTTGCCCCCCCCCAAAAAGGAGGAACTCCCCCCCCAGCCAGCAAAATTTTGCGCAGCGAATGCGTGTCGCAGTCGCCAAACTCTGCGTAACAACTGCACTGGACGCATGCGTAACGCGCGCGATTTTGCAAAGCGAAATACATGCGTGACACATTCGTTTTCCCTCAGATTACGCAGACCATACGCACCTCCAGCGCACGCTTATTTGACACCAAGACAAATTCGCACTCTCCACGCAGACGTCACGATTGCTTTACGCATTCTCACGCTATTAACGCGCTCTCCACGCAGACGACACGATTGCTTTACGCATTTAACGCGCTCTTGACGCAGATGTCCTGATCATCTTACGCACTCTCCACGCAGATGTCACGAATTATTGACGCATTCTCAGGCATTACGCGCTTTTTACGCTCTCTTCACGCAGATGTCACAATTGCTGTACGCATTCTCACGCATTTGACGCACTCTCCACGCAGATGTCACAATTGCTTTACGCATTCTCACGCATTTGACGCACTCTCCACGCAGATGTCACGATTGACCTATACAATTTTACGCAGACCACACAACCACTTTACGCACTCACAAACAAATAATGGGCAGTGCACAACATTGTATTGATCCAGAAAGACAAAGGTCAAGCGTGCAGGTTCGATAACAGAGATGATCATAATTATGTACAAGTTCTAAAACAAAAATGCAGTCAAATAAATTGATTAAAACAAAGGAGAGATTTGAATCTCGCTTATTGCCATTGTGACTTCCAGGTTTTAATTTCACTGCATTTTGACATACCAGCAGCACGGAAACAAAAATGATCAAAATACTATTCAAAGCAGAATTCAAATTTCCAGAACAAAGAATAAATAGAACAAAACCCTGATAGTCATCATCGATACGCCGTAGTACATGCAGTGAAGAATCCAGTATAACTTATAAGAGAGAATTTTGATGTACACTCGTCACTATATCACATTGATGTAAACAAATTAAATAATTGGCACAGCCTAGGCATAGGCAGCAGTGAGTTGTATCAACATGTTTGAATACAGAACAGCAACAAAAAGAGAAAAAAAGTTCTACAAGCCAGCTAATAGTTGAACTTCAGATTACTAATGATATCACAAACAAACACTTAGTTAATGCCCATTCTCCAGGGATCGAAATCCAGTCAATGTACACCAAACTAGGATAACACATACATTTAGAATCTATCACGACTGCATAAAACATTGGTATGCAATTCACAAAGCAAGGAACTTGAAACATGAACATTGACATTAAACATACATATGTGCCCCACACACATTTCGGACAAGGCAGCTGAACGAAATTCAGATGTGGATGGAGCACAAAATAATTAGATGGGGCGGCGTGAAAGCATACTGGGACAAGGAACAAGCAAGAGAAAGAGGATAAGAAGATAAAAGGAAGAACAAACCGAAGAATAAGAAAGAAAAAAACAAAATAAGAGAAGGAGAGAGAAGAAAAAAAAAGAAAAAAAAAAGGGAAAAAAAGGGAGACAATCATATGAATGTGTACCATTTAAATAAAAGAAATTAAAAAAAATACTTTTAAAAAGGAGACATTTCAGGTTTTGATTTGAAGTGTGCTAACATATTCACATATACCAGTAACTTTGCATGGAAAAAAAAGTTCACAATGATTTGAAGCAAATTCAAATGCCAGAGAAAAAACAGAACAAAACCCTGATGTCATCATTGATAATCAGTGGTACGTTCAGTGAAGAAAAAACAATTGACACAACCTAGACATGGGCAGCAGTGAGTTATCAAGTTTCACTACACAAAAGTAACAACTACAATAATGAAACAAAAGGTAAAATGCCAGCTAATAGTCAAAATTCAGAACAATGATATCAAAAAGAAACACTTATTCAATGCCCCTTCTCCACTGATATGACTGTATAAGCACACCAACATGACATAAACTCATAAATTTAAAAAAAAACATGACATAAAACTCATAAATTAAAAAAAACTTATCAGACTGCGTAAAACATAGGTTTGCCATCTCAAAATGGATGTAAAACACGCAGCTTACTCACAAAATGATAGACAAGTCTCCAGCGGCCAGCTGCTCAGCAAACAAAATAAGGTGGCGAGGATCAATATAATTGAAATGCATTTTTTTTTGCTGTTTCGGAGAGAACTTTGCTTCCTTTACCTTACACTGCCTGCATTCAAGGGCTAAATTTTTATCAGGTGCACCAAGACTTACATCTATAGAAATCCAATCATAACGGTTTTAACAGCAAAAAAAAAAAAAGTATATTTGTAGTCTCGCTTCTAAATTCTCAACTCAACTCCAAAAAATAATAAATAAAAAACCCGCATCATGCATTGTCTCCTTCAAGCTGCCTAGGTTGTTTGCGTTCGACTCCCATAAATGACAAGGAATTGTTAAAACCTTTTCTTTCTATTTGTTCACTTTTTGTTTTCTTCTTTTCTGAACTCTTTATACTTGTATTTTATTCATTTTAATTTAGCCTGAAGGTTTGAGTCGTGTATTAAAAATCGAATATAGTGTGTAAGTGCCCTTGAACAGCTTTTCCAGAATCATGTATTCTATATTTTTAGTATGGGATACCCACAAGAAAAGTTCAAATGCATCCATGCGTCTCCACTGATAGTAATGGTAGTTGAGCACTTCCAGTTTAGTCTTCTTTCGTTCTGACACAACCTAAAAGGGTACATCATGTCTGAACATCATCTGTAGAAGAGTGTGAAGTTTAAAGCTTAGCTTAAATTTCTCTGTCAAGGTCGCTTTAAACGCAAGGCTCATGGCTTCCGCACGTTTTCGTATTATGGACCTCAGTTATGGAATTCACTCCCCTTTCAATTACGTCACTCTCCATCCATTTCATCTTTTAAGTCCAATTTGAAAACTCACTTGTTCCAACAACACTACGGATAGTTCCTTAGTATAGAGTCTGGGGATGTGAGATGTGCATGATGTGTTGTTTGAATCTGACAGTGATTGCATGATTTTTGTATACATGTATTGTTGTCACGCGCTTTGAACTTCTGATAAGGCGCTTTATCAATGCCCGTTATTATTATTATTATTATATAAATAATGTCCAACAAAACCCCAGACTCTTCTGTACATTACCCATCAGCCACACAGACCTGAACTGTGAAATACAATTACTCACTAGAATTTCTCAGGCGAGTCAAATCTTACATTCATCAATTGCATTGTAAATAAGCCTACAGAGATTACAAAGTTCAATTACTGCAAACCAAATCATGAAGGCTCTTCCATGGCCTGTTGTCTCTTTCTTTTATCACAGGCTTCCAAAAACCAGTCTTGAACGGCCGTCTTCAAGGTCTTGACCTGTGGCACCCGTACAGCTTCACGGAACAGCCTCTGCATGACAAAACAAACAATAACATGAACTTAGATCATCAAACAACTATCACTGATTTGAGAAAAGTCTCAAGTTTATTTCCTGACGCCTGTAAACTTGCTAAAAATCATACAGACACACAAACTTGCATACACACCATACGCTTTTACAACACACCAACTATACTTGAGTGAGGAAATTACAACACATTGTAATCCTTGTAGAAGAGAAGTAAAAAAAAATACCTACCCTAATATTTGTTTTAACCCTTTCGCTGCCAATCAAAACTTGGGTATGTGAATTCCTGACTGCCAACAAAAAAATCTAGCTTCAAACTGGCAGTAGGTAGGTAAGTAAAACCTATGTTGTTTTTAAAGGAAATTGAACCAAGAATCTGTTTTTAGTGTCTAATCATGGAAATGATAATTAGTTTGGCTTATAATGATGTTTAAATATGAACTTTTGAAAAATCAGTCCGGCGCATCTTCCGGTGCCTGTGGATCAAACACAGGTGGCTGTTTTGCTCGCTCCAAGAAAGGATTATAATCACTGTCATCTACCTGTTTCCAACGAATTGTCCGAAAGAAGATCTCCCCCTTCCCCTGTCAGTATCCATAATCATTTGCACCGCCTGTAGCGTCAGTCCGGCTTTGTTTTTCCCTACTAGGGCCCGGTCGACAGTCACCGTTAGCCATTTTGACGAGTCGAGATTTCTCTCCCATACCCTGTCGACAAGGCCGAAAATAGCCTTCAAACGCAAAACCGCGTCACCATTTATGTTTATTCATGAGAATGAGGTATCCTACCAAGCCATTGGCTGCTATTTGTGTGTCAGCAGTGACGTAGCATTTCTGGAAAATCCCGGAACGGAGAAGACGGGTTTACCCGTCCTAAGGCGCTGCGGCTGCACAAGCGCATGACTGGTATACCCGTCATAAGGCAGTCAAGTGGTTAAAGTTACCTTTACTATGACTTTTTCTTTGGGGGCCTTCGGAAATTCATAATACATGTACTGTGACGTGCAGACGCATATGTGACGACATCATACCGTTTGCTAACATCCTTATTTCGTATGTAGTCGAAAATCCATGACACTGACAAATGAGCTCAGGAACTTGGCTTCTAGCAATTTAATGTTAAGTGTAAAAGCTTTGACAACTATCATTCACATGTGAAACATGGCAAATTTAAAATTGATTCCAAAGAACAAAATTTGAGACAGAAATAACTTGTTGTTTTGTAGACATGGATTTTATCTTCTTCCTAAAAGGACCAGGATGATTTTACAAATTATGAAAAACAACTCACTGTCGATGGCTTTTAGTCGCAGCGTACACCATGGTCTCTTTCCCTGCCCTCCCCCAGAGCCCCCTGTCAGCAACCGTGTAGCCTATGGAACACCTTCGTCATCACAGCATCAGTAGTCGTCTTTAGTTCATGTCCACCAACCACACCGAGCTCATGGTCATGGATCTGAAACAAACAAAACAAGCCAACTGAATTCCAAAAATCAAATATTCAGACAGCTCTTCTTCACATACAAACAATTCAATCTGGAAGCATCATACTGTCACCTGGAACAAAAAATCAATAATCGCACTTGCTTTAAAAAACAAGTTTTCAGAAGAGCAAATGGTGATTGAGTGTAGCATTGTCATAAAATGTGATCACACACCTCAGGTGACCTGCATCAATCATTCAATACTATCTCACAAATCTTCATTTGGAAAGCACAAACATAGTTAGAAGAGAGCGTCAACCGTGATACTATTCAGTGTGGACAATTTTTTTCTGACCCATAATCCGATGCCTACACAAAGTGAGAATCAGAACTCACAAGAAGGCACTGTTGCATGTTTGTGATTATTTGCTTGAGTGTAGCACTTGCAATTTTGAACTTGAGGAAACAGCGTAGCAATTTCTGTTACATCCCTGAAAACCTAGCAGATGGCAGCTCTGGCCACAGAGCAATATTTGCATTATTTCTCACAGATGCAATGATCACAGAAAACAAAGTGGTGCATGCATTTTCCGCACCCCACATGAGAAAAAGAGGCCCATCATTGTGCGTACCCATAAGCATAGTTTTATCATCAAAATGTGTTGGTTAAATTCACAAATGTGACCAATACGCATAAACCTTGCATGAATTCCCAGGATAATGGGAAACTGGTCATGACTGAGAACTGATGAACAGTTAAGATACACCCGTGAACCGTGATGACATCTGGCATCCTCCAAAAAGCACACACTCAAGGTAACATTTAAAGCCTAAAGAGCGTCTAACAATAACATATCACTCTCACAAGATCTTGCTACAGTTATCTGGGGAAAATAGCACAGGCATGACTGGTCTGCTTCAACAATAGCATTCAAAGCCACCTACCAGTGATCACTCCTTCGACAGATCCATCATGTGCCTTCAACATCTTCCACACTCAACAGTAAAAAGATGACTCCATCGAACAGTAGCACAGGCTCTGGCTCCACCATGATTCTTTGGCGACCAATTACTAAATTAGTCGCATCAGGTCCATCTGCTCCTGTAGAACCTTCTCCAGCAGCAAGAACTGATGTTTATCTTGCCGCTCTGCGCTGCTCGTAGTCTTGTGTCCGCTGAATAGAAGAAAAGAAGAACAAAAAGTCATTTACATGAAGCAATACATATTTTAGACAATCTGTCGGCCTGAAAAGAAACCATCAGCACTAAAAAACAATCTGAGCAAATGTTCAAAGTAAACGTGACATCTCTATATTTTTGAATTCAGGAGAAGATGAGGAATATATATATTGCAATCAATTTTTAAAGGGGCATACAGAGTGGCATTTGATGGGGTAAAAAGATGTAGGGACTCAGCAGTTGGAGATGAAAATTTTTGTGTGTATTTACTTCAAGCAGATTTTTTTTTAAATTTTTTTTTAGACAGAAGAACAAACACACACTAAAAATACTTGTTTAAAGTTGAACTGACCTTAACTTTTCCTCCAAACACTAGAACTTTTTGTATTCATTCAAAAATATTCATCAAAAAGGTTAAATTTTAAATTCAATTTTGCAGACTTTGGATGAAAAGTTACTCTTCTCTGGCATCCCGCGGACACAGTTCACACTTTCTCATCAATGAGATGCCTGTGTTAATTAAAAACAAACATCAATAAAACTATTACAATAAAATAAAAATTTAAATATAAAAATAAAATCGACCAACCGCCCCCACCCGATTTTTTTTCCCTTTGCTGGAAACAATACATTTGTTTCACTAAAACAGTAAAAGAGATCAGCTGAATTTGTTTGACACATCTGGTTATAACTAAAAGAATAAAACACAAAATAAGCCAAAGTCACAGAACAAAAAGACGCTGTCAGTGTCACTATCAATGACTCTGAATGAGACACTCATTGCTATCGAGCCATACCTGTTCATCTTCACCTTGCCGGGACGGAACGACAGTCTGCGTTACTGGCATCGGTGGCGGTGTTAAGGTCACTGTCCATCTCAGCTTTCTTCACCTTCAGTTCAAACAAGCAGTGAGCACCGTCATACTCAAGTCAAAGCTTTCTGAAAAAATAATACTTGGAAGTTAAATAGGATCACATTGATTCCCAAACCTAACAGTAACAGTAACACGCAAACATCAAAACTGGAATATTAATTATTAAATATAAGCATCTCAATTTCACTAAATTAGTATATTTATTTTCTCTGTGATGTATTTTTTATTTTTATTTCAAAAAAAATCTGTTTTTCAACTTTATCACTGCACACGCTGACACAGCCTCTGCCTGCCTCTCTAGTCTATGCATGCCTCGGGAACAAGGGTAATTTTTCTCTTTTCCGAGACTCAGACACAGAATATTCCACTATCATGACTATGACTATGAGTCTATGTCAGTATGCGGAACTGAAAGTTGAACATCTGTGGAAAAATAAAAAGATACAAATAAAAAAAAACCAGATATATGAAGAGCCTATTAGTATTACTACTAAAGCTCCTGACAACTGCTGCCGCAATGACTCGACCAGATTAGGAACCAACCAAAGTTCACCAAGAAACAGACAATGAGACATAAAATGATAAACGAAAATTCAGTTTTTATGGTGCCGTGAGCGACCCGCGAATCGGGATTCGGATGGTATTTTCACTCTTCCACAACTCCTTAAAAACAAACCACTGCATCAATCAACTTTATGTTTTTGGAAAAGTTAGTTCATTCATCCATCTTTCAGACAAAACAAACATGAATGAATAGAACAGTGTTCTTCTAGGCGAAAAAAAAATCGAAAGTGTGAGAAATTCTCTCTCAGTCTCTGCCATCAAACTCGGAAGCCGAAGCCGCGAGCTATCAAAAATTCAAATTCCCAAATCTTTCCTTCAGTTGATCAACTTACCTATTCTTGAAAGAAGTCAATCTTCATTTCAGAGAGAAGGATAAGATTACCTTGCATCCAATAAGCAAGTCAAAAATACAAGTCAATATGAAGAAAAAGCAAAAAAACGCCGATACAATGTGGATTTGACAGACTTCTTGCCAACAGGAAGTTGGAGATTGTCTGATTGAAGTATGTCTGACAGACAAGGGAAATAACTTCAATAAATTGCTCTTTTCAGTCAAGGTAACTGTCTCCCCTGAAATTGAACTTTCATGGATATTTTCTTCCAAAGCAAAATAAAATAAAATGAAAATATGCTGAGAACAAATTTTATGTAACCATTAACATCAGCCTTTATTTTGAGTAGATAATTAGTTTCAAAGTTACTTTAGTTTACATTTTTTTGTTTAATCTGAATTTTTTAAATGTTTTTATCGTTTTGTTATGGGTGTTCATATAGATTTCAGTTATCTTTTCTGTTCATATAATATTTTTATTATGCTTTGCCTAGATTTTTCCACGACATTATTTTGTGGAAAGCTGATTCCTACAACAATACCAAATCCCCATTACAATAATTATATTACATGCTAAAACAATTATAATGATAATACAAATTAAAATAATCATATTTATTTTAAGATAAAAATAATCAGGATAACAATTAAGCAAATAAATGTTAGTAATAACAAAATGATTAAATAAAAATTAAATGGGAAAACCATTACATAAAATAAAAATATTTTATTAAACTTTTAAATGCATTTTTTTTAACCGAAACTGTCTTAAGATAAACTGATTGTTTAGATAACGGATTGAAAGTTTTTATGCAATTTTTTTTCTAAAAAAAAAAAAAGAAGTTTTTGAAGAAGAATAACTATTCATAACCAAAATTTAAAAGTACATATTTTTTAATAACATAAAATATAATAAATTATTTCATGAAGTAAATGCATAAACCCACGGTATAAAATTAGGAAAAACAAAAATTGCAATCACCTTTTCATTGAATCCATGCGTGCTAAACACTGCGTGGTGAAGTCGTTTCGAATGCGACAATCTGCGTAAAAGTTGGCGAAAAGTAACGCGCGCGAAGCGAAGGTGTCACGAGGCCGTACGCATCCCCGCATGAAAAACGCAGAAATAACGCATGCGTCACGCAGAATCATGCTGGCTGGGCCCTTACAACTCATTTGGTCCGGCCCTGCTATCGAAGGGTGGTTTTTTTGTTCAGTGTAGAGTGTATACTAGATCAACGAGGCCGAGAAGCGAAATATCAACACGGCGAAAGATGAAAACGTCACACCGCCGGCCAGACGCCATTTTTTCTCTGTCGATTCGAACATTTTCGGGTCGATTGTCCTTCACTAATGCACTACAAAGCAGATGTACGAGTGTATAGTAGTGGAAATAAATATGAGGTACAGCTGTCTGCCCGACAACTTGCCGAATAAGGAATTATATTCAAAGATATATGTGAAAGTGTGAGACCACAGCCGATCAAAAGTCCGTCTGCTAAAAACAGCTTCGATTCGAAAGTTCTCGGGGTCAAATATTCTTTTCTAAGATACCCAAAACAACGTTTAAGGAAAGCGCTACTGCAGAAAACTGTGACATGCATCTTCACGTCGGATAGCTCGATAAGGCCTTCTATTAAAAGATATTTCAGAAATTGTGTGAGAGTGATGTTTGACGGACGTTGTAGCCTCTCAGTGCGTACTGTTAAAATCCGACTACTGTGACCGAAAACGAGGCAAAAATGAAAATTAGTAATTAACACTGTATTGCATATCAACTGCAGCTACCCAGCAAAAACACCACAAAAACCCTGGATTTTTTGCTGTGTTCGAGGATTGTGGTCGCTCTCTTTTACACGCTAGATCAGCCTAACTGCGCGGCGGATTTGAACCAAATATGTATGGACTGTTCGGTAAGACACTAAATAAACTTTCGGATGTAAAAAATGTAAAATATCATTCAGTTTAAGTCACCGTTTCGACGGTTGAAAGTGAATCATGCCGTCAAAACACGTCATTTTTGAGGGTAGGCGTGGTCACAGACCTGTGACGTCATACCCAAATATTGCTCAGATCCAAGAAACCCATTTGTGAGCAGAAGAAAGACTGATCTTCAAATACACGTATCTTTTTGACCCAAAAACTGCTGTTTAACATCTGGGCTATACCACTGAAAAAATATTCTTACCTTTTTGTGCTCAGTGTAGATTGCATTGCTACAGAACTGAATAAAGTCTGTTTATTAAGCTCAAAACTCGATTTTCTTTCCTTTTAATTTTCTAATTTTTTCAGTGATGATTCTTATGCAAAAGTCTGATACTATACATACTCTAGTTTCATACATTATCGTATTATAAAAGGCTTTGGAAGTTATGGGCGGTTTGTCTGTTTAAACAGATAGATAGCATTAACAGCATCAGTTCGAGTCCCAACGAGTCTCAATACTTTCAAAAAACACCTCTCATTACATTTAATGTCATATTACAAAAAGTCACAGTGATGGAAGACTTCGTTTTGATTTATTTTCATATTGATCATATTTGTTATTTGTTTTTTGTTGTTGTACTTTTATGTTTATCTTTTGTAAATGTTTTACATGTGTGCATAATATTATGTCGTGCCGAATCCACGTAATTGCCAATTCCGCGTAATGGGCAACATTTTTGCCCATTTTGCGTAATCGGCAAAACGCTGCCCACTACGTGAAATCGGCAGCGTTTTGCCGAAATTACGTGAAGGTTTCTAAAATTTGCCCATTTTGCGAAATCAGCAGCCACTTTTTGGTTTTAAAGTTCTCAAATGCCTGGTATATTATCACACTTAGACAACTAGATACTCCAATGGATAGATATCGCAATATTCGATAAGTTATGTCAAGTTATTGCAGAAAGTGTAGTTTTCGTGCATTTCCGGAGTTATGCTCGACACAGACCAAAATTGACCATACAAAACATTGTTGGGAGGTAAAGCAATGTTAATGCAATGTTTTGGTGACACAAAAAGTAACAGACTGGCTGTCGCTTTTGCGAAATGGGCAAATTTTAGAAGTCTTTCCGCATTTTCGGCAAAACGCTGCCGATTTCACGTAATGGGCAGCGTTTTGCCGATTACGCGAATTCGGCAATTCCGTGAATTCGGCACGACATATTAATATACAGTGGTCGCCGGTTAATATGACCGCGGTTAATATGACCAGCCGCGTATTATGACCAATTTTACCCGGTCCGGAATTGTCCTTCTTTGTTATGTATTAGAAAAAGCCGCTGAATATGACCACAACGCCGCTTAATATGGCCACATTGTTTCGAGAAAATGGCAACAAGTTCACATCTTTTTCAGTTTGAAATCACTCGGGGGGAAAAAATACATACGATTTTTTGAAAAAGGCAAAAAGGCGTGCGATGTTTTCTTTCTTTTTCGTGAATGAAACTAAAGTGATCAGTGATCAGTGCTCAGTGATCTCTAATGTCGCGATCATTATTCTCTCTCTTTTTTCCCCAAGACTGAGCGTCATAAAAAAGGCAAAAAAAGCGTGCGCTCTTTTCATTATTTCCCGTGAATAAATCTAAAGTGATCACGAACATTATTCTCTCTCTCTCTTTGGCAAACAGAGCACGAGCCAATCAATCTTTCAGTCTGATTCAAGGGGAAACAATGTCGAAACGAAAACGCCAAGATCGGACAGCCGAGGAAAAGCTAGAACTTATTGACAAAATTTGTTTAAGTCGTTTTCTCTAACATCGGTTAATAATTATGACCAGCCGCTTATCCCGGTCCCAAAGTGGTCATATTAACCGGCGACCACTGTATGTATATAAGATTAGAGTTGTCCCTCTCTGGGCTGCTTGAAAAGAAGCTCGTTTGTATTGCTTATGCCACAACCCTCGTAAAATAAAATTTGATTTGATTTGATTTGATTTGATAGCTGTGCACATTCTCTTTTCAAACCTGTAATACTGTTTTGCTTTGTGGGCTGGTGCGGACTTTTGGAGCTTCGTTTTGCTTTTCTAGATAGATATTGGTAGAAAATGAGTATTTGATACATTCGGGATTTCTTTTTGTTTCTTCTTTTATTACAGAAAAAGAACATTTCTTAAATAAGACTGCTATCTTTTTGCCTATTCACAAAGCCTGACGTGACCACTTTCAGGTACAGGACAACAGGATGAAGCAAATAGCTGTCAGCGTTCTCCTTTCTCTTCTCTGTTACACATGGCTGGCATCATACACTCGTGCTTGCGTTGGAGATGGCTCAGAGAATTGCACGCAAACAGAAGACACTGGAAGCAGTGCCGTTTGTATGTGGCACATTGGTGACAACTCTGCTCTTAACCATCAAGAAAGACAACGATCAGAGGAAAACACAGATTGGCAAACAACAAACATAACATTATATTCAACAAAAGGAAATATTCATTGTTTGCGGTTTTTGTGCAAATCAAAGTTGAATATTGATTCTGATTTCAAAAGAACCATTTCGTGCATGTACAAGAATGGAACTGAAAAGCAATTTCAGATGACGACGACGATAGCTGCAAATATTCCTGCTAGTGTTAAATATGAACGATTCCAGAATTTTAGTGTAATCTTCCCTACAACAGCGGGTATTTCTTCACAGTCCATGTCTACAAATATCAGTATCACATGTTCGAAAACACCTTGCGACTCATCACGGACACGTGGAACAACAGTATGGGATAGCTCATATTCTCAATCAACAAGCAAAACATTGGAAATCACTGAGCAATCTGAAACACCAACGACAACTGAAAATGCAATAACCAGTCAGCACATGACAACATCTTCTCACTCTGAGGAGGGCGATTCTTCCTCCTCTGAGAAGAGCAATTCTTCCACCTCTGGGGAGAGCCGAGTTAGAACAGGTCGTGTCGTTGGTGCAGTTGTTGGTGCTGTTTTGTTGACTGTCGTCATCGTTGTTTTTGTAATCGCTGTCGCAAAGAGAATAAGACCCTTTAGGTTTGTCAAACACTGCTTTGAAAGCAGGCAGCATGAACAGCAGTCTGGGTGTGTTAACGAACATTTCAAGGCTCCAGACACGAGGATGACCATTGAAGAGGATATGGCCACCTCTACAGCAGCAGACAACATAAGCAGACGACAGACGGGGCGATTTCAACAGGACAACGGTTTGACAGACAGGTTCAAAGACAACCATGACTCTTCCAGAATCAACCAGACTCTTCCTCCTCTGAGAACAGTTCACTTATTTGAAGAAGACAGTGGCAGTAACTATGTTCCTGTTACCGTGAGAGCACTATATGAAAACAATCGCCAGGCAGACCCGTTTGAAGAAGACAGCGACGGTTACTATGTTCCTGTTACACCGAGAACACACGTTGATAACAAGCAACACACCGAACCATTTAATGTGGACAGTAATGGTTACCTTGGTCCTCTTACCACTAGAACACACGCTGAAAACAAACAACAGACCGAACAGTTTGATGAAGACAGTAATGGTTACCTTGTTCCTGTTACACCGAGAGATCACGCTGAAAACAAACAACAGACCAAACCGTTTGATGAAGACATTAATGGTAACCTTGTTCCTGTTACCATTAGAACACACGCTGAAAACAAGCAACAGACCAAACAGTTTGACGAAGACAGTGATGGTTACTGTTACCTGGTTCCTGTTACCCCTACAACACACGATGAAAACAAACACCATGCAGAACAGTTTGAAGAAGACAGTGACTCTTACGAAGTTCCCAGGCAGAGAACCGACGACGGTGGAAACATGGAAAATCAGGCACAGATTCTTGACAACGACAACAACAGGAAATACGGGGCAGCACGATTTTACCTACCAGCCATGGCAAGAAAAGCAGCACATAGTTACGACAATTTTCTTGACTTCGTTGATGTGAACACTGCAACGGAAAAGCAACTGTACATCGACGAACCTATTTATGACAATAATATTGCTTGGACTGGAAAGGACGAGTCTACTGATGTACACGTTTATGCAAAGGATCAGGGGCGTTCTCATTACGAAGAAATGAATTTAATATGAATACATGTGAGAGAGACAGTCAACTATACATTCAAATTCTGGCGTGATGTCAGGTTTTGAAGATAGGAATATGAAGCCCTATTTTTTGAGCTAGTGAAACATTATGATAGACTTGCCTGATAACGTCAATCAGAGTGCAGAAGATAGCAGTGCAAATGTACATGCTACAGCTTGTGTAATTAATTCAAGTTGCAGAAGTAAGATTGGGGTTGGGTGAAGTAATGTGAAAAACGGAAGATTACAATTTAAGGTGCCTCCCTGTGAATTATTGTTCAGTTGGCAATCGTGCCAAAATAAATATAAACTGCACAATAATCAACTTGGAGGGAGCAATCCGAATGTTGTCCGAAGGGACGGGCAGACGCGAAATAAGCAGCACATGCGAAGGAGAAGGATGCAAAATATGGAATTCTGAATTCAAGCCTTTGAATTATAACTTATAGTTGAAAACTGAATCCTGCCTTTCCTAAACGACTCTCACTTCCAGATAATATCTTTTGTTTACGGAAGGGAGCAAATAGCTCACGTAATATCTTGTTAAGTTTGTCAATTCAAGGTATATATATTTACTACATTTTAAGGGCAGAGATGGTTCGGAAATTAAGATTTGTTTCTTTGACAAGCTTTTCAATTTTTGTTTCAAGGTTCTTAATTAAAATACCCAGAGAAAATAAAAGTTTGGGGAAAACATTCATCTTCTAGAAAATAAGATAGAACTACTAGTTTACTAGTAACGGTTCCCTAGATGCAACAACAGAGCAGCTTCTTCATATTTATGAACAGAATGTGTTTCTTAATTGGGTAGAAATTAAACAATTTCCCGAAAAGGGCAAGTTTTTGTTTAATTTGAGAGAATTTTCTAAAAATCATTCCTGGGTAATTTCTGTTGAAAATACAAAAAAGAACAAGAGGATTGGATAGTTAGTCTCGAAGATGAGTATTTCCCAATGAGGGCACTGGTGCTCAAAACCGGTTCTGAGAAACAGCGTCAAAAGTTTTCAAACCGGTGTCAATTGTTAATAAAATACTTGATGAATAATGAATAATGTTTTGCAAGGAATAGGTTGACGATGACAACATTTCATCGCAGAATGGTTATGTTGTGTTTAAAGTACATTAAATTGCTGAGAAACAAATAAGCGTTTTTTGACCAAACATTTGTGCCATCTCTGAGCCAGAATACCCGTTCAACAAATATCAACGCACGTACAAGCGTATCACACTGAGTTAAAAAAAAATTTAAAAGCAATCGGTACTCACCAATACAAGAACAGCACACACACACACACACACACACACACACACACACACACACACACACACACACACACACACACACACACACACACACACACACACACAAAGTAAAATGTCCGCCTATGAAGACTTTTTCGCGACAACAAACAAACACATACAAAGGAAAACAACAAGCGAAAGCAAAGATAGCAGAGAACCAAAAAGTAGTTAAAAGATGAAGGGAAACAAGGAAGGGAAGAAACTTGTAAAGAAAAGGAAATTACAGGGGAGATAAGTAGTTAGAATCGCACTGAAGCAGCTACGTACAAAAAGAATGTTCATGTGTAGCTACATGCAGGCTAAGCATTTTGCCTCTTAAGGACTGGACATTATAAGAGTTGGATTCTACAAAATTCGTTTCCCTGTGGGTTATTGTGCATTTTGTTGCATTACCAAAATGATGACAAAAACGATGTTTGGTGGCTTGTTGACAGACCAGCTTTTTTGTTGGTCCGAGGAGACCATAAATTATCGTCTTTTGTTTCATCTTTATCGACCAATAGTCCAAGCATATTAGAGAACAACGTTGAAGTGACAATGACTAGGTTTAAAATGTCCCTTATCAGAAAGTTCAACCTCAGTCCTTTGATGTTTATTAAACACATTTTCATATAAAGTTGGCGCTTCATATGGAAAAGTGGCTTTGAAATTGACCCTAATCCTTCTTTGGGCTCTGTAAATGTCGTTTGGGGCTATGGTTGTAAAACGGTATCTACTGGTCACCCCAATGTATAAACTGAAAACTCTTTCTGCACCAGAACACGCAGAAAGGATTGTATCTGCCTGATGTCTGATGCTTTTCAAAATCCCCAACCACTAACACCTTCAAAACGGACATTAACTGACACTGTTGTTTTTCCCTATATAATCCTTACTATTTTTCCGAGACGTCGTCCTGTTGTGTATTTAGCTTGCCACAACCTCATACATGGTCCTAAAAGTTAAAGTTGAAGAAAATACTAAAGATAAATGAACAAGCTGACGCAGTGTCATTCGCACCGTGAATCCCCCCATGGGAACATACTAAAGTCTGGTTCCAAATAGGCTCAATTTCCTTCTATTTCTTTGTATTTCTGCCTCGTAGGGGTAGGGGTGTTCAAACCAAAGGCACCTTTAAACCAAAATTCAAATCACACATCTTACAATACTAAGACACTCAGCAGTGAAAGGGTGTCTGCTGGTAAAACATTCCAAACAATCCTAAAAGTACTTCACTACTAAACGTGCTTTTAAAAAGAGCCGTTATTTTTCCCTCTATAATCAGTATTGTGTTTTCTGCGAACATGTAGTCTATTTAGATGGTTGTCATGTGCACATGAGTTGCTAAAGCGTTTTCAGTTGGGCATATGTCGAAAAGCAAAGAATTAGCCCTTTGAAAACCATCAGAACTGTCACACAAAAATAACATTTACCTATCTCACAAACTGACCAAACATAGGGCTTTTCCTTATGTATTATGTATTGTCGTGTTTTTTGTAGCATACTTGTGAAAACAGCCACCACTGTTGTAAATGATACTTTAAAGAGCATTATTTCATTTTTACAGTTGAAGGACAACCTGGACTGCCGTATATTACAGCTGTTTTACAATCAGCCAAAATTTTCTTAACAAACGTATGTTAAGAACAACTCCCATAGTGAAATTGAAGGAAAACAAAGTGAAAATCCCCCTGCCATAGAGGAGCTAAAAAGAATCAACAATAAACGACTGCATGGATAGCTTGATGCACGAATGCATTGCGGACATGTTTGTCTCCAACCAAGAGAAAGTTCCAAAAAATCCCTTTTGTGCTTTTTATTATACAGTGACGTCAAAGACAGCCTTTTCTGCTGTTCATACATTCAGGGGTTATGGTTACACTAAACGACGTAGTTGTAGCCATACTGCCATCCAGATTTATTTTTTCCTTGCGAGCAGTCACAGGGTGTTTGTGCTGTCTGCCAACCGTCAGACGACCCCGCCCAAGTCTGTTAAGGGACCGTTTGACCGTTATAGAACGCGTCTTTTTGATTTTTTAGCACATTTGGAAACGGTTGATTTTTATCCCTACCATTGTTTCCAAACATTATATAGGAATGTTTTGTGAACAACGGATAATAGCCGCTACTCGCATGTGTAGCAAAAGTGAGCGTACATACTCACCCTGGTCGTACAGCCGTTGTCCGTTGCCCGTCTTCATCTGTCTGTACAAATCATTACCTTTGGATTTTTCTCGAACGCTATGAAGTGAAGAAACACCAAATGTTGCAAAATGTTGTATGACCCCAAGAGCTCAAAAAAGATACTTGAGAACCTTGACCTTACCTTAAGGTCAAGGTCACAGGGAGAATGAATGTGGTCTAAAAACTGCAAAATTTCACATTGTGCCAGTTTTCTGGAAAACAAATTAAAAACAGCGGGCTTAGTTTTGTATGGTATACAAGAAAAAGAAAGCCTTATCTTCTGATACCATTTTGGTTGACCTCGCTTCAATGTCAAGGTCACAGGAGTCCTTCAAAGTTGAATTGTATACATGTTTTGAAGTGACCTTGACCCTGAACTATGAAAAAAATCTTTCAAACTTCATAATTGTGTGGGGCACATGTTATATACTGATATTGAGCCACATTTAGTCACATATAATCAAGGTCAAGGTCACTTTGCCCCTTATGAAATGTGACTGAAACGGGCAATTGAATCACTAAAAGTGACAATGTCTCTTTGTAGAAAGTGCCAATAAGTATGTTTATGCTTCCTATGTCTTGAATTGATAGCCTTGTGATGTGTGACCTTTGATGATCTTGACCTTGGCCAAAGGTCATGTGTAATTTGGTAGGAAAAATCTGTAAACCAGTTCTAATAGTGTACAATGTCCTTGCCAGCTTCAGTTGTTAGACCTTCACCTTCAAGGTCACCTGAAGGTCAAGGTCACTTTAAGACAAAGGTCAAGCATGAGAGTCGCATGGGCTTTACTTTGTTAAGATTTTTTACCAAGACACATGGATTTCTTTACCCGGCTTGGTCACATTTTTCATAGGGGTCAATGTGACCTTGACCCTAACGATATGTGACCAGATGTGGCTCACTATGAAATTCTAACAAACGCCCCACTCAGTGTTTAAGTTTGTAAGAGATATCGTCCATAGTAAAGTTAAAGGGGCAAGCTCACATCAAAATATGTCTACAATTCAACTTTGAAGGGCTCCTCTGACCTTGACATTGAAGCGAGGTCAACCAAAATGGTATCAGAAGATAAGGCTTTCTTTTTCTTGTATACCATACAAAACTAAGCCCGCTGTTTTTAATTTGTTTTCCAGAAAACTGGCACAATGTGAAATTTTGCC
>NC_090245.1:24969769-25092590 GCF_037325665.1 Littorina saxatilis | reverse complement strand
CTTTGATCATAACTAGTGCTGTGAAAATGAGCTCTAGCTTTGTTGTGATGGTGTTGACACTATATTTTGCCCAATTGAGTCTAACTACCTGATGGCTAATCTACTGTGATACCTGTGATAACTGATGATGATTACTGTTATTGGTTTTTATGTGTTTGGTTGGTCTCTTCTTTGGTAGTGCAATAGCGTTAATTATGGATTGTTGTTATCATCATTTACATAAAAACTTATCTGTTAATCCAAACAATGATATAATTACTGTGATGTTCTTAACTACACTTTAACATGGAATGTATGTATGTATGTATGTATGTATGTATGTATGTATGTATGTATGTATGTAGGTATGTATGCATGTGTATTGGTGTGTCGGTGTGTCAGGTGTGCAAGGAAAAAGGGTATTTTTATATCATGGGTTTTATGAATTTTCTTCTTTTATTCTTTATAGTTATTAATTAATGACCTATATGTGCTGATGACTAATTTAATTTCCTTTGTTGGATCAATAAAATGTTATGAGTTATGAGTTATTATGAGTTATGAAGGAACAGAATTCAGACATGGAATTCACGATGCCTTGGATTTGCTGATGCAAGCGAAAAGAAGTGTGCCTACCCTTTGTTTAATTTATTTATTATTATTATCATTTTACATACCTACACAGTTGTACAGGGAAAACCGAATCTTGTTGGCGCCTGACATAGCTAGCACGAACAGGGCTGAGGAACCAAGACTGCACGAAGAATGAAATTTGCTATCTCTGTCATTCGATTCTCACTCACAAAGCTGACGAGCCCCCTCTCTAAACAAATGTTCATGCACTGGTTTCTTAGTTATATACACTTTGCCAGCCAGTTATACAAACTTGAGGAATAAATAAAGAAACATAATATAAATTGGAACGCTTCTTCTAGTGTTTAATAGTCAGTGCGCACGGTTTGTGTGTGTGTGTGTGTGTGTGAGTGTGTGTGTGTGTGTGTGTGTGTGTGTGTGTGTGTGTGTGTGTGTGTGTGTGTGTGTGTGTGTGTGTGTGTGTGTGTGTGTGTGTGTGTGTGTGCGACCGCGCGTGCCTACCTGTCTGGCAGTTTATCTGTCTGGGTCAGTTTTGTATATGTTATTATATTCTAATTATCTTATTTTCTCGAGAAAAAACACACACGCTAGAACTGTGTTTGCATGTATGTAAGTTTGTTTGTTTGTTTGTTTGTGTGTGGGAGTCTGTGTTCGCGCGTGTGTGTGTGTGTGTGTGTGTGTGTGTGTGTGTGTGTGTGTGTGTGTGTGTGTGTGTGTGTGCATGTGAGTGTGTGTTTGTGTGTGTGGGTGGGTGGGTGTTGGTGTGTGTGTCGGTATGTGTGTGTGTACGTGTGTGTGTACGTGTGTGTGTGTGTGTGTGTGTGTGTGTGTGTGTGTGTGTGTGTGAGTGTGTGTGTGTTTGGGTGTGTTCCGTGCTATTGTGCGTGCGTGCTATTGTGCGTGCGTGCGTGTCTGTCTGTCTGTCTGCCTGTCTGTTTGCCTCTCTGTTTGTCTGTCTGTATTATGTATCTGTGTCTGTCTGTATGTTTGTCTGTCTGTGTGACTGTCTGTGTGACTGTCTGGTTTGTATTCTGATGATCGTACTGTCTTAAAAACGGATAGAATAATGCAGCTTTAGTGATAATACGGAGTGAATATTCAATTCTATGACAAGGTAACGAGAAAAAAACACCCACATTAAAAAATACCAGTAGTATAACCCTTTAACCTTCCTGGTTGCACCTACACACATACTGATCGTTAAAGCATGAAGGGCCGACCAAGCCTAATCAGGGGCGGAGCAGTTAAGCCAGAGGGGGGGGGGGGGTTACAACCTGGGGTCCAGGGGTAGATCCCTTGTGGGGTACATGGGCAAGGCCCCGTTGGCCCCCCCAGAAGCTGAAGAGTTTTAGCTACTTTATGAACAATGTATGGCTTATCCTTGATTTTAAACATGATCAACTGGTGTCAGCAGCCACTCATTATTTCTTTTAAAGTTATTATTATTTTTTTTTTTTTTTTACAGCCGAGGGGGGGGGGGGGGGGGGGGGTCCGGAACCCCTGTAAACCAACCCCCCCCCATCCGCCCCTGGTAATGTTAGTGCATCGCAAATGTTGTGTGCGGGTTTATTTTCATGCCAGGTCACACCATGACGTCAAACTGCCAAGTAAATAGTGTTTTGACATGTTAGCATGTGGTGATGGTGGTGGTGTGAATTTGCGGCGATGGTGTTGTTGTTGTTGTTGTTGTTGTTGTTGTTGTTGTTGTTCAAAGCTTTTGTGATTCCCTGTGTTCTTCAACAACAAAATATACAAATAAACAATAAACTGGGTGTCTAAAACAATACTGCAAAGGGGAAACTGTTTAGTATCCAATCTAGTGTGAATACGCTCAAACGAGTGTCTCCCTACAATGAACCACCCCTCCCCCCCCCACACACACACACCCCACCCCCACCACTACACACACACACACGAACACAATCAAAGCTCTCCCCTGTGGAAAATAAACCCTGTGTAATCACTTCCTTGTCTTGCAAGGAATCCCAATCGCGTGGGTGATCGTGTTTTTGTCCGTGCTTGGTATGAAAATGTCTATATATTAAGTTGAGTGTGTTTATTTATTTGTTTGTTTGCGTTGTTGTTGTTGTTGTTGTTGTTGTTGTTGTTGTTGTTGTTGTTCTTGTTGTTGTTGTTGTTGTTGTTGTTGTTCTTGTTGTTGTTGTTGTTCTTGTTCTTCTAGTTCTTCTTGTTCTTATTCTTGTTCTTGTTCTTGTTCTTGTTGTTTATGGGTTTTTTTGGTTCTTGTTCTCGATGTTGTTGTTGTTGTTGTTGTTGTTGTTGTTCTTGTTCTTGTTCTTCTTCTAGTTCTTCTTGTTCTTGTTCTTGTTGTTCTTGTTCTTGTTGTTCTTGTTGTTCTTGTTCTTGTTCTTGTTGTTCTTGTTGTTCTTGTTCTTGTTGTTCTTGTTGTTCTTGTTGTTCTTGTTGTTCTTGTTCTTGTTGTTCTTGTTCTTGTTGTTCTTGTTGTTCTTGTTCTTGTTCTTCTTGTTCTTGTTCTTCTTGTTCTTGTTCTTCTTGTTCTTCTTGTTCTTCTTGTTCTTCTTGTTCTTCTTGTTCTTGTTCTTCTTGTTCTTGTTCTTCTTGTTCTTGTTCTTCTTGTTCTTGTTCTTCTTGTTCTTCTTGTTCTTCTTGTTCTTCTTGTTCTTGTTCTTCTTATTCTTGTTCTTCTTGTTCTTGTTGTTGTTGTTGTTGTTGTTGTTGTTGTTGTTGTTGTTGTTGTTTATGCTGTTGTTCTTGTTGTTCTTGTTCTTGTTGTTGTAGTTCTTGTTGCTGTAGTTGTTGTTGTTGCAGCTGCTGTTGTTTGTTTGTTTGTTTCTTTCTTTCTTTCTTTCTCGTTGATACTTTGTTTTGGCTATGGACAGTTAGCTCTCCTTCAATTTGATACATCTAGCAGTCTTTGATTCAGTTCTTGCTTTTCAAGTGAGCAGCAACAACACATCCCATAGAAAGGTCAAAAACGGAGTTTTGTACGTGGGTGTAGGAGAAGTGACGGGATAACCAAAACGTGCATCCAGTGTATACCTTCACAGTATATGCGGGCCGGTATATAAACATTGTGATAATGTTACATCCAAGTAGAAGTTATCCCTGCAGTTAAAACGTAAACATTGAGGAAATGCGGACAACTTTAGGGGGGCTGTAGTTCTAAAAATACTCGTTGCAAAGTCATGCACTACTTAAGCCTTGCCGTTTAATTGTAAACACAAAACGTAGAGCAAAGTTTTTGAAATCTATTTTACTTCCTTCTCGTGAGGTACTGCTCACAAGTGCTGAATATTGCAAAGGAGGCGGTAGTGTTCGTCGATTTCTGCTCGTTCAACATTAAAACATTATGGTGAGTTATATTTACACCCCCGGTATAGGGGTGTGTATATATGATTCGGTCGATGTGTTTGTTTGTTTGTTTGTGTGTTTGTGTTCGCATATAGATCTCAAGAATGAACGGACCGATCGTCACCAAACTTGCTGAACAGGTTCTATACATTCCTGAGACGGTCCTTACAAAAATTGGGACCAGTCAAACACACGGTTAGGGAGTTATTGGTGGATTAAGATTCTACAAGGACTTATAGAGGGACATATTAATGGTCAAAGGGAAATAACCTTCTCAGTTGGTGGCAGTGAGAATGGTAAGGACGGGGGTGTTTTTCCTACCTCGGAGGAATTTCTTGTTTACTTTGTTTTAGCGAACATAAGACTTACAAGTAAACTAATGTTTGTTTTCCTGCAATACGTTCGTGACAAAACACAAACACTCATTGAAACTCTGTGTGCTGACACGCATAATGCAGATGTACATGTATGCAAAACACACACACACACAAACACACACACACACACACACACACACACACACACACACACACACACATACATACATACACGCACCCACGTACGTACGTACGTACATTCACCCCCCCCCACACACACACACACACACAGTATACACACCGACACACATACACACACACACACACATACACACACATACTGACACACACACACACACACACACACACACACACACACACACATACATACACACACGTACGCACGCGTGCTCGTGCACACACACACACACACACACACACACACACACACACACACACACACACACACACACACACACACACACATGTGGTTTTATGATAGTATATATTCCAGCAAATAATGCAATGACGTTAGTTGTTTACAACTTGATCTTTTACCTTGTAGGATAACGCATACGGTACAAGTATCAACCCATATCACTACTCGTACCTTTGGAAAACTCGTTAGAAAGGGAACCGGTTCTGGCGTTGCTTGTGTGAGAGCTTTATTTTTAACAATAACTTCTTTCCAGTGTAAACGACTGTGTACCAAAACATAGATTTGTCCAGGCTTTGCAAGAGATAAGAACACACTTTGATACATGCCTTAAATCAGCCTCACTGCTGTAGGGAAAATGTTCCCGAATAAATTTCCCGGAGTGTATAATCAACGTTGCGAAGGTGTCAGTTAAAATACCAAAAATAAAAATATGAAACATGAAAATCCTGTTTGGCACGTATCCAGGCGGAAGGGTGCTCTTATCCCACACAATAGCCAGGACGGTTATGTATCCCTAGCGGAGTATGACTTTATTCAGTTATTCTGCAGAAAAGACAAATGCTGGAGAAAAACCGTTCTTTTCTGCAGCATTTCTGCATGATGTCATCTTTCGCCGAAGCAGCGGTTTTTTCTGCAGCAAAACATTTTACTGCAGTAAAATTGAAATCAAGAATGCTGCAGTAAAACGGTGCTGTTGTTTTACTGCAGAAAACCTGTTTAAATATGTTCTGCAGCATTTTGTACTGGCTCTTGGCGGATTATGACATTATTCAGTTATTCTGGAGAAAAACCGAAATGCTGGAGAAAAACTGTCTTTTCTGCAGCATTTCTGCATAATGTCATCTTTCGCCGAAGCAACGTTTTTTACTGCAGTAAAACAGTTTTTCTGAAGCATAATGTTTACTTGGTTTTCTGCAGCATTATTGCGATTAACTTTTTCTTCAGAATAGTCTGTGACAGTTTTTCTGGAGAAAAAAGAACGACCTTGTAAAGTAGCGTTTGTATTCGTCGCCCCCTGGGATAGTATAATAGTTTGTTCTGCAGTGTACCAATCAGAAGGCGTGTAGCATAAGGGCATTATATTCAACTTCACAATGGCGGCCGAACGTGAACAATTTCTGAAGCAAATCGAACACGAAGTGGACTACTGCGTTCGCTTGGGAAAATGTGACAATGTTGCTGACAGGTGCCATTGTTTCATTTGAAACTTTGAACTTCCGGGGCAGAAAGGAAGTCAGACAGACAAAATACATTCGTGTCACGCACAACTATTGGTAATTCTGGATGAGTCCATCTCTCGCCAGAGGGGGGCTCGCGTGCTCCACAATTATAATGAGCCAGTACAAAATGCTGCAGAAAAAGTGTAAACAGGTTTTCTGCAGTAAAACAACAGCACCGTTTTACTGCAGCATTCTTGATTTCAATTTTACTGCAGTAAAATGTTTTGCTCCAGAAAAACCCGTTGCTTCGGCGAAAGATGACATTATGCAGAAATGCTGCAGAAAAGAAAGTTTTTCTCCAGCATTTCTGTTTTTCTGCAGAATAACTGAATAATGCCAAAATGCTGAAGAAAAAGTATAAACAGTTTTTCTCCAGTAAAACAACATCACCGTTTTACTGCAGCATTCTTGATTTCAATTTTACAGTCGACTCCGGATATTACGTCACCCCCCGGGAGATGTTTTTGAGCGACGTTATACGCGGTGACGCTGTATCCGTTTCATCGGTTATAACGTCACTTTTACGCGCGGGTGATGTTATATCCGGAGTCCAAGAGTTATGTCCCTTTCTAAAGTACTGACTGTTTTAATAAAA
The DNA here is from genome assembly GCF_037325665.1 of Littorina saxatilis. NCBI lineage: Eukaryota > Metazoa > Mollusca > Gastropoda > Littorinimorpha > Littorinidae > Littorina > Littorina saxatilis. The sequence goes on along the minus strand of NC_090245.1, from coordinate 25,086,113 downwards.
CTGTGCAGAAATGGAAAGTGCAACATTAGTGTTGTTTAAAAATCACAACAACATATTGTTGTAAGTTTTAAACTAACTTATTACAATAATCTTTAATTCACTTTCTGAATATATAGTATTGTGGACTATTCTCTTCTTTGCGTATTTCCAAAAGGCTGGCTAGACCATGAATACAAAATTGTATACACAAAATTTTCCCCGGCAATCGTATTAACGTACAGTATTGTAGGCTACATGCTGATTCTGAGACAGATTGCTAGTGTTGGATTGTCAAGCTCCGTCTGGTTCTATCGACAATCTCAGTCTTTAATCATATATAGTGTCCGACGTTATTAGCTTTAAGGAAACACACACACACACATGGCTGTCGTTCATTCATATTCTGCTAGATCTTGACCTGTCCTTGATGTCCGAAGAAATAAAAATGACGAGAACTTCATGGGTCCTTATACGTAATTACTGTCTATTTGACTTATATTATTATTATTAACGAAGAAGTTTCTCGTCAACAGCAAAGTGGCTGCCCACCTTTACGCACAATCGTTCTGGTGGTAATAACTTTGGGTTCATAGTTACCCCCTTTCCCCCATCCACCGTCTCCACCACATCTAGTGAGCGGGACGTTATACTCGTTAGACTACTACTGTATTATTATTATTATCATTATAACGTCACTTGATATAACGTCCATGGCTTTCCAAGTAGAGTCATAATAGTGCTTTAAGAGTGCAGTATCACTTTTCTCAATTTGTCGGTTCATTGCACTTAGTGTTTACCTTTACAATTTAGCCTGAGCGACCTACTCAGCCTGTCGACAACGACCAGTTGAAAGTGAAGCTCAGCCTCCTCGTCGTGGGCAGTTGTAGTCAGTATACTACGGACCAAAAAACATAATTTTACGTATCTCCAAAATTAAAATCACGGTAAAATACACGTGCGTGTGTTTGTGTGTGTGTGTGTGTGTGTGTGTGTGTGTGTGTGTGTGTTTGTGTGTGTGTGTGTGTGTGTGTGTGTGTGTGTGTGTGTGTGTGTGTGTGTGCGTGTGTGAACAGAAAAGCTGCATGCATTTCAACCTTATACAGATACCAAAACTACATAATGAATTCTCCCTTGCAGGGGATTTCCCACCACACTTACCCTTCTTGCCAGGGTGGAGGAAGGAAAGGGAGGGAGGAGAGGGTAGAAAGGGACTGTCCCAATTGTTTTGCTACCACAGTGCAGTCTTAGTATCTGGGGCATAGACGATTTGATTGTCTGAACAGTGCATGCGAAACATAACATACACAGGAAATGCCGAGGTCACACTGACTGGACCTGGCGTCAAGTTTTACAAGAAAAGGACATTCAGGCCACGGTCTCATTTACCGTGTTTATATATATCCAATTCAAACAGCCAACTTTTTGCAAGCACAGACAGGATATGAAGCAGCGCTTGACTGACCGCTCCTCCTCTTCTTCCACTTTTTATCTCAACGCTAGTGTTGTTATTGTTGTTGTTGTTGTTTCTGTTGTTAGTGTTGTTATTGTTGTTGTTGTTGTTGTTGCTGTTGTTGTTGTTGTTGTTGTGGTGTTTTTTTCAAAGCTTCTGTGATTCCCTGTGTTGTTCAACAACAAAATATACGGATAAAGAATAAACTGGGTATCAAAACAAATATTGGAAAAGGAAGGAGAAAACAGTTATCCAATTATGTGTGTGTGTGTGTGTGTGTGTGTGTGTGTGTGTGTGTGTGTGTGTGTGTGTGTGTGTGTGTGTGTGTTTGTGTGTGTGTGTGTGTCAGGATTGAAGAATACGCTCATACGAGTGTCTCCTTACACCGTACCCCCACCCACACCACACACGCACAGCCCTCCTCTGTGGGGAAAATCACTTCCTTGTCTTTCAAGGAATCCCAATCGTGTGGATGATTGTGTTTTTGTCTGTACTTGGTATAAAATATCTATATTTTGATTAAAAAAAATGTGGCAAGTTGTGTGTGTTTATTAATTGTTGTTGTTGCTGTTGTTGTTGTAGTTGTAGTTGTAGTTGTTGTTGGTGTTGTTGTTGCTGCTGTTTTTGTTGTTTCTTTCTTTCCTGCCTTAAACCTCTATCCTTGAAAAATAAAGTTCCATCTTTCTTTCTGTCTTGCTGGGGTTTTTTTTAGGTTGTTACTTTGTTTGGGCTATGTACAGTTAATTCTCCTTCAATTTGATACTTCCACTTAATCTATCCTAGCAGTCTTTGCTTCAGTTCTTGCTTTTCTAGTGCGCAGCAACAACACACCCCAAAGAAAGGTCACACACGCAGTTTTGTACGTGGGTGCAGGAGTAGTGACGGGATAACCCAAACGTGCACCCAGTTTACCTTCACAATATATGCGGGCTCGTGAGTAAACAGTGTAATAATGCTACATCCGAGGAAACATTATCCCTGCAGTTAAACAGTAAACATTAAGGGAATGCGGACAACTTTAGGGGGGCTGTAGTTATAAAAATACTCATTGCAATGTCATGCAATACTTCAGCCTGGCAATTTAATTGTAAACACGACAAGCAACGGCAAGTGTCTGAGTTATATTTTACTTCCTTCTCGAGAGGCACTGCTCACAAGTGCTGAATATTGCAAAGAATGCTGTAGTGTTAATCCAGTTCTGGTCGTTCAACATTAAAACAGTATCTGGTGAGTTATATTTTGCTTTGTTTTAGCGCAAAAATGACGTATAAGAAAACTAATGTTTGGTTTCTTGCCTTCTTTGAACTGGAACATTGTCATAATTTCGTGACCAAACACAAACACTCATTGAAACTCTGTGTGCTGACACGCATAATGGAGATTTACATGCACAACACACACACACACTCACACACACACACACACACACACACACACACTACACACACACACGCGCGCACACACACACACACACACACACACACACACACACACACACACACACACACACACACACATGTACGTACGCGCGCTCATGCACACACAAATATAGATTTATGATAGTACTTTCAAGAAAAAATTGCAATGACGTTAGTTGTTAAAAACTTCATCATTTTTCGTGTAGGATATACGGTACAAGCTAGTGTTCACCCGTATACCTACGTCTGGAAAACTCGTTAGAAAGGGAACTGGTTGTGGCTTTGCTTGTGTGTGAGCGTTATTGTTAACGATACATTCTTTCCCGTGTTAACGACTGTTTAGCAAATCATACATAATTATGTACAGGCTTTACAAAAGGTAAGAACCCACTTTGATACATGCCTCGCTGCTTGTGGGAATATTTTCCCGAATTAATTTCTCGGAGTCTATAATTAATGTTGCGAAGGTGTCAGTTACAATACAAAAAATAAAAATATGAAACATGAAAATCCTGTTTGGCACGTATCCAGACGGAAGGATGCTCCTATCCCACACAATAGCCAGGATGTGATGATTTATACAATGATCACAGGGGAAGACAGCTACTTTTAAAGGGACACTCCTTCCCGTGTAAACAGTTCGGCTCACCGTCTCAGATCTGGACAGGCTTTTCATGGCATAAGAACACCTCTTAACTTGGAGACATACCAAACATGAGGAGCCTGGGTGCTCTGGGTGTACAGAGAGAGTATGTTGACCAGTTAATTTCGTAGATATTTTTCAGAAATTTGTTCTTTTTACAAAAGTATCAAAGCAACGAGTGTAAATCTGGTACGAAACAGCAAGCCATAATTATAGTATTCTGTTAGTCCTGCATACTGTACTTACGTGTATTTTACTCAAAACGTCCCGCAGTCGAGAAGACGCTTGTTTTAGAACCTCGATCTCTTCAAAAGCCTCCTGCAATCTATTACGTCAAAGCAATGAAACGTCACTGTGGAAAGTGTAGCGTGACGTGTTAGTTCTAACAATTCATCGAGGGGAATTAGTGAGCGCAATTTTTTTTCTATAATGACGTTTGTCTCGGTGACTTTGGCATCATAAGCAGTGAAAAAACAGGTCTCTGTCAGACCTGCTTGACATGACCTCATTTACATGATATACACACGTGTGGTTTGAACGATGTTGTTATCTAATGGGTGGTCTCTCTCACGTATGCAGGATAAATTGCAATAATCGATAAGTTCATGAATGCAAGTAATGGCAAAAAGTATAGTTTGTAGTTGTGCTTGACACAAATCAGCACAGTTCATAGATAGGGAGCTAAAGCAATACAAACGCAATGTTTTGGTCACACAAGATATCCGTACACACACACACACACACACACACACACACACGAACACACACACACACACACGAACACACACACACACACACACACGCACACACACACTAACACACACACTAACACACACACACACACACACACACACGCACACATACACACACACACACACACACACACACACACACACACACACACACACACACACACACACAGGGGGAAGGGAGAGAGAGAGAAAGATTGTCAAAGTTAAACAGTTTCCTATGCAGCTTTCACAAGAAAGTGCCTATTACTATAATTTCGAATTGCTATTTCAGGTAAAGAAGGACACAATGAAGAGAACAGTTCTCCTCGTTCTACTGTCGCTACACTGCTTGTCACTGACCTCGTGTGCCAGTGGATGTCATGAAGATGGTCCGGAGGATTGCTCGTTTTACAAATATTACTACAAGTATACATTCTGTAGCTGGTCTCTGGGGGATCATTTTCAATTTTACAAAGACAACCCTGGGCATTACTATTGTGCGGGACTCAGCCGTGACGCAGGAGAAGGGAAGCTGACGAGCAGGATGGCGTGCTCCACACAAGGAGAGGAACACTGTTTGCAATTTCAGTATAGATTTGAACAAAACAATGTCATTGATTTGAGTGTTAGCATTAGATACAGTAAAGACGAAGATCAATTACTGACGTGGATCATGTCTTCGAGTGATACGTGGGATAACGCCGTTCTGCCAGTTAACACAACAAAGAAATTTAAAATCGTCTTCAAAGCAAAACGGCGCCCTGGACACTTATCCAATAACAGCACGGTGGCGATAGATGACATCGAAAACTGGAAATCACCCTGCCACGCAGGCCTGTTCCCACCTGATGCACAACCAACAACGACGACCACACCTATAACACCGATGAATAAAACGCCAACAGGTCGCATCACGCTACCACTATCGACCGATTCAACAATATCAACAACAGCGACTTCAGTAACAAGTAGAACTACTGAAATGTCTAGGTTAAGTCCTTTAATCACGCCATCTGAATCTCGAAACACCACAGCAGCGGTGATAATGTTAACATCATCTAACAATTTTGAGGAAAAACATTCTGTGGAACAAAGAAACGCCGGAATTATCGTCGGTGTCATCGTTGCAGTTCTCATCATCATCGTCATATCTGTGCTTCTTTTTGTGTTCAGACGAAAACACGTTCACGTTTGGAAGGCCTGCTGCAGAAAGAAACAACTTGAAGAACGATTCCGCATGAATGCATCCCACAACGTGACGTACAACCTTGATGTCGACGACTCTGGTAATGTGAACGGAGCTCTGGCAAACAACACTCAGCAAAACTCTGACAACCACCGTCTGGAAGCTAGGAAATCCACACATTCTTCAGCCAACCACTCCTATGAGAATACGCAACCAAACAATCTGCCAGAGCCTGTCTACGCAGCCAATAACAACACTGGAAACGTCAAGCAAGAACATTCACCCAATGCTCAAAGAAAGCTAGACACGGCCATTTACGAGGTCTGCACGGAAGACGGGATAGATAAATCCAACGCTGCAGGAATAGAGTACCAGAATCTTCCACCCAAGATGGTTAAACAAGGACACGATGAACAGGGTACGACCTCCGTGCAAACAGATTCTGCTGTCTACAGCTTGGCACAGCCGCCAAGAGTTTCTGCTGGCTTAACTTTTGCACAGCTACAAAACTCGAACTCAGCGTACCATATTTTGGAGAAGGAGTCAGAAATGGATATCGAGAGAGTGCATCACGTGTCAAACGCAGGCTCCATAGCCACTGCACCAGGTCAAGACGGGGACTACAACAGGTTGAACTTTGACACAGAGAGTTGTCATAAAGAAACAAATGGTGTGTACAGTCACCTGAAGGAAGGAGAAGAGGACACTTACAATGAGGTGCACAGGCAGAAAAGGGATGAGGTCATCGATGGGGAGTACTCCCACATTAAATAAAATTGTACGCATGACTTTTTTCTATAACGCACGTGCAAATAACCGTATTTCTCTATATCAGACTGTTGATGAAAGTGTACCATAATGACTGTGCAAAGAAAAACCTTCCTTCTTGTCTGTAAAGCACGCTAAGAGTCTGTACATGAATATTTCCACATGGACCCTTAACAACAATCAACATTCCGACTGCTTCTTGCGCAGCATTGTCAAGTTAGGCTAAATTAAGATTGTGGCTGACATCTTTGTCAAGCTACCGATATAATTCAGCAAAACGTGTCCCGTACTGCACAACAAGCAGCCAGTGTATTCCCTTTAAGTTCGTGTTTCAGTAAAAGAATGCTCTTATTCCACTTAAAATCTGGGCAGATCTGTGTTGGCATGCACGATTGTTTACACGGCAAGGAAGGTATTGTTAAAGTAGAACCATACGTTTAACAGTATCTGGCTGATATACGTATCTCATCAAGATGTTATAAATGATAGCGATTTCATCTTTGTTTAACAAAGCGTTACACGTTTGTAGAAGTTCATGCGTATAACAGTCCCTGAGGTTTATGCTTTGTCTACACACACACACACACACACACGCACGCGCGCACGCGCACACACACACACAAACACACACACACGCACACACACACACAAACACTCACACACACACACACACACACACACATACACACATACACACACACACACACGCACACACACACACACACACACACACACACACACACACACACACTCACTCACTCACTCACTCACACACAAATGTAAGCATTCTGAAAGAAGGAAGACGATCACATTATTCTTGTGGATGAATTGTTGCACTTGAACTCCTAATCTATATGAAAGAAACATGCTATAGAATACCATTTTTTCCAATGCTCGTAAAGATTTACTTTCTTTGTGTTAGTAGAGTTTCAATGTGTTACCGTAGATATTGTTTTCTACGAATAGAGTTGTTTGCCGTTGAGTTTGATTCTGTTTAATATCTTGCTTCTTTTGTTATATGTAATAATATATTGTACATATGTATTTGCTTCGGTATATGTTAATTTCGCAAGCAAAACAACTTGACTTTGTTTTATTTGCTGATGTTCGTCAAAGTCTTGCCCACGACATTGAACAGACTATGTATGACAATGATATCCAATACATATGTTGTAAGAATACAAGCACCCCAAAACAACTCAAGGTTATCAAAAGACTCTGATGGTTGATTCACAGATGCCTAATGCTTTATTCATATTTCTGTCCCTCTTTTACCTTGACAAGAGATTTTGTACAATCTCGAAAGAAAGACTGTTAGATATTTGTTTCGCAATTTTGATCTTTTATTAAGGCTTTATGCTCTTAGATTTAAACTTGCTCCTTGCAATTAAGGTAGACCTCACGCCAAAAGGCTGAGAACTCACAATTTAGACGTCACCAAGCAACATAATTTGAGTCAGATAGAGGGGGCCCGGGTAGCTCAGGTGGTAGAGCACTGGACTTGTGATCGAAAGGTCGCAGGTTCGAATCCGGGCCGGGACGGACACAGGTCAACCTTATGTGCAGACCCAGAGACGGTATCCATCTCCCACCCCCGTGTCACCACAGTGGCACGTAAAAGACCTCGGTCATTATGCCATAACTGAGTGCAGATGGCTGATACCACTCTATAGTCTCTGATACCACCTAAACACGCATACACTTGTGTATCTTATCTAAAGTCGGGCTAAAACCCGGGAACATGCCCCTAATGGCTTTGCCGTGAGGGCGTAAAACTGGAATTTCTCTCTCTTGAGTCAGATAAAGACACGATATAACAATTAAATCTGACCGGACCAGCCATTGGCGTACACCTTTGGCTTTCTACTTGATTTCATGCCATTATTTTTATCCATACCGAGTTTAGTGTTTACAGGTTTGAATCATATGCTGCGCAATCGGGTTTTTTCTGTTTTTTGTGGATTTTTTTTTTTTTTGATGAGCGATCTTGTTGCAGGCAGTTCGTCCTTTCTCTTCTTGCTGTGGTTTTACTGACTGCTATATAATACCCCTGATGTATTACAATGATTGTATAATTGTCATAAATGCATTTGTTTACCTTATCTTGCCAAAAACAATTAGAGATGATCGTGTACTTTCATTGTGTATTGCAATAAAATAGTTCATCAGCCTAATTATAGATTTTTTTTATCGCTGATAATACTGTTTGCTGGATGGTGGGTCTGTTGGTGGATGTGTTGTTGTTGTTTTTGGTTGGTTGGTGTGTTTTGTGTGTGTTCGATTTTATGTTTGTTTGTGTATTTGTTTATGTGTTTAATTAGGTGCTTGTGAGTGGATTTGTAAGTGTGTCGTTTTGTTTACTTATTGTGGTTGTAGATATCGTGTTTTCAACTACACACACACACACACACACACACACACACACACACACACACACACACACACACACACACACACACACACACACACACACTAGCGCTCGGTGCATTTTATTTTTTTATTCAGGCTGTGCATGACACAATTGTACAATAGCTTTAGCTGCACAACGGGGATCACATTCCTTGTATGGTATAGTTTTACGACAGAACCAACTTATGTAAATACGACAACGTTGCAAATATGTTACAATGGCATTCGAACAAACATGTTTTTTGTTTGTTTCTCCTTCTGTCTAAAGCTAGGATTTCAACTAGCTCGTATTATTTATATACTGTTTACGAAAAACGTGAGACAGATGAAAAAATAAGTTCCTCGTTCCTTTCCTCCTCTCTTCAAAATAAAATGTACTTCCTTGTAGAGTGGTAGAAATCAAAAGTGTGGATTACATTATGTGGCCCAGAAGTATTTTTAAGCAACATTTTAAATGTTCGTCTTATGAAATAAGCTGTTAACTGTACGTATCTCCGTGTGTGTGTGTGTGTGTGTGTGTGTGTGTGTGTGTGTGTGTGTGTGTGTGTGTGTGTGTGTGTGTGTGTGTGTGTGTGTGTGTGTGTGTGTATGTGTGTGTGTGTGTGTGTGTGTGTGTGTGTGTGCGAGAGGGTATATATATTAGTCAGTCGCCCAAGGACCACTTGGGTCAACCCGACGGGGTTGGGGTTGCCACCACACTTTTTGACAGATTTTAACAATAGAATTCTAAATCTAGAGTCCTAGGGCTATTCGTTATACCGCTTTTGAGAAAAACGTGGTTTTGTGTGCGTATTTTCCTTCTTTGGGCTTACTATTCCCCTTTAGAGGGTTGGGTTCATTAAGCGGACATAGAAGTTGAACCGCTTGTCTGACATTCTTTAACGGCATATCATTGGAAAGGTAAGGTAATCATACAGATTTTGACGTCAATTAAAATGACGTCACATTGTTCTTGTGTATGTAGTGATGACGTATTTTTGTTTCTTCAAAATATCGTTATCAGCAAAGTCCGCCGCTTTGGGTGTTTCATTTAAATCATTTGAAAATATGCAAGACAAAATACAACTATACAGTTTTAATTGGAAGTAAGTAAAACATGTTATAGTGCATCTAGGGGAAGGGCCTTTAATATGGACCACTTTTTGTTTCACGCTGCTAACTAGCTTGTTTTCTTGCAAAGCAGTTTCATTTTGTGTTTGATAGTTGTTCTCTCTTTCGTAAATCTTGAAGTCTAATTAGAGAGAATTAGCTTTTGCAGTCATTTACAAAAGAGCAAATACAGAAAAATTCACAACTGGTCCATGTTAGGGGCCTGGGCGCTTAACATGGACCAGTGATGAGACCTTCAAGAATCACTGTAAAAAGCCCCGTTTATCTTCTTCAAAATAACATGATACAACTTGCAACTTACCATGCAAGTCAGACTACTTGAAATATGCTTCAGATGTACAGGTTTGTGTTCGACGAGAACTTTATTTGAAACACAAGAGAAAACTTTAAAATAAAAATAAAAAACAGAGAGAAAATAATTGAAATTAGCAACTTTCACGTAAAAAAGACTGTATAATTTGTATAAGTCTCGAGGGCTAGTTATAGGTAATTTTCAGCAAGCCTCACCATCCTTTATCTTTTCTTTTCTTCTATTTGTTGAAGGTGGTCCATATTAGGGGACACAGAGATACTTCGAGGTTTTGCTATAACTTTATTTTTTTTTGGTGACAGAAACTCGGGGCCAACACTGCTAAAGTGTAGCGAATACAGCTGTCCTATAATGCAATTTTTGTGTGTTTATAGCTTTGTCTTTAGAAAAAAAAATAGTCCATTATAAGCGTCAAATTTAGAGTGAACGAAGCTAAAAGTGTAAACAACAAGAAATTCCTTCGAGGTAGGAAAACCACCCCCGTTGGTCAAAGGGAAATAACCATTCTCACTGCACCCATTCTCACTGCCACCAACTGAGAAGGTTATTTCCCTTTGACCATGAATATGTTTCTCTATAAGTCCTTGTAGAATCTTAATCCACCAATAACTCCCTAACCGTGTGTTTGACTGGTCCCAATTTTTGTAAGGACCGTCTCAGGAATGTATAGAACCTGTTCACCAAGTTTGGTGACGATCGGTCCGTTCATTCTTGAGATCTATATGCGAACACAAACACACAAACACACAAACACACAAACACACAAACACACAAACAAACAAACAAACACATCGACCGAAACCTATACACACTCCTATACCGGGGGTGTAAAAACAAAAAGGAGAAAAAACGACCTGTTTTGTAAGTTGTGCGTCCGCAACTTTTTCGACATGTGCAAGTTATCAAGAGAGGATACATGCAGCAAATGAAACTGTTCTGAGCGCTCTAGCACCGTTAGTTTGTCAGAACGAAAGGTGGTCCATTTTAAGAGCCAGTCCATATTAGGAGCCCTTCCCTTATAATTTGCACCTGTACGTGTGACGTCACAAACATACACACCTTCATAATCTCGACTGCACTGGTGCTTCGGAAGGTCTGCTAAAAGTTCATCTCGGGAAATAAATATTTCAGTAATGGTTGTCGACATTTTATCTAAAAAAAACTGATTTTTGGTTTGTGAGTTTTTAGGGGAAAATTCTTTGGGACGAATACAATTTTCCCTCATTCTTTTACACCTTTCCTCACAATCGACTTTTAATCCTTGACGGCTTTACGTCGTCACATCTAAAACATGGCAGTTTATCGTAATAATGCACTCTGTAGGCCAAGTTTAGTTATACACACACACGCACATACAAATACTCATTAACCATAGGGTTAAAGATTACCAGGTTAGTGCATTTATGACAAGCGTGACAGATTTGCTCTGGCGATGCACCGTGCTGTTTAGACGTGTGTTTTCGTGTGCGCACTTTAAGGTGTTATATAAACGAGGGTTATAATGTTGAAGATAGCTAACCGTACCATGAAAATCATTGGATTGAGTTTTATTTTTCGGAGGGTACTATAGTACTAGTATGACCTTGACACCACACGTAAAAGCAATTCATATCTCTATGTAGATATGTAACCACACGTAGTATAATCTTAGCATATTGCGCAGGGCCGGACCCAGGGGGGGGGTTCCAGGGGTTCCGGAACCCCACCCCTGGAAAAAGCATGTACCTTGCTTTGAGTGTTTTGTTTTTGTTTTTGTTTTTTTTAAAATAAATTTTGTGTGTGTCTCTAACAAATTTTATTCAATGTGAAATCTAATGAGAAAAAGGTACCCCCCCCCCCCCCCCCCCCCGAAGCGTCGAAACTTTGGGGGGGGGGAGGGGGGGGGGGAAGTAAGTTTTTTTCGATTTTTGTGTTTTGATTTAACCAAAATTTTTTATTTCCAACAAATACTGTGCACATATACATATATTTAGTTTCGGGGAATGACTGCCCCCCCCCCCCCCCCCAAAAAAAAAAAAACTTGTGTGGATGCATAGATGCATACATATATGTGTACATTTCGTTTTAAACGGTCCTAGTGTATTTATTCTTGAAGTTTGAAGGGAAGTGTCGAAACTTTTTATAATTTATTTTTTATTTTTTTTTAAGTAATTTTTTTGGAATTCTTTTTCGATTTTGTTAAAAATCATTTTTCCAACATATACTGTGCACATTTACATATATTTCGTTTTAAAAGGTCCTAAAGTACTTACTTTTTTTTTTTTTTTTTTTTTTTTTCGACCTCAGTTGCATGCAAGGCTGCTTCAACCCATCTTTTTTGCCTCTTTCGTCTTTTTTTTTCATTTTTTTTTCTTTCTTTTTGGGCGGTGAGCATATCCTTCTTCATTGGTCTTTTTTTTTTAATGAAATTTTAATTTTGTTTTCTTTTACATTACAGGTTACATTTCCATTAGATTACTTTTTAATTCAACAACAATTTAACTAATGTCTGCGTGTATTTGCGTGTGTGTGTGTGTGTGTGTGTGTGTGTGCGTGTGTGTGTGTGTGTGTGTGTTGTTGTTGTTGTTCCCATAATTCTGTTATATAATACATTTTCAGCGGGACAATACATAACAGGTTAATTAATCCAACGCTCGATAGACAAAGGCGAGAATTTACAAATTACCAATTACAGTACTAGTTTTCAGCACAGCATCATACAGCGCATATATAAATAACTTTACATTAACAGCACAATACTACTAGTTATCTATATTCTTATACACAGTTCAATTTTACTAGAAATTTCGAACTCGAGCTTGGTTCTGAAATAAGATCTTCATGATAGTTTTTGGATTTCCGTACTTAAACTGGCTTATGCACATTTTCGATATCAATATAAGGTGATTAATTATGAAGGTTTTCTCTCTGGGGATATCACGTGTGAAATACCCAAAAAGAGCCTCTTCGCAGCTTAACTTTATATTTTTGCCTCTACATTTAAATATGTACCCTTGAGATTCCTGCCATATGGGTTGCACTGCTCTACACTGCCAAAAAAAGTGCTCGATGAAGTCGGTTTCGTTACAATACTGACAAAGATTTGTTTGACGAATTCCCATCTTATGTAGCAAAATATTGGTGGGATATATATTGTGTAAAATTTTCCAATGCAATAGACGAAGACGGGTTTCTGTCGAGCATTCGTTAGCTAATTTCCAGTGTTTATCTTCTAATGTAATATTTAATTTGTTCGACCAAAATCCAGCTGAGCTTGGCTCCTTTATCTCATAATTTAACATCTTTAGGCGAATTTGGCGTGGAGATAATTGTATAAATGGCATATGATCAGAACGGGCCTGACCCGTATCACGCAATAATAGAGCTTTAATGGCAGTCTGTATTGCATTATATTCAAATAGGCGAGACTGTTTATATCCAGTTCGTTCACATATTTCCTCAAAAGAGCACATGTCGTTTTCGTTAAAAACATCTTTAACAACGCATATTTGCCTTTATCCAGTCATTCATGTATAGCGTTTGCTTCCTGTACCTTATATTTGTATTATTCCATAAGGTTTGATTGCGTACACTTATCTGCTGTTCATTACTGCTTATTTCTTTGATCTTGTGTTTATTGTTTAGCCAGGTGATAAAAGCTTGTTTCCAGAAATATTGCTTTATGGCACCTAGTCCTTTAAAATTTTCTTCACTCACATTTGAGCGCAGACAGCATAAGCGTTCGCCCAGATTTAAAAAGGATGCTAATGGAATCTGTTGCCACTTTGCGTTACTTCCGTCCAGCAGCCTCATAATCCATGAAATTAGAAATGATGTTTGTACATCTTTGACATTAATCATTTTCAGACCTCCAAGATTTGTCTCTTGGCACATTTACTTTAATAAGTACTTTAATAAGTAAATAAGTAAAGTACTTATTCTGGAAGTTTTAAAATTTTTGTTAAGGAGTTTGTTTCGATTTTTTTTCTCGAATTTGTAAAAAATAATATTTCCAACAAATACTGTGCAGAAGTACTTATTCTTGAAGTTTGAAGGGGAGGTCAAAACTGACTGGCCTAGTCAGTTTTGACCGGGGGGTCATTTTGGGCTGGCTGATTTTGACCGGGAGGTCATTCTGGGCTAGCCCAGAATGACTGCCCCCCAAAAAGAACTTGTGGGGATGCATCGATGCATACATATATGTGTATACATTTCGTTGTAAAAGGTCCTAGTGTATTTATTCTTGAAGTTTCAAGGAAAGCGTCGACACTTTTTTTATTTTATTTTTATTTTTGTAAAGTAAGTTTTTTTCATTTTTTTGTTCGATTTTTAAAAAAATCATTTTTCCAACAAATACTGTGCAGATATACATATATTTTGTTTTGAAAGGTCCTAAAGTACTTATTCTTGAAGTTTGAAGTGGGGGTCAAAACATTCTGGCCTAGTCAGTTTTGACCGGTCGGTCATTCTGAGCTAGCTGATTTTGACTGGGAGGTCATTCTGAGCCCAGAATGACTGCCCCCGCCCCCCCCCCCCCCCCAACTTGTGCGGATGCATTGATGCATACATATATGTGTACATTTCGTTTTAAAAGGTCCTAGTGTATTCATTCTTGAAGTTTGAAGGAAAGCGTCAACACTTTTTTTCATTTTTAAAAAAAATTAGTACGGTTTTTTTTCGATTTTTTTTCGTTTAAAAGAAAAATCATTTTTCCAACTAACACTGTGCACATATACATTTATTTCGTTTTAAAAGGTCCTAAAGTACTTATTCTTGAATGACCTCCCGGTCAAACTGGGCTGCTTCAAAATACGCTGCTACACCGGGGGGTCATTGTGGGCTAGCTGATTTTGACCAGCCCAGAATGACACATCCCCCCAAACCTGTTGAGATACGTAGATGCATACATTTATGCATACATTTCGTCATCAAAAGTCCTAATGCACTTATTCTTAAAGTTTGAAGGGAAGCGTCAACACTTTTTTTTTTTTTTAATAAAGTTAAAGGTTTTTTTCTCCATTTTTTTTCAGTATCATTTTCCAACCAATATTGTCCACATTTACATTTAATTCGTTTTAAAAGGTCTTAAAGTACTCATTCTTGAAGTTTGAAGGGGGGTCAAAACTGACTGGCCTAGTCAGTTTTGACCGGGGGGGTCATTTTAGGCTAGCTGATTTTGACCGGGAGGTCATTCTGGGCTAGCCCAGAATGAACCCCCCCCCTCACACACTCACTTATGGAGATGCATAGATGCATTCATTTATGCGTACATTTCGTTTTAAAAGGTCCTAGTGCACTTATTCTTGAAGTTTCAAAGGAAGCGCTAAAACTTTTTTTGTTTTTTTGTAGAATTTTTTTAGATTTTTTTATTTTTTAGATCATTTTTCTTACAGATTTTGTGCACATATACATATATTTCGTTTTAAAAGGTCCTAACGTACTTATTCTTAAAGTTTAAAGGGGGGGTCAAAACTAACTGGGGGGTCAAAATTGGCTAGCCCAGAATGACCTCCCGGTCAAAATCAGCTAGCCCAGAATGACCTCCCGGTCAAAACTGACTGTGTGTCAAAATGGCCTGTTACACTGGTACCCACAGTTTTGTATGCAAAAACAACTCGAGGTTACAGTCTCGTGCACAATTTCACTAATAAAACCTACCCTTCACTTATGTAGAGAAATACACAAACAGTCCGTGAACTCACAGGCACACGATATCTATTTTACGGGTATCGACTCACGGCTCGTGTGTAGTCAAAAAACCCAGTTATAGTTCATATTCCGGCAGACTCAAATCACCGTCTGCTCTGCCTACTAAACATTCCTTATATCTTAAGTAATTAAGATGTTGTAGACATATTTTAACTCTGTTCATACACAGAATTACACAGCGTCTATGGCCGTTCACTAGGAAATGTATTTGAATACTAATTCCTTCTACTGGCGACCTCGGTCTACTCAGTTTCTACCGCCCTGTGACCTCTATGGTCCAACTATACGGACAACCATAACCTTGCAATAGCTTCACGAAATCCCGTCGAATCTCAGTTATGCTGGTCTAGAGGCATAATACTTCGGCGGATTCTCAGATCCTGCATACTTGACATCTGGCCACTATCTTCCTTTCAGACAGGCGTAGAACAGTGATCTCGCAGCAAATTTCTTCTTCTTCTTCTTCTTCTTCTTCTTCTTCTTCTTCTTCTTCTTCTTCTTCTTCTTCTTCTTCTTCTTCTTCTTCTTCTTCTTCTTCTTCTTCTTCTTCTTCTTCTTCTTCTTCTTCTTCTTCTTCTTCTTCTTCTTCTTCTTCTTCTTCTTCTTCTTCTTCTTCTTCTTCTTCTTCTTCTTCTACCCACAGACGCTCTTCCTAGAGGATACTGGACCCCCAATTTTAGTTTATAGAGGGTCCTCGTTGGAACTCTCGAGGGTCCGAAGAACACGAGGACTTATAGAGGTTAGCCAGACCATCACAAAAGCGTATTTGTTATAGGGCTGAGTTGGCATTTGGACAAAAAACTAGACATTATTTGCAATACTGTGCTGAGACTTCCCCAGACGTGACAAGCTGGGACAAAAGATGAAAAATGTGTAAGTTTATCAAATGTAAAGGGTAACTCACTTGAATTTGAAAAACGTCACTGACGTGGCAAAATGCTCACTTGCTTCTCAGTCACCAAGCGTAATGCTGAAATTCTATGAGTTTAACCAACAAAATAATGTGAGTTTGTTAGATCATGGTCAAAACATATTGTATAGTTTCTGAAATATGAACGAAATTGCAAACATCAAGTGTATCCTACAGGCAAGCAGTAATTAGGTAGCGTCACTGACGTGCCACGTGCGAATTTAGTGTGACCGAGGTGGGTTTTTTAAGTGTTATAAGTTTTACAAGGACGATTTTTAACTGATTATTGATTATTTCAGCCACTGTTGAACCACTCTGCGGCTCTTTGTCCCTCCGTCCGTCTGTACGTTAGTCCGTCCGTTGGTCCGCCCGCGCCATTGCCAATATAAATAACTTGTGAATTAATTATATGAATTGTATAAAACTTGGTACATATATTGATAAGCATGAAAGAACAACCCACCTCTAGCGAAGATATTCAACAAACAAGGTCAAGGTCAAGGCTTTGTATGGCAAAAATAATTTACTATTAATTCTTAGACACAAATACACGCAAACGCTTACAATTTACAAAGTAGACATAAACATACACAATTATAATGGCAATTAATTTCAAAACTTATCTGCACGAAATCTGAATTCCCCAGACTTTTGAAATAGAGCTGAATAAGCGTTATATGTGTTTTCATTCCAACATGTTTTTGCATATTGTTACTCTGTGAGTGTCTGATGTACATGTTTAAATCATATGCTGCGAACAGATGTTTCTCCCTTGTTCTTGTGAATTCAGGAGTTTTGATCGGGTAATTTGTCTACCTTGATCTTGCCAATGTGCTAATGATGAGTTACCATTTTTGTATAAGAGTTAGATGTACTGTACTGTTTTACTATATCTTGTCAAAAGCAAAAAAGCAAAACTGCTTTGTATCACAATAAATTGTTTGTCAATCTATTAGTAATTTTTCTGTATTTCATTGCTGCTTTTGTGTGTTGGTTGCTTTAATTTGTTCGTTGGTTGATTGTTTCATCTGAAACACGTATGTCCTTCACCCCTACGCCCCCCCCCCCCCCACCATCACTACCCATTCACCCAAATCCACACCCACTTCATCCCTCCCCACCCCACCTCCATCTTCCAGCATGCTCACTAGCTCGGAATCCTGTATCTCATCATGTTTGTCTCAGATGGGTTTATGAGACTAAACGGTGCCTGCCAAAAACCAGTTCAGCTCAAGTGTTTTATTACACGTCCTATTATGTAAGTACATGTATTAAACTTTTTGTATCCGGTTTGCACGCAGTAGGTTTCGTGTTTCGTGAAATCCATTAACAACCGAGTGATTTAACCCAAAGTCCGTGAAATTTTAGAGCACCTTTCCTTTTAGAAACTACTTGTTTATAGCTATGGTATTGTTGGTTCGTGATCTCCTGTCAACGTTGTTTTTTAACGTCCCGTCAACTGATACGGCTTTGCGGAAACGTGTCCTGTTCAAATAGATGTTTACCTTCAAGTTGATAATCAGATGAACTTAAGTGTTTTACAGTGAAGCAGCTCCAGCAGCTACCCCCGATACCTTCCAACACTTCGTGGTGAACAGTTTGTGGAGTTTCCTCTCGTTTTATCTACGTTCACAAAACAACGTGAGTATGGCGTTCTTTGCCTTCTCTCTCCTCCTCTATTATTTTTTTTATTTTTACTTTTTTTCTATTTTGTCTGCTCTTTTCTTTCTTTGTTTTTTTTTATTGTGACAACTCATCGTCTGAAAATGTAATACCAGAAATAATGGATTATTAGCTCTGAAGTCTACTCATGGGTACAGGAAGTACAAATTAGAATAGATCACTTGACCAAATAACGTGTTCTAAAGAAAAACAGATAGCAGTTATTAAGAATTGCCTCATTGAAATCAGGTATTTAAGCTCGAAAATCGTTTTTTATTTTCTATTTTACTAATATATCCAATAGTGATTATTATGCAAAAATCCGACCCTCTGTATTCAAGTTTTTCTTTACATTATCTTATAAAGAAGGGCTTAATGCTTCCTTTTCTTTGCATTTCTCTCGTAAGCAATCCTTGAACGTACATTTGTATATATTGGTATGACGTATATTTTCAAAATGTCATATTGCTTTCCTTTAATTTTTCTAATGGGTAGACCAAAGGCATATTTACTGTCAAAATAGGTGGTGGCTAGGGGTAGTAGAAGCAGTGTACAAATTGAGCGCGTTATGTAGTAATCGTATTTTTATTGTGGTTAAAGGGATACCTTTCAGTGGATGAAACAAAGTTTAGGAAATTTGTTTTCCATTTACAGCTTAAATTTCATGTTTGTTTGTGTTTCATGCTTGAAATTGAGTTTTAAAAGTAGGTACAGCGTTATTGGGTATGTTTAAAGTTACGAGGAAAGAAACTGAGTTTTGTGTTTTATTGTGTTCCTCTACCAATGTTCTACAGTTGTGATGATTCGATTGTTGATTTGTTTACAAATCCATATTATAATCGTAGTAGTTGTTTCCGTAGAGCTTTTTGCGAAAAAGTGCTCTTCTCCATATTAAAAATTGAGTCGTAAAATGAGCAACCTATGTTGTTGTTGTTGTTGTTGTTGTTGTTGTTGTTGTTGTTGTTGTTGTTGTCTGGCCTTAGCATTACCTAAACTTACATAACAAATTCGAATTTAACCAGTTTGTATCACTTTAACACGGGTAAACTCCAGCCTTAAGCTATGTTTCAATATAGTGACGCGACGGCGGCACGATAGTTGCGGTTAGGTGGCGGCAGCGGCAAAACCGATCGCAACAGTAGTAACAAAGAACGCGTGTTTTCATATACGCGACGCGACGGCGGCGTGGCGGCGACGTGCCGCGCGACGGTTCGGCGTCAAGATTTTGTTCG
Organism: Littorina saxatilis; assembly: GCF_037325665.1. Lineage (NCBI taxonomy): Eukaryota > Metazoa > Mollusca > Gastropoda > Littorinimorpha > Littorinidae > Littorina > Littorina saxatilis. The sequence continues at coordinate 25,066,617 of NC_090245.1, read as the reverse complement.
CTCTAGGGAGCGAACAAAATTGCTGCCGCGCAATATTCGCGTCCAAAGTGGGCGTGTCCAAAGTCTTTCCAAATATTCGAAGACCCCCCACAACCAGTTCTATAGTCTATTTTGGCTGGGTTTTGTTCGTCAGATACATGTATTTTCTGAGCTGCATATAGGCCAGCAAGAATGTCTTCAAAGGTTGTCACCGGGTTTGTTCCGCTTTTTGAGCATTTTGTGAAAATAAAATAAAAGAAGAAGAAAAGATTTTTCTTATATATCTCGTTTTTTCAATTTTTCAAACATAAGTAGCTTCAATTTTAGTTTGTCCTTAATACGGTATGGTTGTGTGAGTTTTTGACCGATTTTGAAGAAATCAAGCCAGAAAGAACAAAAATCCGCTTGCCGCGCCGCTTGTAATGAAACACTCACGGCAACATTCGCTTGCGGCATTGCGTGTTTTTCGCCGTTGTGCCGCCGCCGCGTCGCTATATGGAAACAAAGCTTTTAGCAACCATTGTTTCACAGTCAGTTTTGTCTGCACTATTGGAACTAAAGGGGATCTAGGGACGTGAACACAGATAGGAAAAGGGTTCCTAACATGAACCGAAACTTTATATAACTTTATATATATGCCTCAACAATTCGCAACAGCTACGCGTTCAAGATAATTCGCACATGTCAAAACAGCTGGAGTTGCACAAACCACAAAACCGACTTTGTAACAAAGCTAATTCTGCAATCACTGCATGCTAGCAGTGTTGACACTGTTTTTCCCGCGCGAATAAAAGTATAGTAGGAACATCTCAGAGTGGTTGTGAGTCCCCTTATTTGGATCGACTGCAATATGAAGAAGAGAGGAATAGAAAAAGACTGGTTTTAGTCATTGACGAGGAGGCGTCATGAGACCAACCTGAAACATCCACAATAAACATATCTGGCTAGCGCTCGAACTTTTAACAAACATCATACAATGTTTTTCACTTCCATCTTGCTAATTTCATTTATGTTGTCACGGTTTGTCAAAAACTTCTTTTGTTTTGGAGGTATGTTTCAATTTTGCTTCTCAGTCAACTGATGAATATGTCATGGATGATATTGGAACCTGGTTAGAATTCGAATCTAGCTGGATAGCATCAACATTCTGATTTCAACTGGCTAAGATCAGAATTCCGATTTCAACGAGATGAAATAGGAATCGTTGGTCAGAAAACACCGATTCTAATTTGAGCTGACTGAGATCGGCATTTCAATGTTATCAAAACGTTCACTGAAAAGATTCAAAAAACGATTTCTAGACAGCCTTAAAATCAAACCCGCAAATCTACTTTAGTGCAGTAGATTCAGTAGGGGTGCCTTCAACCTCTTAAATATTTTTTTAATTGGCATTACTAGATCGGAAAATGTATTATGATAACGGTTTGCTATGTTCACAGCTCAGTTTTTGTGCTAAACGACCGTGAGGGGCCCCCAAGCTACCCCGGGTGTGGGTCCTTTGGCGCCAACAGAAAATAATTATCTAATCAGTAATATAGTTAAGTGACACATCTAATTAGGGGTTTTCGAGGGTGCCGATTCCAAAAATGATGTTTTTATCTCGATCAAATGTCATGATCACATATGAATTACGATTTTTTTGGGTTAAAATAAACAATATATCCAGTTCAAATTGGTTAAATAGTTAGTACATACTTAGTGAACATATGATATTCTTCATTTAAAATCTTGTCATTATCCCCTCAGGTATTGCATATCAATTATTATATATAAAGTAATAATAATCAGTGAAAGTCTGTGAGTAAAATATATACCAGGGTTGTCATAGATTCATGCTATGATTATCAAGGGTCATCCTTACTGTGAAAGACGCCTTGTTCATCCAGGATGGCATGGCTCTGCTTCACATCCTCACAAACATGCCCCCGACCTTTGGTGAAATATGCTTGCAAATCCTTGACCAGATGGTGGCGAAGAAACACTTCTTGTTCTCGACAGACAGCTACCATCCGCAGTCCATCAAAGCACAGGAGAGAGAAAGGCGGGGGAAATCAGAAAAAATCATTGTCGATGGACCATCAACCAGGAAGCCTGGCGACTTCAAGCAGTTCCTAGCGAATGACGACAACAAAAAGCAGTTTTGCCAGCTTTTATTTCGAGTATGGAGTGACCAACGTGCAGCTTCAAGACTCGAAAAGACAGCCATGGCAGTTCTGATCGTAGAAGGAAGGGCCCATGAATTGACATCATCCAACGGAAAGGTCGAGGCACATGAGATTCATACGATCTACAGCAACCAAGAGGAGACCGACACAAGGGTTGTGCTGTATCTCCACCACGCCGCAGCAATTGGATACAAGGACGCTGTCGTCAGGACGCCTGATACTGACATATTTGTCATCCTGTTGTACCATGCTCATGAAATCAAATTGAACGTGTACCTAGACACAGGGTCTGGAAAACACAGGCGGCTGATCAACGTCACTGAGTTTGCTGAGTCTCTTGGAAAAAACTACTGTGCCGCACTTCTTGGGTACTACGTGTGGAGTGGAGAAGACTGCACCAGTGCCTTTAAAGGGAAGGGAAAGGTAGGACCGTTGAAGAAACTGCAGAAAAACCCAAAGTTTCAGGAAGCGTTCGCACGGCTTGGTGACGAATGGAGCATCCACCATGAAGTGGACGAATCATTGGAACAGTTTGCCTGCGTCATGTATGGACACAGTCGGGAACTGTCAGTGAATACAGTTCGAGGGAAAATGCTCTGCAAAATGGTGAGTGAAGATGAAAAACTCACCGCGAAGTCCAAAGTCGACCTCGCTCGTCTGCCTCCTTGTCGTGCTGCTCTGCAGCCACACAACAAACGTGTGAACCACCGTGTTGCTCTGTACAAAAGAGCGCACATAGCCATTGTAGAGAAACCAAAACCCTATGATGAAGGCCAGGGATGGATGAGAAACGCAAAAGACTTACTGGAACCGATATGGTCATCAAAACCCATTTTGCCAGCGTCTTTGATTGATCTGTTAGCTGCTATTGATCCTAAAGACAAGGAAACGGAAGATGAAGAAGACATGGAAGTGGATGAAGTTGACTTTGACGCAATGTTTGAAAGTGATGGAGAGTTGTAACTGTCTCCTTTGTACACTGGTTCACTACCAGCTATGTTGACAGACGCAGATATGAAGATTTGGTTTACCCGAGATTATGCCAAACATTCCTTCAGGGTTTTGTTGACATGAAATTATGCCAAACTTTTCGTGTAGGTGTGTTATTATGAGATGATGCCAAACACTCGTTGTAAGTGTGTTTGCATGAGATGATGCCAACTATTCATAGTAGTTGTTATTTAATGGACTGATGATGTCATTTGTATGGAGTCGACGCACGTGCGAGGATATGTATGTGTGGGAGGGGGGGGCGCGGGAGATGGAAGCTTGCTGTATGTTATGTAATGTATATATTGTGTGTGATACGTGGAAATGTGATACTATTTATTTGCATGTATGATACAGGTACAAATGTGATAATTGTAGGCTTATACCAGTGATTACTGTGTGTGATACATGAAATGTGATATGAATGCTGTTTTTATATGTTATACTCTTACTTTCTCCCAAGCGCAAGACAAATTCTTCTATGAAAATTGAAGCCAATAAAATTTGAGTTGAGTTGAGTTGAGTTGAGTTGAGTTAATATGAGATGAGATGACACCAAACATTCTCCGTATATGTGTTACGAGTTCTCTGTATTCATGTTATTATGAGATTATGCTTAAACTATTCCTTGTATACGTCTCATTTGAGATGCTGCCAACTATTCTTGTATATTTTTTTATTTTGAGATTACGCCAAACATTAATTGTGGGTGTATTATAATAGTTTATTTTTGATAACGTTTTTTTTTAGAAATGAGCACGTGATTTAACCGTTCAAATCAGTCAAGATAAGTTCAACAGCTTTCATGACAGAATTATCAATTTTGACTAAATGTTTAACACTTTCTGATTAATTGATATGATTAATATAGTTGTCTAGATGACTACTTGTATCTTTCTCAATTAGACACAAAGTACATCTATGCAATGCTATTGCATAGTGTTGATACTTTTACAGTAATGACCTAGGTAATAAGCTAAATTTTATAACATAATCATATGTTTCAATAAAGAGTTGATGTTTTAATAAACCTATTGCATAATAATTATTATGTCCTATATTTTGTTGACAACACTTTCAGCTATGCTGATTTGTCCTTATTAATATTATTGTTTGTTTTTTTGCTCTCTATTGCTCTCAATAAAATGTTTTTTGTTTTTGAATATTTTTCTTCACTTTTTATGGATAAAAATATTATTATTTGCAATATATCGTCTCTTAGCTTTGATCATGACATTTAATCGAGATAAAAGCATCATTTTTGGAATCAGCGCCCTCGAAAACCCCTAAATAGATGTGTCACTTAACCATATTACTGATTAGATAATTATTTTCTGTTGACGCCAAAGGACCCCCACCCGGGGTGGCTCGGGGGCCCCTCTCGGTCGTTTAGCACAAAAACTGAGCTGTGAACATAGCAAACCGTTATCATAATACATTTTCCGATCTAGTAATGCCAATTAAAAAAATATTTAAGAGGTTGAAGGCACCCCTACTGAATCTACTAAACTACTGAATGAAACTAGAATTCTGGAGAAAAAAACATGGAATACACAGATTTTCCATAATGAAAAATTCGACACGTCATATTTCCAAGTATCGGACCTGTATTATTTCATGTAACGCCAGCATTAAATCCTAGAGATGTTTGACGTCAATCTTTCGGACACACACACACGCACACACACACACACACACACACACACACACACACACACACACACAAACACACACACACACACACAAACACACAAACACACACACACACAAACACGCGCGCGCACGCGCAACCACACACACACACACACACACACACTTGCACACACATTTGCACACCCACTTGCACATCCACTTGCACACACACTTGCACACACACATACACGCACGCACGCACACACACACACACACACACACATCCACACACACACACACACACACACACACACACACACACACACACACACACACACACACACACACAAACGAAAACAAGCACAATGACGCGGATATATGTTGACGTTCATTGCACCTTGTATTTAGATAAATACACTTGTCATTGACTGTAAAGCCAGCTAGTGTCAAATTACACACAATTTGGTAACACAATACAGTGGCAATTAATTATAGGTTCAGACGGCAGCAGATTGCACCATTGACCTCATTTAGATAATCACGTTTCCGGAGGGGGGGTCGGGTGGTTGTCGGTAGTTAACGTTCTTTCAACCTATCTGGCTGCCCGGGGGTTGGGGGGAGAGGGTACATGCCCCAGTACCTCCCTACTCTACCAGACGCTTCGCGCATTTAGCTATGTTTATCCAAACTTGGTTGAGCCATAGTCTGAACCTCTTGATAGAATAAAACACTCTCTCCCAAGAAAGAAATACTGTGCGTCAATATTTGGCCTGTGTGTAGCTGTTAGGAAAGTATGTAAGATTATTTTAATATCTTCGCACCATAATACAGCTGCTCAAAAACAAAGCAATTGTTAAGCTTATTAAATCGCAATTAACTGCATATCTCGTCTCATTTCAAGTTCCTTGTTTCAGGGCCAAGGGAACGCCATGAATGCAACAGCTGTCCTGGTTCTCCTGTGTACGTGCTGCACATCACTGACCTCAGGTGCTGGTGGTTGTCATACCGACGGCCCTGAATCCTGCATGTTTCAAGCATATACTTTAGGAGTGCCGAGTCCTACTGCATGCAGCTGGACTTTCGGAGTTAATTCTAACTTTAGCTATAGGGATGCCAATTCTAGTTACTGGGGTGTTAGGCTCACCCCTGGAAGAGAAGAAGGAAGGTTGACGAGTAGAACAGCTTGTTCCACACAAGGAAAGATATATTGTTTGTCATTTTTCTTCAGATTTGATCAGAACAATACCATCGATCTGAGCGTAAGCCTAAAGTACGAAGGAAATGATCAAGTTGAGTCACTGCTGTGGATCCTGTCTTCAATTTTTGACGAGAAGTTTGGTCAAGTAGAAATCAACACAAGCCGAAATTTTTCGGTTGTCTTCATAGCAAAGAGACGTCGAGATCAAAACACGGGTTCAGACTCGGTGTTAATAGATGATATACGATACAATCCTGTACGCTGCAGAACACCTGCTTACCCATCACATGCAGCACCGACGTCCGCGAGCAGGAAATCAACATTTCCACCTACAAACGTCATGTCCACAACAACGACTACGCCTTCGATAGCAAACACCTTTTCCATAACAACGACTATTCGAACACCCTTAACTACAAACGCCTTCTCCACAGCACCGACAGCTTCTAAAACCACGACAGTAGCAGAAACACTGACGGAAACAACAACGTCAGAGCGAGTCAAAAACACGGACACAACAAACGATGGTACATTATCTACTGAACCTTCACCTCCACAGACTGACTCTGAAATAGCACTGGATAAAGTTGGAGTGATCGTTGGATTCGTCGTAACCGCCATCGTCTTCGTCATAATTATCACTGTCCTGGTTGTTGTGTTCCGGCGTAAACGACAGCTGGGAAAACAGTCTGAACAAGACGATAGTGTCTGCAATGTTCCTGAAGCACCGAGAACTGACAACGAACACATGAGAGAAAAAACAACGGGAACTAGCAGGGAAGACTACAGGGCAGACGTAGCAGAAAGCGGTGTCTACGATGTTCTTGATGCCCCGAAAACTGACATCGAGTACCTCAGAGAAACAGCTACAGAGACAGGCCATGAATACCACGGAGAAAACGACACAGACTACGGTGACTACGATGAGCTTGGTCCACCGGGAATAGACAACGAGAACGACATAGAGATAGCTACAGGAAAAGGCCAAGAAGACCACAAGGTACACAAACCAGACAACGGTGATTATGATGACCTTGACGCATCAAAACCAAACAACGAAAACAACAGAGAAACAGCTCCAGAGACATGCCGGGACGATTACGGGGCAAAAGAACCAGAAAACGATGACTACGATGATTTTGACACACCGACAACAGACGACATCAACAACCACACATCTGCAGGAACAGGCCAGGAAGACAACGGGATACGCGAACCAGACAACGGAGCACACAATCCAGACAACGGGGTCTACATTGATCTTGACGCACCCACAACAGACGACAACACCAGAGAAGACTACGGGACACACAAAGCAGCGACGCCTGACCGACAGAGGGAGGTCTCTAGTGTTGCAAGCCTGGAACCAGCAGCAGCAAACTACGAACGTCGTGACTTTCCTGACGCCGAGAACCAGAAACGTGTGTACGCCGACACCAATAATTGTCAAGCTATGCCAGAAAGAGAAATGTACGAAACTTTAGCAGCGAAAAGAGACAGCCATGTCTACAGCGAGGCTCTCGATAGAAGTCAAGTTGCACACACAGAATAAACGATTTAAACTGATTCCCATTTGTATCGGTTATTGTAACTAAAATACTTTAGTTTACCAGGTTTGGACGAGCCGTTACTCAAGTTGGGGACGTATATTCTATAGTAATGCTTGGATTTATTGTTGGTTTAGTCGTTTGTTTGTATGTTTAGCACGAACGATTACAATTCTACCGTTACTCTTTTTCATTACCTAACACTCACAACCCAGGTTTTAAATTCTTATTAATATTCATGTTGCATCGTATTAGGCATGTACATACATATTACTGTAAATAAAGTGCTCATGCGCCACCTTTTCTGGCCGTAGCTTGTCTCGCTTACTCTTGTACTCTTTGGGATGAGGTGTTACCAAGGTTTCAAGGTTTTATTACGGCTTTAGGCCCATAGGGCTTTTAAGCAAACACAGACACACACATACACATTGCAAGAGTGCACGCAGACACAGTAAACAGGGAACTTAACAAAAACAAAACGTCAATCGTAACTAGCCAGAAAACGAATAGATATGAATAACTTTCTATACAATTATCATAGTCACGTCATAAAATGCAGCCACAACTATCAATGTTGGAGGGAAAAACAAAGCACAAGAAAGGTACCAGAACAACAAAATACATCCAAAACATAAAACTCCTTGTTAATATACATTTTGTGCTGATGTGTAAGCACTTTTTGCAGTAGCCTGTCTCCCTTGTTCTGATATATTCTGTGCGGAACTGTCAGCCGACTTTGCAGTAAGTTGTCTCCCTTGTTGTGATACGTTTTGTGCTGATGTGAAAGCATTTTTTGCCAAAGTCTGTCTCCTTTGTTCCGGTAAATTTTGTGCCGTGGAGTCTTCCATATTTGTAGATATTTTTTCCGTTTTCCTAGGACATATTGTGCTTATTTTTTCAGCATTTTCGCGGTTTCTTTCCCTTGTTATTTTGGATTCTGTGATGTTGTGACATTGCTGTTAGTTTTCCTTGTTAGTGTTCATATTTAGCTGATGTTTCAGCACTTTCTTTCTCTCAGCACTTTTTGCGGTAGTTTGTCACCCTTAATTTTGCTGATTTTGTGTTGATAAACTAGTACTTTTTGCAGTAGCTTGCCTCCCTTATTCTCATACATTTTGTTCTGAAATGTCGGCCCTCTTAGCAGACGCTTATTGATGGCCGCACTAGGAGCGGCTATCTACTCTGCTGCGTTGGGGGAGGTGACATGACTCGTTTGTTACCGTTCTCACGAGATCAGTTACTTTTTGTTGAAACCAACTTTTTCATCTGTGCTGTTCCGGAAATGAGCTGCGCTTTTTTGGAATTCAAACAGTATCATGTCACTGTTGTCCCGTTTGTGCTGTTTCGGAAATGAGCTGCACCTCGTCTGTCTGTTTATAGCAACACACACTGTCTGTCACGTAGACTCCATGCAAGTCTCTCCCTCTCTCCCTCGCTCTGCCTTAGTGTCTGTGTGTGTATCTGTCTCTCTCTCAATCTCTTTCTCTCTCTTTCGATCTCATGCGCTCTCTCTCTCTCGAGTCATGTTCTCTCACCCGGTGTTCATTTCTCTGTTTCTCTGTTTTGAGTCACTCTCTATCTATCTGTCTGTCTGTCTGTCTGTCTGTCTGTCTGTCTGTCTGTCTGTCTGTCTCTCTCTATCTCTCTTTGTCTCTCTTTGTCCTTCCTCTGTGTGTATTTCCTCTCTCTCTCTCTTTCTCTCTCTCTCTCTCTCTCTCTCTCTCTCATCCGACTACTGGCACACAGGTCAAAGCAGAGGTGTCAGTCTTGTGTTAACTTGAGTGCACGTGTACCCAGCAGGAGGGGGGTGATTCGGGTCAGAAGTGGGGTAAGCACTTTGGTCTTCAGTCTTTGGGTTCTTGCTTTCAGTGGAGAAGATGCCAACACGAAATTGCACTATGCTCTACTATTTATTGTCCTTGTCTATCGGACACGAAGAAGGGAAGCTACAATCGCCCCAGGCCGAGTCACAGAGTTGACATGATCAGTACACAGCTTCACGGTGTGTCATGTTATACATACCAGCTGATGGTTGAGTCCAAAACTAGTGCGGTGGCTAATGACAGCTGCCGTGTATAACCTCATTCATTGAAAAGATTAGCAAAGCCATATACTCTTTGTTTCCTGAGCCTGGACCATTGAGACGGTTACCTCATAGATCTGTTCATTCTTCAGTTTGTCGGTGTCAAAAGTTATACCCCCATTCCACACAACCGTTCTAGGTCCCGTTCCCGTACCAACCAAGGACGGCTGCCACAACAATGGAACGCTGCGCAAACGGCCGTTTTTGGCATCTTTGAGCAGCGTCTGACCATAGTGGCAGCCGTCCTTGGTCGGTACGGGAACGGGACCTAGAACGGATGTGTGGAATGTGGGTATGACAACTCAGTGTGTGAGAGCGCTACCGTTGCGTTACCGTTGTTTTAAGTTCCTTTAACGATCCAAGCGTTCCGTTACCGATGGGTTGAGGTTCCATTACCGTTCATTCTCATCGGGAGGGGAACGGCTAAAAATTTGAACATGCAGCCCAAACTCAACCGTCCCTACCGACCCTACCGTTCAAAGCAGTTCCGTTAACGATCATTTACGTTCCATTGCGGTTCTCTCCCGATCCCTCCCGTGCCCGCACCGTTCCTTGGTCGGTACGGGAACGGGACCTAGAACGGTTGTGTGGAATGGGGGTATAAGACTCGACCACTTGGCTTATGGTGGAGACAGCTGGAAGATCTCTGGATATAATTGAAGAGGAGTAGTCTTCCTTTTTGAAAATGTGTACTCTGCCTTGCAGATTAGAAGTTTGTGCTGTCAGGGCTGGGTAAAGGGAGTGGCCGGGGAGGGGAAGGGGGGGGGGGGGAGTAGGTAAGAGAGACGAAAGAGGAAACTGGACAGGAAAAAGTCACTGCCTGAAGCATTCAATAAAGCCAGAAAAAAAAATTACGACATGCAGGTTTTCAATTCATATTTTTGCAAAGTATCTGCACAAGCATGTGTGCCTCTTTGAGTATGTTCGTGGCTGCTTTCATGGGGTGCCTGTATCCTCGGGAATTTGAGGATTTCTTTATCTCTCTTTTTCTGACACCGTTGATTTAACGTCATTTTTACAGGACAGGGGTTTTTTTCCTTTCAGTTATAAGTTGTAGTAGTTTGACCTTATTGTTTTAGTACAAGTAGAGCTCGTTCACAGGTAGCAAAGACTCATTCAGTCCGTCAGTGTGTCTGAGTGTGTGTGATGGGGGGGTGGGACCTCTCCCGTGACCGGCCACCTGCAATGTACGGACAGGTTTGCACTGGCCCAAGGCTGTCCGTTCATGAGAGGGACTGCTGTAGCAGTAAAACTAGTGTGATACAGAAGTAATCAATTTATCCACTTGACTAATATTCGTGTTTTTATGCTCAAATATTATGTTTTTATTTTCAAATACTCTGCAACACATGTGACCCAAATACAACATGTGCCCGTAAAATACCGCTTCTTTTAATAAAAACATTGCTTCGCCCATGTTGATTTTTAATCAACCAATTTTCTTGTTTCCCTTGTTCTTGAATATAAAGTACTTACTTGTCAGTACTTTGTGTAGTAGTTTATCTCCTGTCTTTGTGTACATTTTGTGCTCAAGTGTCAGCACCTTTTGAAGGAGTTTTTGTACATTTTGTGCGGACATGTTTACAATTGTTACAATGTCTCGCGTTCTCCTTGCTAAATTTGTCCTGATGAGTTAACTTTTGCTTTATTTACTCTCTCTTAATTTTGTGGATTTTGTGCTGACGCGTCATGAGTCTGTACAGTATTGTCTCCACGGTTTACCATAGTTTTCCTACTGTATATTGTGATTAAGTATACACTATATTTCGAAGTCAAGTAGAAAAAATAAAAGTCTTTATCTAATATTTTTTAAAACAGTGTTCGTATATTCATCTTTGCCGGCCTTTCTTTTTACCTTCCTGTCCGTGTCTGTCTGTTCGTCTTAGTAACTGGCTTTTGCGCCCTTAAACACCACTCAGTCTGTCTGTCTGTCAGTGTGTTTCTGTGTATATATGTCTGTGTGTCTCTCTGTGTTCTCTGAGTGTGTATTATCTTTTCCTGTGTGTGTGTGTTCGTTTGTGTTTGTGTGGATTACATGATGTGGCCCAGAAGCCTATTTGTAAGCAATATTTTTACTGCTCGTCTGTGAAATAAGCTGTTAATTTTACGTATCTCCGTGTGTGTGTGTGTGTGTGTGTGTGTGTGTGTGTGTGTGTGTGTGTGTGTGTGTGTGTGTGTGTGTGTGTGTGTGTGTGTACACGTGTGTGTACACGTGTGTGTAGGCTATGCGTGTGTGTGTGTGTTTGTGTGTGTGTTTGTGTGTGTGTGTGTGTGTGTTTGTGAGTGTGTGCGTGTGTGTGTATGTGTGTGTGTGTGTGTGTGTGTGTGTGTGTGAGTTTATGTGTGTACGGTGTGTGTGTGATAGAGAGAGAGTGTGTGTGTATGCGCGTGGATGGGTTTTGCGTTCGTGCGTGCGTGTGTGTATATATCTGTCTGTCTGTGTGTCTTTAAGCGTGTTGTGAGGGTCACAATTAGCACAAATGTGTACGCCCAATAAAAGAAGATGCATAAACGCACGCATGCACAGAGAAAAACACAATTAGCACGCCCTAGTTACGCACAGAGTATGAAACAGAAAGGGAATATCCTTAAAACATCATGGAAGTGTATTTAAGCCGTTACCACAGCTGGGCCTCCAAGAAATGCTAACATATCGTGTATTTTTTCACACATCAGAACATGTGTTTTCTAGTTGCAGCCAGTCAGTGATTGGTGAACAACAAGTGGCTACGAAGAAGAAGCCTGACATTGTAATCTAACCCATATTCTGTACCACCACCACCCTCCTATCCCCCACACCCTACCCCCCCCCCCCCCCCCCCACGACCCACAACCACACAATGCATTCATGAGGTAAAGGCTGAGAGGGGTGGTTACTGTACTGTGTCGGCATACGTTCAGCGACCATGTAAACTACGTTCTTCACCTCCATAGTTTTAGGTTTTAACTCCGCTGTGCAACATGCGGTCGAGAAAACTGGCCGTCATTTTCCTTAGCAATATGACAGTGCAGTAAAATCATCCCTTGCTTTTGCCAGCGACAGCTCTCTGGAGGGTCTGTGCTGTTTGGTCATAGTGCTGAGACAGTCTGTGAGAAAAAAAAAAACCTGAATGACTGCAAGTGTCTATCAAAATAGAAAAATATGAATACATGTAAAACCTAAAAGTTAAACGGCTAAAATCGCCAAATCCGCACAAAGTTCGATACGATATTTTGGCATAGAGATATAACATCCCAGGAATTTTGTTACGGTTAAAATAAGCGTTCAGGAAGTTCAAATCAAGTAAACAAGTACTAGTGTGTGTGTATGTATTCGCTTGTGTGTATGTGCGCGTGTGCGTGTGAGTGTGTGTGCGCGTGCACGTGCGCGTTTGCGCGTGCGCGTGTGTATGTGTGCGTATGTGCGTGTGTGTGTGTGTGCGTGTGTGTGTGTGGGTGTGTGTGTGTGTGTGGGTGTGTGTGTGTGTGTGCAAAACATAAAGAGTTCGGGTGAAAACATACAGATAGTTCTATATCCAAGTAAACATTATCGCTGCTGTTAAAGTAAACATTAAAAGAGTGCGGCCAACCTTCAGGTGTCGTGTGGTTATAAAATGCACTTTGCATGGTCACGCACTATCTCAGGTTGACACGCTGACAAACAGATCACGGGGAAGAAGAGAAGTCTATTCAGTAATCCATACATTAAACTAAGCAACCAATCCCCCTGAGAAGAAAAAAGATTGCAGTGTTATTGCACAAAGCGCAAAGTAAAGCTTTTGACATCTATATTTCTTCCTTTTTGAGGGGCACTGCGACTGTGAAAGAGGCAACCGTCCTGACATATATCTCTTTGTTCGCACGTTCAAACGCGGTTTGGGTGAGTTCACTCAAGTTATTTTAGAGAACAACGACTTAAAAGTATAAACTAAGATATGTGTTGTTTTTTCTCCATTTCAACTAGGAAATAATTATGTCATTCGAGCGCCCTTTATTCGATTAACATGAATCCCTTTTGCACTTTAAACTGAAGTGTTCCACTTTTAAACACACTATTTGTAATCACTTTTGAACACACTATTACATGTACTATGTATAGATGAAAATGGTGAACACAAAATATGATTACCCTGCTGTAACCAGTTTTTAACACTTATAAGTGTTCAGACCATAGTTGCAGAACACTTTTAGAACACTCTCACTATTACTATTAGTCATGTAATTGAGGACTCTATGTTACGTGATTTTGAGCACGGAATTCGTTTCTGTTGATACAAATATTCCACAATGTCTTGATATATAAATAGAAGTTTATATAGGTTTATAAAAAAAAAAGTGTGCTTTGTAGTTAGGGTCTCAAAGTACCTCATATGAAAGACTATGTTTTAGTTCCATCTTATGATGTTTAACCAAGCATTTGATCGGAAAAGAGACTGTTTCTGAAATTGCTAAAAAATATATTTTAAAAAAATAGCCGGGTCCACGTATAGCCCTTCGCATGTTAGGTGGCCTCCGGGAATATCCAGAAAAAAGGGTGAACAGTTATTTATAGACAATACGCGTGAAAAACGAACAAAACATGCTTATGGACTTATACACATGTGTTCGCCTACCGCTGGACTCTGCTGAAAAGTGTCATCGCCGTTTGAAAAGGGTGTTTGGAAGTGTTCAGATAGCAAACGTTGCTCATGGTGAATACATTGTGAACACTTTAAGTGTTAGTCTAAACACACTTTTACATATTGTGCACAAAAAATGCGTCCGAATTTAGAGTGTGCAAATAAGCTCTTGCGTGCTGACACTAATAAATAATCCTTATTCTTGTTCTGATTCACACACCCACACACACACACACACACACACGCACACACACACACACACACACACACACACATACACACACACGCACACACACACACACACACACACACACACACACACACACACACACACAAACGAAGAAATTCTGCCTCTGAATCTCAGACAACTATAGTTACTTGTGAATTTAAAGCACACAACAACTCAGATTTCAGCTGAAGTTCTGAAGATTATGATGTGTGATGAGGCCTGCCAGACTGACTGCTAGGCCTTGTTGAACTGAACTGAGCAAAAAAATGATTGCACCCATTTTCGTACCGCAACTAAAACATTCATTCCAGTGTCATTTTATTCAAACTTTATATGCCATTTAAGGCCCCGCACACTTTTCGGATTAAAGATTTCTGTTGTAGGTATCACGTGACCGCCGCCGAAGTCAGGGTACCCCAAAAATCGACCTGACAAAAACGTAAAAAATCGACAAAAATTCAGAATAGGCGCAGCTTGGCAACTTTTCCATACGAGAAGAAAGAAAAATCATGTATCTATCCAGAACAGGTTGTTTTGCTTTGCGCTCTTGCGTATCTCTTGTGTTATGTTATTTCTACTGATGCAGGTGTGGAACGCAGTAGAAAACGACAGAATTTTGCATCCATTTTGAGGGGTATCAGGACAAAAAGCGCTTTATTTCAGCAAAGCCTAAATGGATTGATTTGAAACTTTCAGGAGCTGAAGTCAACAGACGTGACTTACCTTGGGTGAAACTTGGGATCACTACAAGCTTGCACTCAGATGTTATGCACTCTTCCAAAAAATGTTTTTAAACCCGTCACAGGTTTGTTAATTTACATCCTAAAAATTCATGACTGTGCATGCATACAGACAAATGGTTGTTACAAGAACTGCCAAAGTTTCATTTGAGTATAACGACTGACGGACATTTGCTAGGCATGTAAACACACAAGAAAAAATGGAACGTTCAGGGTTATTGCTTTTGACAGCGGTTATCGCTGAATGCCTCTCAAAACATGCTGCGGTCACGGATGACTGGACAAGACTGTCGCACTGCAATCCTCCAAACATATTTGATCGTGTTTACAGGACCAGGAGACGTAAACTAGTGATTGTATTTATATGAAACTTTGGCAGTATTTGTAACATTTATTTGTCTGTGCGCATGCAAAGTCATGCATTTTTTGGATGTAAACCTTTATGACACGTTTTAAAACATTTTGCATATCATCTCAACAAATATCTGTAACGATGCGAAATGTTACCGGACGTACATGTAGACTTAAGATCCTGAAAGTTTTGAAACAATCCATTTAGGCATTGCTGAAATATAGTGCTTTTTGTCCTGGTACCCCTCAAAATTGAAGCAAAAACCTCTCGTTTTCTACTGCTCATGCGCTCAACACCTGCATCAGTAGAACTGACATAACACTAGAGATACGCAAGATAGCAAAACAAAACAACCTGTTATGAATAGATAAATGATTTGGCTTTCTCCTCGTTTGTAACCGTTGCCAAGTTAAGCTTATTCTGAATTGTTGTAGATTTTTTAATTGGTACATTACGTTTTTGTCAGGTCAATTTTGGGGGTACCCTGATTTTGGCGGCGGTCATGTGATACCTACAACAGAAATCTTTGATTTAAAAATGTGTGCAAGGTAGCCAAGTGAAGGGCCTTTAATGGCATTTACAGTTTGAATGAAATGACAGGGCAATAAATGCTTTAGTTGGGGTACGAAAATGGGTGCAATAATTTGTTTGTATTTTCTTCCAATGATTGTACAGCGCAAGGTTAAATCCTTCATATATGCGCTTTAGCAATATTATGCATTAATTTGTTTTAACAAAAACGCAAGATAGCACATTTACAACATTCACAACACACACACACAAACACACAAACACACACACACACACACACACATATACACACACACACACACACACACATACACACACATACACACACATACACACACATACATACACACACACAGACACATACACACACACACAGACACACACACACACACACACACACACACACACACACACACACTCACACACATACGTACACACACACACACACACACATACACACACACGCACACACGCACATACATACACACACACACACACACACACACACACACACACACACACACACACACACACACACACACAAATCGGAACCCGTAGCTAGCGCATGAACGTTTCTAATATTGATATTTCAAATCGTGATTTCAGTGAGAAATGTACACTATGAAGCAACTAACTGTCCTGGTTATCCTGTCATTGTGCTGCACACCACTGACCTCAGGCACTGGTGACTGTCATCCTGAGGGTCCAGAGGACTGCGCGATTTTGCAACAGAAATTACTCACCCGATAATCATGCAGTCTGCAGCTGGTCTTTATAGAAAGTAATATTACATTTTACCAATCATTCTCTCAGTCTTACTGGTTTGTCGGACTCAGAGTTGAAAGACAAGAAGGAAAGCTAACAAGCAGAACAGCTTGTTCCACAGAGGGACAGAAACATTGTTTGCAGTTTTGGTACTTATTTGAGCAGAACAATACCATTGATTTGTTTGTGGAATAATGCAGATATTATTTTCAGAAAGAATGTGTTGTGTTTTGATAAATGGATTGAAGCCGGTGTGAATTGTGTACGTGATGTATGGATAGACGAAAATATTGTGTCATTTGAACATATTTGTGACATTGTCGGATATAGCGTCACAAGGCTGTTTGAGTTCAACGCTTTGCACACGGCCCTCTGCGCGCGAGCACTGCGAGACAACACAGTTAAAGAAGACGCGGGTGACGAGCCTCCTGCGACCTGTTTTCAGGGCATGCTAAATAACCCTTCCCCGAAGAAATTTCGTGCGATATTAACGCAATCCAAAGCCAGTGAACCCTGCTCTGTAAAATTTTGGTCACACAAATATAACATTTGCATTGACGAAAAGTATTGGGTCCTGGCAAGTGCATGTACAAGCAAAGAAAGATTAAAGTTACTCCAATGGAAAATTTTACATAATATTTATCCCACAAATATTTTATTGCATAAAATGAAGTTAAAAGAAAATAGTTTATGTAGTCTTTGTAATGAAATGGATTATATTGAACACTTCTTTTGGAAATGTAGCAAAATGAAATTGTTTTGGGAAAATGTTAGAAGATGTATATTTGTTAATACGGGAGAAAATATTATATTAACAGAAAAAGATGTATTGTTTGGTTATTGAAGTGCAAACCCCCATAAACAAAATTATTAATCATAATTTGCTCATTTCAAAAATGTGTATCAGTAAGTATAGATATGGTAGGCCTATTGATTTAAATGTGATGTTAGGATATGAATTAGCGTTGAGATATTTCAGTATTGTGTAAATGTTGAAGGATGAATGATGATACGTTGTAGACGGATGCTTGAATTTTTTTGGATTAAAAGCCCAACAATGATGTGCTTGTCAAATTTTTAAAAAAAAAACCAATAAGACATATACTAAGAACGTAAACGCACGTTTCAATGTACTGTACAGGTTGGTTAAATTACTGCGGTAGCTTTACCTAACAATATTTTCATTCAATTAAAAAAAAAAATTTGTTAGAGATTAACTGAAGGAAACCCAACTCGACATGTCTATTTGTCTGACTCTCAGTCCCTGCATAACAAGTAAAATAAAACCCTTAACTAAACCGGAAAAAAACCCATTGATTTGAGTGTCAGCATCCAGTATGACAGGAATGACCAAGCTGAATCAGTGCTATGGATCATGTCTTCAAGTGATGGCTGGGATCTTGCCAGAGTACTAATCAGTACTGTCCGAAACTTTACTGTTGTTTTCAAGGCAAAGCGGCGCCCTGCCTATGTATCGAGTTCAGCCTCGGTATTTATTAATATCATCTCATACAGTACATCACCTTGCCCATCAGGCCTGTACCCAGCCAATGCACAACCAACAACAACAACCACATCCACAACCATCAACATGTTTTCAACAACAACGGAACCCTCTACAAAAATGACAAGACAAGATAGACCCAGTGAAACAATAAAGTCAAGCCATTCTGAGGAAGAAGTTAAACACACGGTCACTACCGTCGGCACAATATCTGCCACGTCTTCTCCTCCGTAGACTGACACTGAAATGTCACTGAGTAAAGTTGGAGTGATCGTTGGTGCGGTTGTGGCTGTCGTTGTGTTCTTCGGCATTATATATGCCCTCGTTGATGTGTTAAGACGCAAGCAATGTAATTCTAAACACCCGTGCTTTGAGAGTAAACACCAGAGAGAACAGTATGAACCGGACAACGATGAAGACCAGGGGACGCACGAACCAGACAACGATGACTACGATGATCTTGATACACCGAGAACAGACAACGAAAACAACGGAGAAACAGCGACAGGAATAGGCCAGGAAGACAACGGGACACATGAACCAGGCAACGATGACTACGATGATCTTAATACACCGAGAACAGGCAACGAAAACAACGGAGAAACAGCGACAGAAATAGGCCAGGAAGACTACGGGGCACATCAAGCAGCGCCATCTGACGGACAGAGGGAGGTCTCTGGTGATGTAGCCCTAGAACCAGCGGCAGCAAACTACGACCGTCTCGACTTTTCTGATGCTCAGAACGACACACGTGTGTACGCCGACTTAAACGTCAATACTCGTCAAGCTACGCCGGGAAGAGAACTGTACGAAACTTTAACTGAGCAAAGAGACAATCACGTCTACAGCGAGGCTCTGCAGAGAATTTAGGTTGCGCAAAAAGAATACAAATCTAGACGCCGTTTGTATCGGTTAGTATCACCAACACATTTGATATAACAACAGGCTTTCATGAACGTAGTATTTTCCCGTTTATACGCCAACTGTTTGTTAGCCTGTCACTGAACGTGGCATAACCTGAAGATCTGTGTACACATTTTCAGCATTTTTTTCGCACAAAAAATGTCCTTGTGCAAAAATCGTGAGGTTCACTGCCTAATGAGATTTTCCTCTTCCGCCTATTCAGAGACCCCGTACTCAGTTAAAACTAACTGTATAGTAGAATGGCTTCTATGAAACTGTTTGCGTTTATGTGACTATGAATTTACATACTGCGTGGATGTCCTTATTCGAAACTCTTGATGCGGTAATCAGCATGAATATACTCATTCTTACGGTTACTGTGAAACTGTTGATACCCTTATCAGCATCGGCGGGTTAAAAGACTGGGTAAAAACTGCCATACACATAAAAACCGTGGGAGTTTCAGCCCACGAACGAAAAAGAAGAAGAATAAACATCAGGTTGCGTACGGCATAAATAGTTTCTATCTGTTGACGATGTAATCAGCGTGAGTGTAGCCTACTCAGTGTTTTTATAAGTTTCTACATGAAACTGTTTATTTCCTGCCTTTCCGCTTCTTATGTTCACTGCAATAACAATATCTGAGGGAGATCAAGGTTATATCAGCTCATTACACCCCCGGTATAGGGGTGTGTATAGGATTCGGTCGATGTGTTTGTTTGTTTGTTTGTGTGTTTGTGTGTTTGTGTGTTTGTGTTCGCATATAGATCTCAAGAATGAACGGACCGATCGTCACCAAACTTGGTGAACAGGTTCTATACATTCCTGAGACGGTCCTTACAAAAATTGGGACCAGTCAAACACACGGTTAGGGAGTTATTGGTGGATTAAGATTCTACAAGGACTTATAGAGGGACATATTAATGGTCAAAGGGAAATAACCTTCTCAGTTGGTGGCAGTGAGAATGGTTATTTCCCTTTGACCAACGGGGGTGTTTTTCCTACCTCGGAGGAATTTCTTGTTGTGAATAAAATGCACAAAAGGGATGTTCATGCAATTGCGCGTGTGAACGGGTGTTTAAGAGTCTATGTGTGCTACATATTGACTGCAACATTGTGTGTGTGTGTGTGTGTGTGTGTGTGTGTGTGTGTGTGTGTGTGTGTGTGTGTGTGTGTGTATGTGTGTGTGTATGTGTGTGTGTGTGTGCGTGTGTGTGTGTGTGTGTGTGTGTGTGTGTCTGTCTGTCTGTCTGTGTGTCTGTGTCTGTGTGTCTGTATGTATGTGTATGTAATGCATAACTACAGAGGACTACACACATACACCGACGACAACACACACACACACACACACACACACACACACACACACACACACACACACACGTGCACTCGCACGCTCACACACACATTCTCACAGCGCGCGCACACACACTCTCTCTCTCTCTCTCTCTCTCTCTCTCTCTCTCTCTCTCTCTCTCTCTCTCTCTCTCTCTCTCTCTCTCTCTCTCTCTCTCTCTCTCTCTCTCTCTCTCTCACTCTCTCTCTCTCTCTCTCTCTCTCTCTCGATCTCTCTCTTGTGTGTGTTACCAGCTAACCTTTATTCCTCTGCAGCTCCTTGTCTGCCTGTCCATTTGCCTGCGTAAGTGTATAATTATGTGTTTGCTCGTGTATATCCATGTTTTTCCGTTTGCCTGTCTAATTTAACAGCACCCCACGAAGCATCAACTGGGAATCCCGAACCTCAAAATCTTAGCGACGTTAGAAGGCTTTTTGAAAACTGACTGAGCGTGTCCAAATCCTTTCTTTCCCTGAAGTGTTGAATGACACATTCTGCGTGTATTAAATCCTGGTGCTTTTGAATCTGCAGACTTCTTCTTCTTCTGCGTTCGTGGGCTGAAACTCCCACGTACACTCGTGTTTTTTGCACGAGTGGAATTTCACGTGTATGACCGTTTTTTACCCCGCCATTTAGGCAGCCATACGTCGTTTTCGGAGGAGAATCTGCAGATAGTGGGTGTCTGGTTTCACGCAGTTCATTGACCAATCAAGCGGTTTGATACAACATTTCGTGGAATGTTAGGCTTTTGGTTTTGGTTTTCCAGTTTTAATCCCACACCGTACCGACACAATTTTACTTTTAATCTGAGAATTTCTGGTTTCATCTCAATGTGTAGTATTTTAAGGCAGAGTAAGCCTCCCGTAAACCATCACAGATACGGTCAGGCTTTTACACACAGTACAAACACCCTTTCATTTAAACACTCACCAATTGAGAACATCCTAGGTGCCCTCCGTAAAGAGCGAACAATTTTCAAAGAATTTATTTTTGCGTGGTTTATCTTACCCCTGAGCCATCGTGAACCCGTGTGATCCCGTTTTCCCTTTTCACAATGCAGTCGTCAGTTAGTCATGCATGCGACTCGATGTGAGCTTATCTACAATAGCACGTTTTTTATGCACGAAACAACGGCTGTGGTTCACAAGAACTCTAGCGATGGCTTTTGACTGTTGAGAGGAACGGTGATTTGCACTGATAAACCGTCTGCTACGACCCTTGCGTGACCCTGCTTCCGGGCTTTTCTTTTTTTTAAACTTTCACAACTTCGAATTGTTCTGATCTTGTCTTGATGAAAAACGAATTCTTTTATGATTAAAGAATGTTTGTGTAACAAGCTGTCAATTTATTATTTAGATTTTAAAAGTTAGGCCTAGCGCAAAAACGAGGCGCCGTTGTTGTTAACGAACAAGTCTACGAAAATAAATTCTTTGAAAATGTCTCACGCTCGACAGAAAGCAGCCAGGATGTTCCCGTTCGGTGAGCGTTCAAATGGAAGTATGCTTGTACTGTATTTAGACGCTCGGGGAGCTCTGTGATGGTTTACGGGAGGCTTACTGTGCCTTTAAGGTGTTCTTCTTGTTCCTTTTTTTTTTTACGTTTTTTTCTCAAACTCTTTATTAGTTTTCCGATTAACACAGACATACTCTGAAATGTGTCCAGAATTCATCTAAAGAATGCGAGAAAAAAACCACTATGAAAACCCTACTGCATACGTGTGTTTTTAACCTTTAATAGTCAGTTGGGAGGAAAAATAACTTTACATACACAGGTATCTTACTTAAACACCTGTGCTGGTGACATTCCTGAAGTCATGATCTGAGTCTATAGCTCAGAATAAAGTCTTATAATAGCTCTACAAGGAAGTACGTATGTTTTTAAACATGTGAAATTTCCCAAAGACCTGTTCGCCTGCAGTTTCATTTCACATGCCCGTCTGCTCAGCACCCCTACCCCACCACACCTCTACTCATGCACCCTTTTCCACCCCCACCCCCACCCCATCACCACCAACTACCCCATCGCAGTCTGTCAGCATGCTCACAAACTCGGAATCCTGTCTCTAATAGTGTAAGCCTCAATAGCCTTTTGAGAACAAACTGAGCGTGTCGAAAACTTTTCCCTCAAGTCAAGATTGTATATCCCACATCCTGTATGTCACCATTGTGCTTTTCATCCCGCATGTATGCAAATGGTATCGAGTTTAGTGCAATCCAGTGTTCAACGGAGCGTTTTAATTCAAAATTCCGTGAAATTTCAGACCAGCTTTTCCTTTTTGAAACTACTTATTTTTAGCTATGGCATTCATAGACCGGGATGTCCTGTCCAAGTTGTTGGGTTTTTATTACGTTCCTTCAACTTGTATGGCTATGCAGGACCGTGTCCTGTTTAAATAGATGTTCACCTTCCAGTTGATAATCAGATGATCTTAGGCGTTCCACAGTGAAGCAGCTCCAGCAGCTACCCCCGATATCTTCCAACACAGCTTGGTAGTGAACAGACTGTGGACTTTCACCAACGAGGACAAGACAACGTGAGTCTCTCTCTCTCTCTCTCTCTCTCTCTCTCTCTCTCTCTCTCTCTCTCTCTCTCTCTCTCTCTCTCTCTCTCTCTCTCTCTCTCTCTCTCTCTCTCTCTCTCTCTCTCTCTCTCTCTCTCTCTCTCTCTCTCTCTCTCTCTCTCTCTCTCTCTCTCTCTCTCTCTCTCTCTCTCTCTCTCTCTCTCTCTCTCTCTCTCTCTCTCTCTCTCTCTCTCTCTCTCTCTCTCTCTCTCTCTCTCTCTCTCTCTCCTCTCTCTCTCTCTCTCTCTCTCTCTCTCTCTCTCTCTCTCTCTCTCTCCTCTCTCTCTCTCTCTCTCTCTCTCTCTCTCTCTCTCTCTCTCTCTCTCTCTCTCTCTCTCTCTCTCTCTCTCTCTCTCTCTCTCTCTCTCTCTCTCTCTCTCTCTCTCTCTCTCTCTCTCTCTCTCTCTCTCTCTCTCTCTCTCTCTCTCTCTCTCTCTCTCTCTCTCTCTCTCTCTCTCTCTCTCTCTCTCTCTCTCTCTCTCTCTCTCTCTCTCTCTCTCTCTCTCTCTCTCTCTCTCTCTCTCTCTCTCTCTCTCTCTCTCTCTCTCTCTCTCTCTCTCTCTCTCTCTCTCTCTCTCTCTCTCTCTCTCTCTCTCTCTCTCTCTCTCTCTCTCTCTCTCTCTCTCTCTCTCTCTCTCTCTCTCTCTCTCTCTCTCTCTCTCTCTCTCTCTCTCTCTCTCTCTCTCTCTCTCTCTCTCTCTCTCTCTCTCTCTCTCTCTCTCTCTCTCTCTCTCTCTCTCTCTCTCTCTCTCTCTCTCTCTCTCTCTCTCTCTCTCTCTCTCTCTCTCTCTCTCTCTCTCTCTCTCTCTCTCTCTCTCTCTCTCTCTCTCTCTCTCTCTCTCTCTCTCTCTCTCTCTCTCTCTCTCTCTCTCTCTCTCTCTCTCTCTCTCTCTCTCTCTCTCTCTCTCTCTCTCTCTCTCTCTCTCTCTCTCTCTCTCTCTCTCTCTCTCTCTCTCTCTCTCTGTCTCTCTCTGTGTGTTGTATTGAGTGCGAACTTGATTGCAGGCATGCGGCGCGCGTGTGTGTGCGAGTCGAATTTTCTTTTCCTTTTTATATTTAGTCAAGTTTTGACTAAATATTTTAACATCGAGGGGGAATCGAAACGAGGGTCGTGGTGTATGTGCGTGCGTGTGTGCGTGCGTGCGTGTGTGTGTGTGTGTGTGTGTGTGTGTGTGTGTGTGTGTGTAGAGCGATTCAGACTAAACTACTGGACCGATCTTTTTGAAATTTGACATGAGAGTTCCTGGGTATGAAATCCCCGAACGTTTTTTTCATTTTTTTGATAAATGTCTTTGATGACGTCATATCCGGCTTTTCGTGAAAGTTGAGGCGGCACTGTCACGCCCTCATTTTTCAACCAAATTGGTTCAAATTTTGGTCAAGTAATCTTCGACGAAGCCCGGGGTTCGGTATTGCATTTCAGCTTGGTGGCTTAAAAATTAATTAATGACTTTGGTCATTAAAAATCGGAAAATTGTAAAAAAAAAAAAAAATTTATAAAACGATCCAAATTTACGTTTATCTTATTCTCCATCATTTGCTGATTCCAAAAACATATAAATATGTTATATTCGGATTAAAAACAAGCTCTGAAAATTAAATATATAAAAATTATTATCAAAATTAAATTGTCCAAATCAATTTAAAAACACTTTCATCTTATTCCTTGTCGGTTCCTGATTCCAAAAACATATAGATATGATATGTTTGGATTAAAAACACGCTCAGAAAGTTAAAACAAAGAGAGGTACAGAAAAGCGTGCTATCCTTCTTAGCGCAACTACTACCCCGCTCTTTTTGTCAATTTCACTGCCTTTGCCATGAGCGGTGGACTGACGATGCTACGAGTATACGGTCTTGCTGAAAAATGGCAGCTACTTGACTAAATATTGTATTTTCGCCTTACGCGACTTGTTATTATATTGACATACATGTACATTTCAATGTTCTATTATGCATTATGTATTCGTATAGGTAATGTTGTAATTAGTAATACTGTATGATTGCGATTGACAATTGTCCTTTTATTGTCTTTATTTTTATGTCTTAGTTTAGCAGGGACAGATTGTAAGACTAGGCGTGAGCCTAAAATCTCCATCCTTGAGTAATAAAATTCGTTCGTTCGTTCGTTCGTTCGTTCTCTCTCTCTCTCTCTCTCTCTCTCTCTCTCTCTCTATCTCTCTCTCTCTCATTTCTCTCTCTATCTCTCTCTATCTCTCTCTATCTATCTCTCTCTCTATCTCGCTCTCTCTCTCGTTCTCTCTCTTTCTCTCTATCTCGCCCTCTCTCTCATTTCTCTCTCCTCTTTCTTTTTGCTCGTCCTTCTTTTAATTAATTTGTCTTTTCCTTTTTCTTCTTTTTTTTTTTAAAACTCATCATATTAAAAAGTAAATACAGGAAATATTGAACTATCTGGGCGATCTTCTCTCCTCTTTCTTTTTGTTCGTCCTTCTGTCTAACTTATTTTGTCTTCTCCTTTGTCTTTTTCTTCTGTTTTTAAAAATCTCATTATATGTAAATAAGTGAATACTAGAAATATTGGATTATCTAGGCGATCTTCTTTCTTCTTTCTTTTTGTCATCTTCTTTGTCGTTTTCTTCTGTTTTTGAAAATCTCATCATATGTAAATAAGTGAATACTAGAAATATTGGATTATCTAGGCGATCTTCTTTCTTCTTTCTTTTTGTCATCTTCTTTGTCGTTTTCTTCTGTTTTTGAAAATCTCATCATATTGAGAGAAAACAATTGAATACTAGATATATTGAATTATCTGGGCCATCAAGCATTTCTCCACGGTCGGTCTCTCTTGTCAGCACTGATGGAAGTAAAGGGTTACTAGGCACGTGATTACAAAAAGGGTAAGGGACCCCTAAAATGGACTGGCTGTGAATTTTTACCGCCTTAATTCTGTGAAAATAACAATACGAGAATGATTCCTTCGCCACATCTACCCGCTCTAAATAACTTGCACATGTTAGAAACAGGCAGGGATAAACAAACCACAATACTGACGATGTTCGACAGCTGAGACTGTTATCATTTAAGAAGTGTTGGCCCTTTTCTTCCCCGGGCGAATAAAAACAAAATAGTAGGAACCTCTAAAATGTGTATGTGTCCCCTCATGTGGACACCCTAAAAGTAGTTAAGTAGAAGAAAGGAACAGAAAAATACGTGTTTCAATCATTATAACGAAGAGGCATCCCGAGAAAAACCCGAAACAACCATAATCAACCTATCTGACTAGCGTTCGGGCTTTCAACAAACATCAAACAATTTTCTTTACTTCCATCGTCCTAATTTCATTTAAATTGTTTCGTCTTTGATGTGTGTTTCAATTATACTTTTCAGTCAACTGATGAATATGTCATGGCTTAGACTGAAACCTGGTTAGAAAACGAATCAAGCTGAATGGAATCACAAATAGGAATCGTTGGTCATGAAACACCGACTTTAAATTCAGGTGACTCAGATCGGAATTTGAGTTGTATCAACAGTTTCACTGGAAAGAATCAGAAATCTACTCTGTCCAGCATTACGATCAAATCCGCAAATCAGCTGGAAGACATTAGAAATCTGAGTAAAACGGGAATAAAATGGAATTAATAAGTTCACAGATGAATGAACATTCAGACACGTCATATTTCCAAGTGTCGGACATGCATCATTGCATTTAACGCGAACATTGAATTCACAAACACATCACAGGTACAACAAGCACAGGGTGTCTGATTTCACCGGATATAGCTTCACGCTCAATGCGTCTCGTATTTATAGAAATAACATTGTCATTAACTGGAAAAGGCACTTTGTGTCAGAAGCTTTTGTGTGTTTGGTGTGTCTTCACAAAAGCTCTATCTTTTGTGCCTGGTGGCATTTGAGAAGTAGCTGAAAACTGCAACCCCAGCTCAGACGGCAGCAAATTTCACCACTGAGCTCCTTTTCATAAACATACTTCCGGAGGAGGGGGGGGGGGGAGTGGTTGTTGGATTGTATGTCCCTCCGACTCATTTGGCTGTGGGGGACCCATAGTCTGAACCTCTTGATAGATTACAACACTCTTTCTTTCATGTCCAGTATAGAATAGTCTGTAAGATTTTTTTTTAATATCTTTGCACTATTTATGATACGGTTGCCCAAATTAAAAGCAATTGTAAGCTTATTACATCGCATCTAAGGGTAGAGGTGGCTTGAAATGTAAGATCTGTTTGGCCACAAGGGTTTTCACTTTTTCTTCAATATCTTTTTCGAGTTATGTTATATCACGAATGGGTACTACTTGCATGCCTAATGGGTCAGAATTGACGATTTTGCGAATTTATTTAATGCAAAACACTCAACTCAGAGAACAATACAGACAGCGTTTTGACATAATGTTTCATTAGAGTTTTTTTCAAACATATCAAAAGATTATGTTCCCTGCGAAGATATTATATGCCAAAATACATTTTTGAAAAACAACGTGTGTGTTGTTGTTTTTTTTACATTGATAGGGCCAAAAAAAAAAATAGGTCTGTTTACGGTAACCCGACCGACCCTAGTTTTTTCGCGCGACCCTAGACTTTTTTTTGGCATTTGGGGGGAAAAAAAAAAATCTTGGTTTTTTTGGCAAAATAACGTAAAAATATGGTTTTTTGGAGAAAAAAAAAATAATTAAAAAAAAAAATAATCCCGACCTACCGACCCTATTTTTTTGGCCTATGTTACCGTAAACAGACCTATTTTTTTTTTTGGCCTAGAACTACTAAACCACTTCTTGTTATATATATCATAGAAATTCTCTCTGGTCTTAATTTAAGTTTCTTATTGCAGGGGCAAGAGAACACCATGAATCCAGCAGTTGTCCTTGTTCTCCTGGGTATGTGCTGCACGTCACTGATCTCAGGGGCTGGTGGCTGTGATGCAACAGGTCCCGGAACGTGCACCTTTAATACAGAAACTTGTGGCTGGTCTTTGGGAAGTAATTTGAGCTTTACTGATTCAAACGATTGGAAAAAACGGGGCGTCAGGCTCACCCCTGGAAGCGAAGAAGGGAGGTTGACAAGTAGGACAGCTTGTTCTACAGGAGGACAGATACACTGTTTGACGTTTTGGTTCATATTTGATCAGAACAATACCATCGATCTGACTGTAAACCTCAAGTACGAGGGAAATGATGAAGTTGAGTCACCGCTGTGGATCCTGTCTTCAACTTTTTTTGAGGATTATGGTGAAGTAGAAATCAACACAAGCCGAAATTTTTCGGTTGTCTTCATAGCAAAGAGACGTCGAGATCAAAACACGGGTTCAGACTCGGTGTTAATAGATGAAATAAACTACTATCAATACCGATGCAGAACACCCGTACACCCAATATATGCAACACTGCCGACTGGTACCACAACAGACATCCTGCCCCCAACAACGACTTTTCCTACGCCTTCGATAGCAAACATCTTTTCCACAACAACAACTATTCGTACACCCTTAACTACACCCTTAACTACACCCTTAACTACAAACGCCTTCTCCACAGCACCGACAACTTCTAAAACAACGTCAGAGCAAGTCAAAAACACGGACACAACAAACGATGATAAATTATCTACTGAACCTTCATCTTCACAGACGCCGGGGACCTCTGAAGAGCCATTGGATAAAGTTGGAGTGATCGTTGGATTTGTCGTGACCGCCATCGTCTTCGTCATAATTATCACTGTCCTGGTTGTTGTGTTCCGGCGTAAACGACAGCTGGGAAAACAAGACGACAGTGTCTGCAAGGTTCCTGAAGCACCGAGAACTGACACTGAAAACATGGGAGTAAAAGCTACGGGAACTGGCAGGGAAGACTATAGGGCAGACATAGCAGACAGCGGTGTCTACGATGTTCTCGATGCCCCGAAAACTGACATCGAGTACCTCAGAGAAACAGCTACAGAGACAGGCCAGGAATACCACGGAGAACACAAAACAGACTACGATGACTACGATGAGCTTGGTCCACTGGGAACAGACAACGAGAACTACATAGTGATAGCTACAGGAACAGACCAAAAAGACCACAAGGTACACAACGGTGTTAATTATGATCTTGACGCACCGAGAACAGACAACGAAAACAAGAGAGAAACTGGTAAAGGAACAGGCCAGAAATACAACGGAGAACACGAAACAGACTACGATGACTACGATGAGCTTGGTCCATCGGGAACAGACAACAAGAACGACATTGTGATAGCTACAGGAAGAGGCAAAGAAGACCGAGGGGCACACGAACCAGACACCGGTGACTATGATGACCTTGACGCACCGAGAACAGACAACGAAAATAACAGACATACAGCTAAAGGAACAGGCCAAGAAGACCACAAGGCACACGAGCCATACACCGGTGTCTACATTGACGTTGATACGCCGAGAACAGACAACGAAAATAACAGACATACAGTTGAAGGAACAGGCCAAGAAGACCACAAGGCACACGAGCCATACACCGGTGTCTACATTGACCTTGATACGCCGAGAACAGACAACGAAAATAACAGACATACAGCTAAAGGAACAGGCCAAGAAGACCACAAGGCACACGAGCCATACACCGGTGTCTACATTGACCTTGATACGCCGAGAACAGACAACGAAAATAACAGACATACAGCTAAAGGAACAGGCCAAGAAGACCACAAGGCACACGAGCCATACACCGGTGTCTACATTGACCTTGATACGCCGAGAACAGACAACGGAAATAACAGACATACAGTTAAAGGAACAGGCCAAGAAGACCACAAGGTACACGACGACTATGATGACCTTGATATGCCGAGAACTGACAACAAAAACAACAAAGAAACAGCTAAAGGAACAGGCCAGAAATACAACGGAGAACACGAAACAGACTACGGTGACTACGATGACCTTGACGCACCGAGAACAGACAACAAAAACAACAGACAAACAACTACAGCGACATGCCGAGAAGATCCTGGAGCACACGAACCAGACAACGATGACTACGATGATTTTGACACACCGATAACAGATGACATCAACACACCCACAGCTACAGGAACATGCCAGAAAGACAACGGGACAGACGAACCAGACAACGGTGTCTACATCGATTTTGATTCGCCAAAAACAGACAACGAAAACAACAGACAAACAGCTACAGAGACATGCCGAGAAGATCCTGGGGCACACGAACCAGACAACGATGACTACGATGATTTTGATACACCGAAAACAGACAACGACAACAAAAAAGAGACAGCTCCAGGTACAGGCCAGAAAGACAACGGAACCCACGATCCAGACAACGGTGTGTACATTGATCTAGACACACCAACAACAGACGACAACACCAGAGAAGACTACGGGGCACAGAGGGAGGTATCTGGTGGTGCAGGCCTAGAACCAGCGGCAGCAAACTACGACCGTCTTGACTTTCCTGACGCTGAGAATGAGAAACGTGTGTACGCTGACTTACTCGGCAATAATTGTCAAGCTATCTCAGAAAGAGAAATGTACGAATCTTTAGCAGAAAACAGAGACAGCCATGACTACAGCGATGCTCTGGATAGAAGTCAAGTTGCACACACTGAATGAACGCTTTAAATTCCCAGTTGTTGCAACATGTTTTGAGCTAGCGTGTCAACATTGTTCTGTGGAAGTATGTTTCCTTGCTTCTGACATGCTTTGTGCTTATACATGTCGCCATTGTGTTGGAGTAGTTTGTCTCCCTTGGTCTCCGCCATTTAGTGCTGATATGTAAAGTTTGTTTGCAGTAGTTTGTCGCCCTTGCTCTTGTACATTGGTGAGCAGATGTATCAGCACTTTTTTGCGGTAGTATGTCTCCCTTGTTTCTGTGCAATTTGTGTTGGTTAATTTTGTGCAGTTTTGACAGCGGTAGCTTATCTCCCTTGTTCTGTTACATTTTGCGCTGATATGTCACCAGGTGTTGCAGTAGATTGTCTCCCTTATTCACCGTGATTCTGATAATTATTGTGTCTGTGTCAGTGTGTGACAGCCCTTTTTGCAGTAGGTTGTCTCCCTTACTCTTCTTAATTCTGGTATATACATACTTTGTGCCTGTGTCAGCGTGTGGCAGTCCTCTTTGTCTCCCTTGTAAGCCTACATTTTGTGCTGGTATGTCCGCGCTTTTTGCAGCACCTCTCCTCGTTGTTATGGAACATTTTGTGTTGAGTGTTCAGCATTTTGTACTGTTGTGTCAGTAGCTTTTGCAGTTCTTTGTTCTTGTATAGGCCCTATTATTGACAGCACTTTCATCATTTATTTGTCTAATCTTCTCAAACAAAGTGTGGTGTTGTGCCGGTATGTTTGCAGTTCTTTGTTATTGTACATTCTTGACCACACTTTTATCTGTACTTTGTCTCCCTTCTTCTTAAACATTTTTTGTTTTTTTGTCAGCAGGAGGATTTTTTGTATAATTTGTGCAATCGTGTTCAAATAGTTACGATTCCTTGCTTGTTTCTTTGAAATTTGTTCTGTCTTTCAACATTTCCGTTTTGTCATGCTTTTTATTTGATTTAGCACTGCACCGTAAATTTACAATACTTCGAAGTTTTGTCTCAGTAGTTGTATGAATTAAAGCCATTATCCAATATTTTCAAAAGCATTTTTCATATATATTCATCTTTGCGGGTTTACCTCCTAGTCTGTCTTTCTGTAGTCTGTATTTCCCGTCACTTCACTGAACACCGTCTACTCCGTCTGGTTTCTGTGTGTCTTATTGTGTTATCTGGATGTATATTCTCTCTGCCGTGTGTGTGTGTGTGTGTGTGTGTGTGTGTGTGTGTGTGTGTGTGTGTGTGTGTGTGTGTGTGTGTGTGTGTGTGTGTGTGTGTGTGAGTGTGTGTGTGTGTTACTAAATGATTTTTGTAGTTCTGCGTCTGCGTGTTTTGTGTGTGTCTTTTTCTAGTCTGTTTCGGGGTTTTCCTGAAATTGCTCTCTACACACACACACTAACATACACACACACACGCACACACACACACACACTCAAACACACACATACACACGCACGCACGCGGCACGCGGGCACGCACGCACGCACGCATGCACAAACACACGCACTCACATACACATACATCACCTCGACTCCATTCTCAGTCTATTTAAAAATGTTAAATCACCGACTCCGTCTGGTTTCTGTGTCTTATTGTGTTATCTGGGTTATTCTGTGTGTGTGGGTGTGGGTCTGGGTGTGGGTGTGGGTGTGGGTGTGTGTGTACGATCAACTGCCTGGTCCCTACCAGAACTAGTTTATAAACACTGTGACTACCTGTCTGCTATGACTTGCAGGGAGTTTTGATAATTTCAATTCTGCTGCGGTTTCTCTAAGTTTCTATTTCATAGATTGTGCTTTTCTTTTGTTACTTTCTGGTTTCCCTATAGTCTTTTATGCTAATTGTCTTATTGTTCTTTGTTTGATCACTCAATTAATCATTCGTACGTTTGTTTGGTTTTTGTTTGTGTGTTTGTTTGTTTGTTTCTTTGTTTCTTTCTTTATTTGTGTGTGTCTGTCTGTCTTCTTCTTCTTCTTCGTTCACGGGCTGAAACTCACACGTTCACTCATGTTTTAGCACGAGTGGGCTTTTACGTGTATGACCGTTTTCACCCCACCATTCAGGCAGCATACGCCGATTTCGGGGGATGCCTATTTGGTATTTTCGTGTTTCTATATTCAACCGAACTCTGACATGGATTATATGATCTTTTCCGTGCGCACTTGGTCGTGCGCTTGCGTGTACACACGAAGGGGGATAAGGCACTTGCAGGTCTGCACATAAGTTGACCTGGGTGATCGGAAAAATCTCCAGCCTGAACCCACCAGGCGTCAGCGGCCAGGATTTGAACTCAAGACCTTCCGATTAGGAGGCTGATGTCTTACCACTACGCCCGACGTCTGTCTGTTTTTGAACAGTTGCTTGTTTACAGGTGTATTACCTTCTTTTCATGGTAACTTGGATAGTCAATGTTTTTATTTGTTTGATTCCCATCAAAGAAACAGAAATGGTAACCATTCTTCAAATGGCGCTGCAGTTTTGATGTCATCAAGTTAATTCCTTTGCAGAATTGATTGATTTTCTCAAAAGCCATTATCAATGTGTTTATCAATTAACACCTGTTCATTTCTGTCCAACTGCAATGCAAACTCAATGTGGAGGAAACAAGGATTCATTACAAACAAGTCATCCCTGTACATCAACAGATTTATGTACCTCAATCAATACTGCTAGTATGAGTGACAGGAATCTAAAAGAAAAAACAACCAAACGCAAATGTACTACTACTTCTACGACTCGTTTGAATGTAAAACAGAAATGTAACACTATCTGTGAGGGCCCCAAAGGGGGGGTATCATCACGATCACAGGAAGGGAAATTTTAGCTTTCACGATCACAGTTACCTTGATTTTTGTTTTCACGATCACGAACACCAGTGGCAAATCACGGTCACGGTAAAAGTTGCAGGTACAGAAAGCACGTGTCAAAGTAAACACAACCACACAGTAATTCGCTCCTCTGGATCTATTGTTTATTCAACACAAAGTGAGAACTGTTGCACTTTTTTATTATTATTTTTTTAGTTCTCTTTCATACACACACAGAAATTCATATCATGGTTTGTAATCAGTAACAAGAATGTTGTTTTCATTGTTTTCTCTCGCTCTCTCTCTCTCTCTCTCTCTCT
Organism: Littorina saxatilis; assembly: GCF_037325665.1. Classification (NCBI taxonomy): domain Eukaryota; kingdom Metazoa; phylum Mollusca; class Gastropoda; order Littorinimorpha; family Littorinidae; genus Littorina; species Littorina saxatilis. The sequence goes on along the minus strand of NC_090245.1, from coordinate 25,032,813 downwards.
CTCTCTCTCTCTCTCTCTCTCTCTCTCTCTCTCTCTCTCTCTCTCTCTCTCTCTCTCTCTCCACTCATACACATTCAACTCCCACACCCTCACTCACACACATGAATATATACTTACACAATTTCACATTTCCAGAGCTAAATCTTGTAAACCCATTTTCTCAAAAACTATTGGGTGGATTGAAATTAAAGTACATGTATTTTCAACTTTGCCATACAATTTGAGGTACACCATCGCCTGGTTTCATGGGCTTGAAAAACAGACAGGAATGCTACAGGCCAAAAATGGTTTTACCTGAAAGAAGCGCGCAGTGCCAGTGGCGAAGCCACAAGCCTGAGCCAAAGGGGGGATCCGGGGGCATGCCCCCCCGGATTTTTTTCAAAAAACGGTTAAAATCTGTGCAATCTGGTGCATTCTGGGCATCATTTTCAGGGCTGTAATAGTGTTGTGATCTTGTTAAAAAATCCCATTTTAGCCTCCCCCCACCACCATTAAACACACCTCCAAACTGGTGAAAACAACACTACTGTGCGCTGGCTTCATTGAGACCGGCGCCCGGTCGCGTTGCGCGATATTCACACGGATCGTTTTTGCGGAAATGTTTCAACTTCACCGGAATAAATTTGACTTTACCGGATTTTGAAAACGGCTTTATCGGATTTCCGGCAATTACCGGAAAAGTAGCATGCCTGACAAATCCCCAACGAACATGACTTTGATCGTCTTTGACATGAGGATTAAGTGACCCAAACTGGCACGTCTCCCCGCCATTGTTTCTGAATTTAACCCATTGTTGATATTAAAGTTTACAGGCGCTAAAATAAATCCAAGCTTAATGCAAAGAAGCGACAATTAGAATCTATGCCAAGCGTGTCCACGTTGCTGGGATGAAAAACACATTTCTAGTTTCGGTTTTGGCTACACGCAGACTCGATCTCGAGCCAGTCGAGGTCACACTGAGCGAGTGACAGCCGGACGTGGCAATGTCGACAATGTCAATGATCTCACTCAAACTCAAAGATCTTGAACAAATTTCAAGATCTTTGCCTACATTCAGAACAGTCATAGAGCAACATAGATCAACATATCTTGATATTTCGTCTTCGGAAAGACCGACCCGTAGCCTGACCTTTCCACCAAGGAAGGCATTCTCGCCGCCTGCTTTGGTCTGGCTTGAATCCACAAAATATAACAGAAGTTCGATGACAGTACTGCTGCACGCCATTTTTGATCTTCGAATTCGAATTTGACTGAATGCACTCAAAACTTTTGCACGAAGCCCTTCCATTGGATGAAGTTTGGCAGACTTTAGCAATTTGCCTTCTGATTGGATCTCTTTTTTTGTGTGATTGGTTCTCTTAAAGGGAAGCAATCGCTGTCAAAATCATATTTCTGAATGTGTTGTTGCTTCCCTTCAATCGGGATTGGCTCCTTGACGAATAGAGGATCATAGAGTGATACAGCTGTGAAAAATGTACGTTGAAAATAAAATGCTTTGCAATAATGCCCATCACGATCACGAAAACAAATGACGATCACGATCACGAGACATGATTTTTTTGTCATCACGGATCACGGGCAAAGTCCCATCACGATCACAGAAATGGAAATTTCGGCAATCACGGTCACAGAAAGGTCAAAAAACGCCAATCACGATCACGATTTTAAACCCTTTGGGGCCCTCATCTGTGACAATGACGGTTCTACGACTCGTTTGAAGGACAGTATAGATCGAACCTTAACCCACAACTACGAAAATTTGTGTCAGACTTTTTTGAACAGGAAAATATGCCTCTGTTCAACAGTAACCAAAACATGGAAGATGTTTTTGAAACTTTACAGAAATGTAACACTAGCCTATCTGTGACAATGTTGCTTTTGAATTGAACCCATATTTGTTGAACAGGAGAGAATGTTCCTGTTCAACAGTGCCCAAAACACTGAATCTGACGTTTTTGAATCTTTTCTGTCATCTAACTGAATCTGACGTTTTTGAATCTTTTCTGTCATCTAACCCAATTGCTCATGACTTCATCGATCTTGAACATGCCTACTTTTCAAAGAAAGACAGACAAAAGCGAAATCTGCATGTTAGCCATCTGCCTGAAATGGTCAATGCACTTTTGTAAAATTGTCACAGCTGTTATGCACTTTTGTGAAATGGTCAGTGCTGTTGTGCACTTATGCAAAACTTGGTGCTGTGCTGTTAACATTTGAACAAAATGCATTTTGTTCAAATGTTTAGTGCAACTTGCTACTATATAATCGCTGTATGCGCTTTGTGGTAATAATGCACTGTTGTGAAAAGTTTGCGCTAAATGTTGGCACTATGCATCATTGTTGGAGCACCCTCCTGTAGATGCACCATGCTGAAAAATGTACTTATGAATCAAGCATTGACTGAAATAAACAATTTATATATCCAGCACAACATGCAATTCATTAACTTTTGACCCTAACCTTTAACACTTCCCAAAATAAATCTTTGGTGGACATTGCATCGACGCTGTTCATTTTCAATGAACATTGTTCTTGTCACAGACTGTCCTTATCTGCAGATACCAAGGACTACTACTAAAGGACGTGCACAGCGTGATTCCTGACTTCGCTAGCGGAGGCCAGTTTTCTTCAGGCTCCGCAGTCCCCTTGTTCTATTTTTAGCCGCAATTCGGCGTAGGAGTTTGGAAGAACTTTTTTTAAATGTAATACAATGTTTTTTTTAACAAGTATACACTTTAGTCACATCGAAGATTGTTTTAGATATCACACTGAGAGTATTTATGTATTAGATTCTTCCCTAGCGAACATTTTAAATTCAGTTGAGGTAGTGCAAAGTACGCACTATGTTGCCTTGTCGCAAGGTTACAACCGGACAAGAGTGCATTGGCCTACCATGCTGGCGGCGATTCTGAGTTGAAAATTCTTGTTTACCAAGTGTTTTGCTGTTTCTGTGCCTTCAAAATGCCTAATAAGTGTGGTGTGGTGAACTGCAAAGGAAATTACAACGAGAAGAATATGTGCCGTGTGTTTAGACTGCCAAGAGACGAGTCTGAGAGACAGAAGTGGCTGGTCAATATAACACTTACCTCGACAGTACTATTCTTGCACATTATCTATTATAGGCCGAAAAAATTGGACAAAACGCTGAGTGGGTACAATTATCTCCCATAACCATGCGCCACCGTGGATCCCAAGCACTGTCCGAGTGCTTCCCCCTTACAGGATGTAGGTGGCGCGTCCTCTTTCTTTTTTCGCGCGTGTCAGACCGGCTGTGTTTCTGCTACGCTCCCGGATTATTTTGGACTAAGAGGCTTCTTTTCTGTGTGGACTATCACCTGTTGGATTATTGTGTGTTATTCCACTTCTGGCTTGAGGCTACGTTGTGTTTCCTTCAACTTGTGCCTCCGTTTTTGTGTGGCGGACTCGGCGTGCCTCCCGTCCTACTTCGTGGTGACCGGTCGTCTGCTTCTCGTTTCGCCGCATTCACTTGAGTATTGACCTAAATTTTCTTTGAATTTTGTTAATTCTCGGTCTTTAAGGGTACGTACAGGGCGAGGTAGGATGTCTCGTCCTGTTTTGGGCTCTGGTTCTACGGAACCAGAGTCTGCCGGGGGCAACCCTTCTCCGGGCGCCCAGCGTCATGTTTTACGCACGGAGAAGGGGATCTTTCGGCGCTCCGACTCTCCCTCCCCAAACGCTTTGCGTTTGCGGCGAGGGAGGGCGGAGAAAGCCTGTTTGAGCAAGCTCAATGCGAGCTTGCTCAAACAGGCTGGGCTTGAGCCTGGGACTTCGGGCGGGGCTGCGCCGTCGAAGGTTCGGGGAAGGTCGAGGGGAAAGAAAAAGCTTCTTTCTCCTTCTCCTTCAGTGGAACAGGCTTCCCCCCCTTCGACGCCGTTGTCCGGCCCTCAGTCTCAGGCTTCAGCTCCTCCCGGTTTCAAGCCTGGGGGGAAGGTTTCCTTCTCCTCCCTGGCTCGAATCCGGGGGCAGGTCGATTCCCAACCCTCTTTGGGGGTTGGTGAATCCGATCTAGGGGCTACTGGAGAGACTCAGGTTTTGACAGCCAACGGCCATACCACGTTGTAAACACCGGTTCTCGTCCGACCACCGAAGTTAAGCAACGTCGGGCCCGGTTAGTACTTGGATGGGTGACCGCCTGGGAACACCGGGTGCAGTTGGCATTAAAATCTTCCTTTTCCGGTGCCTCTCCTGTGCCCTCCTCGGTTTCCACCGCTGTGGAAGCCAGGAGGGACACGGGTCCTCCTCTGAACTCCCTCGCTGGGTCGTCTGCTGCTGTTTCGACAGTAGTTTCGGCCTCCTGGGTGGGGAGATCGGAGGAGATGACGGGGTCTCTGAATTCCCTCCCCGCTGGGGTTGGGATGCGAATTGACCCCGTTCAGGGCGGTCCTGTGGGGGCAGGGGTTTCAGGCTTCGTGCCTACGACCACTGCTACTACGGTTCCCTCTGACGTCCGTGTGACTGGTGGCTGTCCCTCTATGAAACGCTCCGGCCGACTAGTTACTGGACGTGGAGGTGTTCGACAGAACGTGGTACAGGGTGACACAAAAAAAACAGAGCTCATAAAAAGTTGAATAATTTCCGCAATATTCAAGTAATTCTGTTATTTGTTTCAGATTCATTAAGAAGACGGATTGATCTAAGAGTCTACCACGTGTGAGCTTCGAGATGCCTTGGACTACAGAGCAAAAGACATTTGCAGTTGAGACATATTTTCGGCTGAAGTCTTTCCGGGAAACGCAATTGCGATTCAAAGACCATTTTAATTGTCGTGAATTTCCTGTCAGCTCAGTGATCTGCGGATGGGTTAAAAAGTTCAGAACCCATGGGGCTGTGAATAACCTCAATGCAAAAGACAAAAACAGACAATCACACTCTGGGCGACCAAAATCAGCACGGACACAAGACAATGTTGCTGCAGTCAGAGACTCTGTTGTCCACAGCCCAAGCAAGTCTGTGCGTCGGCGAAGTCAAGAGCTTGGCATCAACCGGGAGTCTGTAAGAAGAATTTTGATCTCAGATCTCCATCTGTATCCCTACAGGATTCAAATCAAGCACAAGCTCACAGCTGACGACATGAGGAAGCGAGTCACCATGTGCCAGTGGTTTTCAGACAGGATTGACGATGAACCGGACTTTCTCGACAACATGTGGTTTTCAGACGAGGCCCACTTTCTGCTGTCTGGGCACGTTAACTCTAAGAATAACATCTTCTGGGGCAGCACACCCCCTGACCACTGCCTGCAAAGGCCCTTGCACTCTGTCAAGTGTACTGCCTGGGTGGCCATTTCAACTCATGGCATTATCGGGCCATTCTGGTTTGAGGACGATGACGAGCGGTCCTTGACTGTGAACACGGAGCGCTACATCCAGGTCCTGCGCAAGTTCTGGGTAGCACTTGGCCGACGTAGAGGCATTGACAGAGCCCTCCAGTGGTTTCAACAGGACGGAGCCACCCCTCACACCTCCAATGTATCCCTGGAGTGGCTGCAGCAGCGCTTCGAGGACCGACTCATCAGCCGCAGGTGCCACCCGGAGTGGTCACCGCACTCACCAGACCTGAACCCCCCAGACTTCTACCTGTGGGGTTACCTCAAGGACAGGGTGTATGAGCACAACCCCCAGACCATCCCTGACCTCAAAGCAGCCATCACAGCAGCCATCAGAGCCATCCCGAGAGAGGAGTGCAGGAGGGTCATTGAGAACTTTGCCAGGCGAATCCAAGTCTGCCTGCAGCGCCGGGGCGGGCATCTGGAACATATCTTTGAGCGGCTGTAGAACAAAGAGTTTTTTGTTGTATAGCATTGAGACTTTGCAGATGTTGGCTACATAGGTTGTACATAATTCCATAGAATTTTTGTTTCAAACTTAATAAAATTTCAGGAGTTATAAGACTTTTAGTGAGCTCTGTTTTTTTTGTGTCACCCTGTACTTCTGTCGAATGGTCAGGGCGACGGGAACATTGTTTCTGTTGCTCAGACCGACACCTCCGACCGGACCGTCTTGACCCCACGCCATTCCTTAGCGTCTGGTGTTCGGGTGACGGATGGTCCGGACCAAGGGTCCGGAACGTTCCAGGCTTACGGGTCGGGATCGAACCGGACCCACGGGTCCCGACTGGACTTGACCTCCGGTTTTGGTCCGGACGGGACCCATGGTACCGGACCGTACCGGACCTTAGGGTCCAGTGCGGGACAGTACCTCTGGCCCTTGCCGGACCCCCGGACCTACGGGTCCGGATGGTACGGTACGGGACCAGTGGTTCGGTCGGGACCGGACCACCCGACCACCTCTGTTGGTCTGGGTGGTCTGGCACCGAACCGGAACACACCGGACCACCGGACCTACGGGTCCGGATGGTACGGTACCGGACCAGTGGTCCGGTCGGGGCCGGACCACTCGACCACCTCTGTTGGTCCGGGTGGTCTGGCACCGAACCGGACCATGCCGGACCTACGGGTCCGGATGGTACGGTATGTCCACGTCCGACCGAGCCACCCGAACACTTCTGTGGGTACGGATGGTTCGGTACCGAACGGGACCTCCGGATGCTACGGGACCGGACCGAACCTACGGGTTCGGATGGTCCGGTACCGGACCAGTGGTCCGGTCCGAACCGGACCACCCGACCACCTCTGTTGGTCCGGATGGTCTGTCACCGAACCGGACCATGCCGGACCTACGGGTCCGGATGGTACGGTATGTCCACGTCCGACCGAGCCACCCGAACACTTCTGTGGGTACGGATGGTTCGGTACCGAACGGGACCTCCGGATGCTACGGGACCGGACCGAACCTACGGGTTCGGATGGTCCGGTACCGGACCAGTGGTCCGGTCCGAACCGGACCACCCGACCACCTCTGTTGGTCCGGATGGTCTGTCACCGAACCGGACCATACCGGACCTACGGGTCCGGATGGTACGGTAGGTCCACGTCCGGACCGAACCACCCGAACACTTCTGTGGGTACGGATGGTTCGGTGCCGTACGGGACCGCCGGATGGTACGGGACCGGACCACAGGACCGGAACACCGGACCACCCTATCGGATCGGTCCGGACCACCCGACCACCTCTGTTGGTCCGGATGGTCTGGCACCGAACCGGACCTACGGGTCCGGATGGTACGGTATGTCCACGTCCGGACCGAGCCACCCGAACACTTCTGTGGGTACGGGTGGTTCGGTGCCGAACGGGACCTCCGGATGGTGCGGGACCGGACCGGACCTACGGGTCCGGATGGTCCGGTACTGGACCGGTGGTCCGGTCCGGACCGGACCACCCGACCACCTCTGTTGGTCCGGATGGTCTGGCACCGGACCATACCGGACCACCGGACTTACGGGTCCGGATGGTACGGTGTGTCCACGTCCGGACCGAACCACCCGAACACTTCTGTGGGTACGGATGGTTCGGTGCCGAACGGGACCTCCGGATGGTACGGGACCGGACCGGAACACCGGACCACCCTACCGGACCGGTCCGGACCACCTCTGTTGGTCCGGATGGTCTGGCACCGAACCGGACCTACGGGTCCGGATGGTACGGTACGTCCACGCCCGGACCGAGCCACCCGAACACTTCTGTGCGTACGGATGGTTCGGTGCCGAACAGGACCTCCGGATGGTACCGGACCTACGGGTCCGGACCTACGGGTCCGGATGGCCCGGTGTCGGACCACCCGACCACCTCTGTTGGTCTGGATGGTCTGGCACCGAACCGGACCATACCGGACCACGGGTCCGGATGGTACGGTATGTCCACGTCCGGACCTAACCACCCGAACACTTCTGTGGGTACGATGGTTCGGTGCCGAACGGGACCTCCGGATGGTCCGGCACCGGACCGGAACACCGGACCACCCTACCGGACCGGATCGGCACCCCCGACCGGACCGGACCATTTCTTTTCTGATCAGACCCGATGGGTTCCTGTTCAGTCTATAAATGGCGGGGGTTCGTTGGCTGGGCTGACCCAACAGTCGCAGGGTTGTTGTTTTTCTCCCCCTTCGGCTGCTGGAGACGTTTCGTCTTTGGGGCAGGGGTCTTCGCGGCCTCTTGCTTCTGTGGGCGTTTCTTCACAGCCTGCTTCATCGCTTTCGGCTCTTCCCCCTCAAGCTCCCTACACTCCTGCTTTTGAGGAGTTGTCGGGAAGTGAAGAGGAGAGTGAGTCGGAGGACGATAGGGAGGAGGATCAGGGTCGCCCTGTGGTTAACACTGATCCTCTACCCTTGCCGGTTTCTGATGGAACTTCCGAAGCTATGCTTCGTACTTTGCAACAGTACATGACAGACATCACGCGGCGTCTTGACGTCACGGATGCCTCTCTTAAGCGTCTGTCGTCTAGTGTTGACACACAGGACCTGGACCCGGGGTCTGAGGACGAGAGGCAGGAGGCTCGTCCTCGCACAGCTAGAAGGACGTTTGAACAGTTTCAGGACGTCCTTCCCTGAGACGCCCTCTCGTCCTTTGAGTCCGCTTCGGCCCGGGCACGGGAGGCTCACGCTGCGTCTGCCGGCGGCTCGTTTTATGAACGATCCGTCCGCCGGCAATTCGCGTTCCACCCTAGTCTTAGTGCCACGGTGGAAGCGGCAGCACATCGCCTGAGGAGTACAGATTCACGTGCAAACGCGACCTATGTTCCTCGGGAGGACGCGGGTTCAGTGCCATGCTTTCCTTCGGGAGGCGCACCTCCACTGTTTCCTCGTGTCCAATCTGTTTCGTCCCTCCCTTTTCCCTTTGACTCTCGAACTCTCACTTTCCAGACTTCGAGTGTTTAGGGTGGGGCTGACGGTGATGTGTTCGTTGGGGAGGTGCCTTCGGTCAAGAAGGTGGAACTGAGCTCTGCTTCGTTCCACAATCTTGAGGCCACCGTTTCTTCCACAGTCGAGGCCCAATCACAGGCCTTGACATGGATGAGCACGCTGTCCACACTGTTGGACCCTCCCGATCGGGCAGAGTCCGATTCCACTCGGGTCCTTGACACGGTTCGAGTGGATCGGGCTTTGCATGCCGTGCGATCGTGCGTGACGTCTGCGGCAGAATTGGCCATTGGAACACGGGTCCACTTTATTGGCCCTGTTCCGTGATCATTTTCTGCCTACTTCTATAGTGCCTCCGGATATGAGGAAGAGTCTGAGGAACACGTTTCCTCAGCCTTCTTCCCTCTTTCATCCGGACACTGTTCGTTCTGTGGTGGAGTCCACACGCCAGAGGAACACTGATTCTCTGATGGTTGGCCTCGCTGCTTCGGCGACGGCGGCGGGGAGTAAGAGAAGTGCTACAGTCACCTCCAGCTCCCAGCCTCAGAAGAAGAAGAAGAAGAAGAAGCCAGTTTCACTTCCTCCTCTTAGGCGCCTGTTGCGTTCCCAAGCAAGACGAAGGGTGCTCAGACAGGTAAGGGGAAGCAGCACCACCAGGGGGGGTGGTCGCAAGCCTGCGCCTGCCCGCCAGCAGAATTTTCAGTGAGTCCCGGCCCTACGTTGACGCCCCCTCAAGTTGCCCCTCTTTCGTCCGTCGGTTCCCTTTTTCGGGCCCGCGGCATGTGGGGCAGACTGGTCTCCAACCAGTTTTTCTTGAGGGTGGTGTGGTCGGGGTTTTCTCTACCGCTGTCGTCACAACCTCCATTGTCCGCTCTACCCTGGACGTTCCCCCCTCCTCGAGACCCTGCCAGATGGCAGGCTCTTCAGGACGAGGTGAACTCGTTGGTCGAGAAGAAGGCGGTCTACCCCCTTTCTCAGCCTTCTCCAGGGTTCTGCTCCCGCCTGTTCACCGTCCCCAAAAAGGACGGCCGGTTCAGGCCGGTGTTGGACCTCTCCACCTTGAACTTGTACCTTCACAGGTGCAAGTTCAAGATGGAAACCCCTTCGTCGGTCCGGTTGGCCATCCGGCCAAACGATTGGGCCATGTCTGGGACCTCCAGGATGCTTACTTCCACATCCTGGTGGCCCCGGGGTACCGACATCTGCTCCGGTTCGTTTGGGAGGGCACAGTGTTCGAGTTTCGGGCCCTCCCATTCGGCCTGTCCTTGGCCCCTCTGATTTTCAACGGGGACAACAACACCACATGCTTAGCTTACCTTCGCCACCAGGGGGGCACCAATTCTCGGTCCCTCTCCCTGTTGGCGGAGGAGATTCTGCTCTGGTGCCAGACCAATCAGGTCCGGATGTCAGTCCAGTTCGTTCCGGGGAAACTGAACGCCCTGGTCGACATTCTCAGTCGGGGCGATCAGGTTCTCTCCACAGAATGGACCATCGCTCACAACGTTCTACAGCGTCTGTGGGCAAGGTGGGACCGTCCTCTGATCGATCGGTTCGCAACTCGATTCAGCGCTCGGCTTCCCAGGTACGTCAGCCCCTTTCGAGACATGAATGCGTTCCACTTGGACGCATTCACTCTCTTGTGGAGGCTCCTCGATGCTTACACCTATCCCCCGACATCTCTGATTCCGAGGGTGCTGGCAAAATATCTGCAGGAACGACCAAGACTGATTTTGGTCGCGCCTTACTGGCCAACAGCTCTGTGGTTTCCAGATCTTCGCGGTCTCACCCACGTAGACCCTCTACCTCTGGATTTGGACGGGGGAGGTCTGCTCCAGCCTCGATCATGCCTCCCTCATCCACGTCCAGAGAGTCTGTGCTTGACCGCATGGCTCTTGTGCGCTCCAAACTGCTTGCACTAGGATTGCACAAGAGTTCAGTAGAGTTTTTCTTGAACGCTAAGAGGCGATCAACTAATCAGCTCTATGACTTACGCTGGAGAGCTTGGGCCACCTTCGCCTTGTCCAAGGGGATAAAGCCGCTTTATCCCTCAACACAGGACTTGGCCAACTTCCTGGTGGAAGTGTATCAAAAGAAGAGTCTTTCTTCTAAGACTCTTCTTGGATACAGACCTGCCATCGCTTCCACGATTGCGGCCGCTACTGGTCACAGACCTGAACACTTGATCAGGTCCTCCCTCATCGCTAATGTCCTTTCGGGTATTAGCAATGCAGCGGTGTCTAAACCTCGGGTTTCATTTTCCAAGGGGGATGTTTTTCTGGTCCTCAAACTCCTGCGTAGCAATGAGTTTGAACCCCTGGCAGGCATCAGTATCAAGTTGCTGATTTTTAAGACTAATTGTTCCTCATCGCTTTAGCCACTTGCCGTAGACTCAGTGGTATTCAAGCTTTGAGTGGCCTGGACTTTGACATTGAGTTCACCACACAGCAGTGGTTGCCAGCATGGTCACGTCAGTCTAAGGTATGTTTCTTGGGTATATTTTCTTGTACGGTAGTACTGTTCGAAAATTGCCTGGGTATCTTAATCCTTGGATTTAAGTGATTTTGATTAAGGAGTTTAATACTCTACATATCACCCTCACACCACTCTGGTATTCTGTGCAAGAATAGTACTGTCGAGGTAAGTGTTATATTGACTGTAAGGCTTCTTTTTAAGCCTACTGTCTATATGATACTTACCGAGACAGTACTATTAGAGTTTCCCTCCCGCCTCCCCTCTTGATATGTTATGGGCTTTTTGAGGGTCTGCAGCTCATAAAGAAAGAGGACGCGCCACCTACATCCTGTAAGGGGGAAGCACTCGGACAGTGCTTGGGATCCACGGTGGCGCATGGTTATGGGAGATAATTGTACCCACTCAGCGTTTTGTCCAATTTTTTCGGCCTATAATAGATAATGTGCAAGAATAGTACTGTCTCGGTAAGTATCATATAGACAGTAGGCTTAAAAAGAAGCCTTACAGTTGTGCTCCCTCCACGCGAACATTTTGTTTTAGACCCAGCGAAGTTCTTCATCTGTGAAAAACATTGGGGACTCAATCCTCCTATGGTAGCATTGCCTGGTGGTGCCACACGGCCTGCGATCCCTCCTTGTGTTTTTAATGTGCCGACATCGTGCCTGCCCACGCCCAACCTTCACCTCGTCCGGCGAAAGACGAAAACAAACAATTGAGGCACTTTCTTCAAAAGGATACCATCTCTTCACTGGCCTCATTCAATCCCGAGAAAGACTTGCAGAAACAGCACAAGAATGTGATAATTTCAAGATCAAGTGACAGGTTCGTTTGTGTTTTCATGTCAGAAAACTTTCATGAATCTCATACTTCCGTCATTGTTGACAACATAGCGACTCTGTGCTCTCCTTTGACCCTGAGTGCTTTCAAAAATGGTATCAGTGTGCCACTGGGCAAGATCTTGAATCCAAACAATGGTCTCAGCTCCTATTCCCAGTTCCATGAAGCTGTGCGCATCTCAGTCAACTATGACATCCCCTTGGACCAGGTGCTGAAAAAGATGGTGACACTTCTACAAGGTCAGTCTTCAGAATGTTCAGATAACAAAAAGGAGAAAAAGTTGGATTTCTTGACGCGCCAGTTGCAGCTCTTGACAGAAAAACAGTTTTCGATGAATGACTATTGTTTTGCCATTGAGTCTTTCCCCCAGTGCAGTTACGAACAGTTGAGGGAGTATTTGGTCCTGCCAAGTAAGCGCAAGCTACAATCGATTGTTGCATCTGTTGATCAAGATGAAGTACTGAGAAAAACTTTTGAGAAAGTGCATAGCCATAAGCCTCAGCAACGGAATGTTTTTCTTTTGGTTGACGAAGTGAAGATTAGGCCGACTGTTGCGTTTTCTGGCGGGGTGCTGAGTGGTATGGCCAAAAACAATCCAGACTGCAGAGCAACTGCCATGCTGTGTGTTATGATGAAGTCGTTGCACAAAGGACCCAGTGTAATGATTTCTGTGACACCTGTGCACAAGCTGACAGCAGCATTCCAGTTTGAGATTGTAAAGGAAGCGGCAGCTGCTGTTGAGAGGTCAGGTGGGTGTGTGATAGGTTCCATCACGGACAATCACAAGGTGAACCAGCAGTATTGTAAGCTGTTTGACCGTACCGGTGACACTGATAGTCTTGCCACAGCCAAGCATCCACGTGACAATGGGCGTGTCTGGTTTCTCCTGTTTGACACTGTCCATCTACTGAAATGTATCAGGAACAATTGGATCAGTGAGAAGTGCCAAAAGATAAGCTTTGACAACCGATCAGTGGCGTCTTTCACAGATGTCACGCAACTGTATGAAGCCGAGAAAGACAGCGTTCTCAAGATGACATCCCTCAATCAAGCTACTGTCAACCCTTCAAAACTTCAGCTACAGAATGTGAAACATGTACTGATAGTTTTCAAGGACAAAATTGTTGCTGCATTGAAACTGCAAGGCTGCCATGAGACTGCCACTTTCATCTAAACTGTCGTCAACTGGTGGAACACGGTCAATGTGTCTGGGAAAGGGCAGAACCGGCGCCTCAACGATCCCCATCGAGCTGTTCAAGAACCAGGGTCTACAAGTATGGATACATTCCTGTTTTTTTTCCAGGACGCTGACTTGGGGCATGGAGCAACACGCATCCAGTGCCTTACCCATGACACCAAGAAGGCACTAGTGCAGACCATGCAGGGTCTAATGGCTGTCTGCAAATATTTGTTGACATCAGGACATCTTGAATATGTCCTGCGGGAAATCCAAAGTGACCGACTTGAGGGGGAGTTCTCCGTGTACAGGCAATCCACTGGCGCAAACTCCTTCATGACCACAGGGGACGTCTTCTATGCTTGCAAGAAACGCCTTGCCAGACATGCCGCCACGTACCTCAAGTCAATTGAACTGCAGCCCGAGCCAAAGGAGCACACCTGTCTGGGCCCTGTCATGCTAGAAGATGCAGCCTCCATTGATAAATACACTGCAGAAGTGACACTGACTGTCAATGAGGAGAGCAGTGCTGCGTATGTGGCCGGGTGGCTGGAAAGCAAGTGTGGGGGTGACCTGGCATTCAGTGATGAAGAACCACTTGTGACCAGTGAAGTCAAAGACTTTGTTGAGACTGTCTCCAGAGGCTCCCTGACCATTCCCCATGTGTCGACGTTTGAACTTGTGCGGCTTGGACTGTGTTTTGTCAAGAAGGCGCGTCACCGTGCTTGCTGCCGCAAAAGACTGGGCAGTATTCTTCTAACAGTCGCCAACTTTAACAGCATTGACATTAACTGTTCGAAAGTCTACACGCACTTGTCGAATGTGCTGCTGCATGGGATCCAGAATCTGGAGAAAGACCATCAGAAGAATGCCGTGCTGCTTCAGACATCAGTGAAAAAGGCCCGGTTGGCAGATTGAATGCTGCAGTCAGGTAGTCTTTTTTTGTTTTTTGTTTTGGTTGTTGTTGTTGTTTACTTCTTCTTCTCCTTCTTCTTCTTCTTCTTCTTCTTGTTCCTGGGCTTGAGTTCCCAGGGTCATCCCTTTTCGGGGATGAGAATTGTGCGTGTATGGCCGTTTGTTTTTCCCTGCCGTATGGGCAGCCATACTCCGACTTCGAGTGATTAAGAGATTTTTTATGAATACAGATAGATTGCAGGGCTTGAAGGCAGGAAACAATGCAGATAAAAAGCAAGACAAGAGACAGAAGATGAGAAACAAGGAGAAAGGATAGACAGTGGGAACATTGCTGCCCTGTGTTGCCAGCCAGGGGGTAGCCTATTTCAATCCGCGGGCTACCCTCGCGGTAGTAGTTGTTTACAAAAATGTCTAACCAAAATCTCTGAAAATATGTAATTAACTCATTGTTCAACTTTTGTAGAGCAAATGTGATTCAGAACTTTAAAAACTATTATTTATTAATCATGTCGAGTGATCACAGCTCTACTATTACTAGTCTTGTACAGTAGGGTGCAATGCTGTCAGTCCGAGTAAATGTGGTATTTCAAAGCCTAAACATGCCTACATTTTTAAAAATATATCTATATCTAGGCTTCAGGCAATTTGTGTTGCACCTAAGGACTCAATTTTAATGATTGTGTTAGGTAGAAAGTGGTAGTTAGCAAACGAAGCGATGGCCTCCGCTAGCGAAGTCAGGAATCACGCTGTGCACGTCCTTTAGTAGTAGTCCTTGGCAGAGACCTAAACCGGATACTATAGTAAACGATGAGTTCTTCCGTCACAGGAATTCCCGCAGCACGTCATCGCTGACTGGTGACTGTCGGGTTGACGGGGGGGGGGGGGGGGGGTTCAGGGACGGCGAAGAGGGGGGGGGTGTAGGGAAGGGAAGGGATTAGGGAGAGGATTGCATGTTCTTTTTTTCAAGAAGCAGTTTCAGCGTGACGGCGAGGCAAACCCTCCCAAATACATTGTCATTTCTTAACACCCACCACCCCCCCCCCCCCCAAGTCCATAGCATGTTGATTAGACACTGGCGTTATGAGAAATAACGATTATCTTGACACAAAGGATTACAAAAAAAGTTTAACAGATTTGTTTTGATTTTTTGTTTTAATAAACTTGAAACTTCGCGAGTATATGATCAATGAGAGAGCCAATATCAAATCACTCAGTTATACTTTAACGAACTCTTTTATCATAAGAATACTGTTTAAATTAATGAACATCTGTTACATGTAGGAAATTTCGTTACATTGTTCATTTATGGCAATAGTTGTGTGCCATAATTGTACCATTCCACTATACCTAGTACCACGTGCATCGTTCTCGACCAGCTAATTCAATAAAAGCCCGTACTGCGCGCATAATGAACAGGATGCCAGATGTGTGCTAACTGTGTTTGTTTAATACACGCCTTGTCACACACACACACAGAGGCTTGCTGGCGCACACACACCGTACACACACACACACACACACACACACACACACACACACACACACAGGCTTGCTGGCGCACGCGCATACACACACACACACACACACACACACACACACACACACACACACACACACGTTTTGAAGATATTGGCTCTGAACACGCGTGTTGTAGTCTAGTCACCAGGTGTTACAGCTCAGTGATTCTCGACGCAGCTATTGAATTAATACCTTCCTTGTTGGGCCAATGAGTGATATTATACTGTTCTCCAATAAAAATGCACAAACATATGTCTCACAAGAATTTCAGAAAGATCACTCTTAAGTGATAAAGGACAGTTTCCTGTGTTAAGTTCAATCATTAGCTTTGAACTGATTATTATCTTCAAGATAAGGATGTTTGGTGCGATTTTATTTTTCGACCACGTTGTTATATTCCACACTTTCTCATAACGTTGGGGTCATTTTTTCGAGATTTGAACCTTCTTTTTTTAAGGACAGATTGCTATTATAAGGGCATGTTAATTTACTGTGTTCCTGTAACAGAGGTAACCTTTTTACTTGACCCCTTTTTACCCAGTGAAAGTAACTCGGCAAAAGTATGTTTACATTTACAAAGAAGTTGATCAAATCTGTTGGGGGAGTCACACAAAAAATGTTTTTAACGGAGTGGCTCGGGAACCGACTAGTCGGTAACGGAGCACCCAGGTTCGGGAACCGACAGTCAGAAGCGTCTCACAAGATCGACCTTTTTGCAGAATGTGCGTGTAAGCTCCATATTGCCTGGTGGTTAGCGCTCTATGCCACGGATTGCGAAGTCAGGAGTTCGACCTCTACCACAGCCCTATTTTTGTTGTGTAATCGTTCAACTTTATTTTCTGCTACTAAACCCTTATTTGTTTTCGCTCTCTTCTTCTTTATTACAAAGCGTTTGAGTGCATGGTTTATGTAAGATCGAAGATCACCACAAATAAGCTCACATGTCACTGCTCCAAGTCAGCCATCACTGAATCCGTCCGCAAACCAAGCAGCATGAATCACTACTAGTCCCTAGGCTAGAAGCAGCATTTATCTACAAAATATAGAACATAAATCGTGAACCTTGGGCGAAACACAATCAAACAAACCACTTTTTTTCAGTTACAAAATAAGTCGGCTACGCATTATACTGTTTCGATAGAGCTGACACCTGCGAAGCGCATCTCAGTCTCGCTTCGGTCAGTCGCTCATGGTTGTGCTGTTGGCAAGATACACGTACAAGTCTTTCTGAGTCTGAAACTGATCTCCATAAACCTTTCTCTAAAAACAAAGACCACAGTTCTTTGCATTTAACTTGTTTTAAAAAAATATTTGTGCACAACCTAACGGTCCTCAAAAACAAAAAAAGGTAGCTTGTCGAGAGGGCCCGAGCCTAGGTGGTCCCCAACCGACTCGCCGATTCTCGAGCTCAGGGGGGTCCATATCCGACTTGTCGGTTCTCCAGCAGCGGCCTTTTTTCCTGCTGGTATTTTTTTTATTTTTGTATACCTCTTTCATTTGTTTAAACTCTTTATTTTAAATCGTAACATTTTCTGTTTCGTTTTTAAAGGTGAAGAGTGGAATATTATCACTTTGAAACCCACATACTTAATTAGCATACCCTTCAACTTCGGTTCGTCCCTTTATCTAGTAGGCCCTACTGCCGCACACTGCATGAGGAAAGACGCGAGGTTGGTATGAATTTAAAGTGTGAGGGGGGAAAAGTTGTTATATTGTATTTGTGCAACTTGCCTTATTGATGGCAACATGAAATCATTAGCACTGATGTCGGGTACATTTCGTTCTCTTTTCTGAATTCTTTAAATGTTTGTGTTCAGGTTCATCGGCGCAGCACTATGAAGCCAACGGTTCTCTGCACTCTCCTGCTTGTGTGCTGCTCGTCGCTGACCTCAGTCGCTGGTGGCCACTGCTATTCGGACGGTCCAGGGCACTGCCCGTTTCAGACCTCTATCTATAATGGTGTTTACAACACTTTTTGCGACTGGCTATCTGACCATAACTTTGATGTCTATTATAGCCTATCTGATGTTACAAACCGTTTTGCTGGACTCATCCGTGGACAGTTCGCAGGGGCACTAGAAAGCAGAACGTCGTGTTCTACACAGAACAACACACACTGTCTGCACTTTGAGTACAACTTGGTGTT
The DNA here is from genome assembly GCF_037325665.1 of Littorina saxatilis. Lineage (NCBI taxonomy): Eukaryota > Metazoa > Mollusca > Gastropoda > Littorinimorpha > Littorinidae > Littorina > Littorina saxatilis. The sequence goes on along the minus strand of NC_090245.1, from coordinate 25,014,972 downwards.
TAAAATGTTAGTCACGTTGAGTGTGAGTATATCGAGCACAGGATCAGATGAAACCGGAAAACTTGTATGGAACATGTCTTCCAGTAACGGATGGGAGAGTGCCCGATTACCCATTAAGACTGATTCTAGTTTTAAGGTTGTCTTTGAAGTGAAGGAAATACATGTACCCACATTTAGATGGAGATCGTATTTAGTGTTTGTTGACAACATCTTCTACTCAAAATTACCGTGTATACTGCACCCCCCTGAGGCATCGCAATCGCCAGTTACGGCAACCGAAACGACTATTCATGCCACTTCTCAAACGTCTATCTCCGAGCACGTCACACCGACACATGGCAGCGAGTCCACTGAGCGTTTGAAGAACATGTCCACAAGCCAAGAATCTGAAGACGCAGGTTTGACAGAAAATAATGCAGCGTCGATTATATCCTCAACAGCTGTGCAGGACTCTTCACGGTCGTCGAGCACAGACGACATGATCACAAATGTCGAAGAAATCATCGGAGATGGCATGATACTCGATCGAGCCTTTGGAAGGAAAAGCACCAGGAATGCTGTCACGGTGTCTACTGTGTCTTCAACCAGTGGCTGTCCTTGTCCACTGTTATCAAATCAAACTGGGTTGATTGTTGGCCTCATTGTCGCTGCCGTTGTCATAGTCATCGTCGTCGTCATCGCAGTGCTCCTCGTTCAGCTGAAACGAAACCAGTTTCATATTTGCATGGCATGCTGCATAAGCAAACAGAAAAAAGAGCAATTTCAAATGACGCCTCTCACAACGTTGCTTACAGTCTTGATGCTGAAACAAATCTCTCAAATAACTCCGACAACCATCGCCTTGACACAAGAGCAACCTCTGACTCACCAAGCAACTGCCGCATCGCCAGAAGTTCTGACAACTTGCCGACGTCACATAGTCATTCTGAAGGCCATGTTGACACAGGTAACACGAAGACACAAAATGTGGATCAGAAAACTTCATCGAAAAGCCGGGGAAACCCACACGCGACCACTCCCAAAGCTTGCGATAAAGCTAAAATGCATTCATCAAAGTGTTCAGGCACAGGCAGCAAGAATCGTGCATCGGCAGCAAAAGGACAAGGTCAAGATGGAGGCGACCTCAACCCTGCTTCTGCGTCTCGACTAACGGGTGACTACGAGCTAGCAGACCCTCTGGAAACAAATCAAGTGTATCATATTTTGGAGAAGGATCCAGAATTGGAAAGCAGCAGCGTCTACCACGTTCCTGAGGATGATGCGACAACCATGGGACGAGCTCAAGATGGGGTGTATAACATGCTGGACTTTGACCAGAAGGATGGCGTTGACGGGAAGACTGGTGATGAAGAGAAGAGTGAGGAGGCAACGGGTGGTGTGTACAATCACCTGAATGAAGGGGATGGGGACACTTACAATGAGGAGAAGAGGGTAGAGGTCATCCGTGGGGTGTACTCTCACATTAAGTAGACTAAAGTGTGGACCATACAGCATCTTCTCCATACACTTTTTGTGTTTTTCGCAAGAAGTGCAGAAGCCCGCACAGCTACTTCATGTCACGAAGAAAGAAACCGCATTGAACTGTCCTGGTACGCTAACAAGGCACGCTTATAAAAAATCTAAAAAATCTGTGCTTATGGATTAACTTAACACTGACGCTAGATCACCATCGCATACAGCAGCAGATCTGAGGAAAAAGCTGTGAAAGAATCAAAACAGTTATATTTTCGTTATCTGTTCGTGTTCTACGAATGGGTTGGAATGTACAGAGTGCACGTTGATAATACATGTATATCCTTTTTGTAAATACAGGTAGTCGCCTTTAATTGTGTACATTTAGTTCATTCGAGTTTGTGTCATGTAGACACTTTTCGTAATTTGTGTAGTACATTTTCGACATTTTCGACTTTTTATCTGTTTGTTTGTTTTTTTATCATCTGCTTTCAACCACACTTATATAATTATATCCTTTGTATACAGGGGCGGACGAGGGGGGGTTTCTGGGGTTTCCGGACCCCCCCCCCCCCCCCCAGCCAAAAAATAAAAATATTTGTTTGTGTTTTTTTGGGTTGAGTTTCAATTTTTGGGGTATTAATCAGTGACAAAATCTGCTGCCTGAAACTGGTAATGATCATTCTCAGAATGCACCAGATTGCACCATTTTGCTTCCTTTTTTTCAAAATTTTCCAGGGGGCATGCCCCCGGACCCCCCTAGCAAGCTAGGCGCTTTGCGCCGTCGGCTCAGCACTTCGCACCTTCACACCCATATCTTCACCATATACTTTTGGAAACACCCCCCCCCCCCATAAAATGAACTGATCCGCCCCTGCCCCCCCCCCCTCCCCCCCCTCTCGTCCGCCCCTGAGCGGTCACACATAGCAATTCTGCAATCATCCTTATAACTAAGAGAGACTGAGAGAGAGAGAGAGAGAGAGAGAGAGAGAGAGAGTGTGTGTGTGTGTGTGTGTGTGTGTGTCACAGTGTGTGTGAGTGTGTGTTTGAGAGATCAAATCAAATCAAATCAAATCAAATTTTATTTTTCGAGGGTTGTGGCATAAGCAATACAACGAGCTTTTTTTCAACCAGCCCTCGCCCAGAGAGGGGACTAATCTAATCACATATTTACACGGATATTAACGTAGAAAAAAGGGTAGAAAAAACAACAACATATGAATATTTACACATTACATATTATACACAAATATAAAGCGTCGTATATGTAACGTAGTGAAAACAATGCTGAATACACATCCATGAGTAAATGTGTTATTAAAGCTTTGAGTGTTTTTGTGTGGATATAATGAACACTGATGCTTTGGACAAATGAAAATATAACTAAACGAAGTCTTCCATCACTGTGATTTTTCGTAATTAAGAGAGAGAGAGAGAGAGAGAGAGAGAGAGAGAGAGAGAGAGAGAGAGAGAGAGAGAGAGATCAGGGGAGGCCACTTCGTGTGCACTACAGGAAGTTTTGAAATCACATGAAGGTCATGTGACTTGGCCAATATGGTGGTAGGGGCAGAACAGAAAGTTGCTGCGCACAGTTTCTTTATCAGATAAAACTTGGAGGGGAGTCACCACAAAAACGATGAGCGTCCTCAAATCGCTGAAAGGGACCTTTCAGAATGTCCAGCAGGACATTGTAGACAGGTAAGCAGCTGCAACTGAGAGAGAGAGAAAACCTGAAAAACAATGATCGCTCTGCTGCTTCTGCTCAAAACAGGATGCGAGCTCAGCTGTGCCCGTTCCATTTGCATCTTTGGATTCGTGCCCTTTGGATTTCATTTCCCTTTTTCAGGCAAAAAAAGACAAAAGCAGTAGCATTTGTATGCATTGCTGTACATTTGTGGCAGTTAAGAATCAAAGGGGTTGATTGTTATACATGTTTGTTTCAGTTTCCGGGCTTTGACGTCTTTAGACACTACACCTCGCCATGAGAAAATCAAACAACTTCGTGCAGAAGGCATCAATTTGGATGCTGGAGCAGATCTCCTCTTCAGGTTAGCAAAAGTAAAAATAGTTTGTTTGTGTATGTCATGCTTGGTGTTATACATGGATGCAACGCTTAACAGAACATGTATTACATGTACTATTATGTACACTATCTGTACTTGTTTATTTGGAAAAACTTTTGAAGTAACTTCTTGGGAGCCTTTGTAAATGATTTTTTGTTTGTTCCTTTGTTTACTGGTGTGTTTATTCACGTAATTCAAAAGACCATTTATTTTGTAATTCTAGCTCTGCAAGCACACACACAGTGAGTGACACGTACACACATATAATGATATATGCTTGTGTGATCATGTTTATATTCCAGTTATGAGCCTGCACCCACATGCACACACAAACACATAGGCTGTGATGGGAGAGAGAGAGAGAGCCTCGACTAGCCAAGACTGACTTGGACCGAGACTTGGACGGCCGAATTTAAGTCAAGGCAGTGGGCTGTGATGCCATATTATATATTTTATAAACACGCAGTGACTGATGCCAGAACGGACTGATGCCGTGAGAATTAACACGTGAAGCTGAGTTTGGCTGACCCAGACTGGCAGGGACAGTTTGGTTTTCAAAAAGTATCCTATGACACGACTAGAATGGCAACGAACATACTCTGTGATTTCCGTCAAAATCAGTGCAGCCGTTTCACTTTCAGTGCCTGACCTCATCATAGTTCATACACACACACACACACAGAAGGAAACGAGCTTTATGTATTGGATTACTGTGTCAATTATATCCTTTGTCATGATACAGGAGAATGCTAAAAGTCACACTGAATATTTTTTTTCTAAAAGCATTTCTGGCAATGAAATGATTATTAAACTAAATGATAGCCCTTCTTGAGAAATTTGCATTATGTCATTTCTTTGCTCACTCACACACACACATCTGCGTGCGCTCACTCACACATATACACCTCCACAGTGTCAGATTTTTTTAATCCTTTTGTTGTGAATGTGAACACAGGTACCAGAAGGACTGGTCAGAAATGCAGAACTACACTGCTGATTCAGCCAAGAAGGCAGAGGTGAGCTTATAAGTACTACAGTATGCATACACGTTCATGTTTTGGGGTTCAGTTCATACAAACTCACTGCATTATTTTAGATGAAAAGATAATGCCAGCACATTTAATGATGCATTATTTAAAGTCCCTTTTTTCAGGTTAAACACAATTGTAACTAATACATTCTGGTTTTCCACAGGAAGTTGATGGCATGGTGAACCAAATATTTACCAATTACAAAAGGCAGTGGGATGCAGCATGTCAATTGGAAGAAGAAGCAACCGCTCTTCCAACAATTGTATCAACTCTAAAGGATATGATTGAGCTTGTCGGTAAGTTTTCGAATGACACAGTTGAACCGAAGGATGCTCTTGAGCCCAAGAGAGAGTGGGAGGGGGGGAAGATATTTAGCAAAAGAAAAGGAAGACTTGAACGTGTTGTTTTCCACTAAATCAATGGTAAAGTGCTGAAGGTGCATGAGCTTCTAAATCTATCTAAGTCAATGTATAAAAATGCACATCCCTGTCTCTGTTTGTGTCTGCGTTACACTCATTGTTTGTATGTGACTGTTTAGATCTCTGTTCGTTGCTGGGGTAATCAAGAAGAATAAAAGCATTCTGGAGCCATCGACCATGCAAATCCTAATATGAACCCATGCGTTGGTTTTTTATATTGTTGCTTGATTCTGTGTACATGTACTGAATCCTTTTCTTCTTCATTTTATTTGTCTGTGTGTGTTTGTTTGTTTATGCATTTGTTTTTGTGGTTGGTTGGGTTTTGTTGTTGTTTTTTTGGTCTAATTTTTCTTTTGCTTTGTACATCATCAAAGGGTCACTGCATCAGGACTTTGAAGCAGTGGAAGGGGAGCTGGACAAACTGCTCAACATCTGTGAAGAGGAAGCCCTGGAACGTGAAAAAGAGTCACATGTGAAACAGCTGGCTGTTTATAAAAAGAAAAAAGAAGCTGAAGCATTTGCTGTCAAAGGTATCTCCATTTTTGCCTCTTTCGAGACATGCTGATACAGCTTTTTTGTGTTGTGTGTTTCTGCTTGTCACAGCTGTTTCTGTTCCTGCAAAGAGCAAATGAACTGTAACTGTTCAAACAAAAATAACTGGCCTGTCTGTAGTTGTATTTTTGTGTAGTTGGTCAGCGTTTTTCTTTTCTGTTTGTATACTTGTTCATCTGCTTAAGTATTGTTGAGAAGGAAGTGTCATTTTGTATGTCCCCAGGGAAGTTGTGGAGCATGCTGAAGGAAAGAGCAAAGGAGGTGGATACGAGGAAGTCGCACGCCATGAAAGAACGACAGGAGGCTTTCATGGATGCCTTCACCAGTGACATGGACTACTACCGCACACATGGCCATCCAGACAGTATGTACTTGATTTCTTAGAGGGTGTTTTTTACATTTAGTCAAGTTTTGACTAAATGTTTTAACATAGAGGGGGAATCGAGACGAGGGTCGTGGTGTGTGTCTGTGCGTGTGTGTGTGTAGAGCGATTCAGAGTAAACTACTGGACCGATCTTTATGAAATTTGACATGAGAGTTCCTGGGTATGATATCCCCAGACGTTTTTTTCATTTTTTCGATAAATGTCTTTTATGACGTCATATCCGGCTTTTTGTAAAAGTTGAGGCGGCACTGTCACACCTTCATTTTTCAATCAAATTGATTGAAATTTTGGCCAAGCAATCTTCGACGAAGGCCGGACTTCGGTATTGCATTTCAGCTTGGAGGCTTAAAAATTAATTAATGACTTTGGTCATTAAAAATCTGAAAATTGTAATTAAAATTATCTTTTTATAAAACGATCCAAAATTACTTTTATTTATTCTTCATCATGTTCTGATTCCAAAAACATATAAATATGTTATATTCGGATTAAAAACAAGCTCTGAAAATTAAAAATATAAAAATTATGATTAAAATTAAATTTCCGAAATCGTTTTAAAAACAATTTCATCTTATTCCTTGTCGGTTCCTGATTCCAAAAACATATAGATATGACATGTTTGGATTAAAAACACTCTCAGAAAGTTAAAACGAAGAGAGGTACAGTAAACAGCCTGCTATGCAGCACAGCGCAACTGCTACTGCGCTAAACAGGCCTGTCACTTTCACTGCCTTTTGCACTAGCGGCGGACTACGGTCATTGTGAAAAAATGCAGTGCGTTCAGTTTCATTCTGTGAGTTCCACAGCTTGACTAAATGTAGTAATTTCGCCTCACGCGACTTGTTCTGACTTTACTCAGTCATAAAACTCCTTTTCAACCCGGTCCCTCTGTGAGAATCTGCCCTGCCATTTGGTTATTTTTCAGTTTTAGGATTGTCTTTAATTGTTTTTACAGAGAAATACAAAAGAGAAAATATGAACACAGCCACATTCACACTTATGTACTCACACCCATGCACACCCACTACACACACTGAAAATGGCGTAATGAGTCCTTGAACAACTCAGCACTGACTGCTTTTTCCACAATATTTGTTATTAAAGTGAAATGCTTGCAGAAAAAGACTCTGATTCATGGCCAGTCAAACCCCAGAAGACGAAGAAACGCTATTGTGTTATTATAAATATATTGCGTTATGCAGGATTGCCAAGTGCAACAGAGTTCCCGAAAGTCAGCAGTCTGAGTGAGATCACCATTGAAGAGGACAAGAAAGCCTTAGATGAGTTCCTCTCCGCTGCCTCAAGTGACCCTGGAGGTCAGTGTCTGTCTGTCTCTCCCACACCCTTACCCCCCACCCCCACCCCCACCCCCCTGCTCACCCCTGCCGTCTAAATTCTCTGGCATTGGCGGTCTGTTTGTCTCTCTGTGCCTAACCGAACTCCTGTAAGCATTACAAACAAACTCAAAATGTATAGTGATGCATCCAGTCTGAAACATATTCAATCCTAAATTTGTCAAAGCAATACCAAAGTTAAATGGTTAGGGTTGGAAATTGGCCAGTAGTACAGTGGTACCTCTGTCCAACAATTTTGAACATGTTACCGAAATTCGGTTGTTATATGGAGGGGTCGTAATATAGAGTTTTGGATTTATAACGTCCGGGTCCGTCAATGATCAGGAATGACATGGGTGTTTTGCTTGTTGCCGCCCGCAAAGTGAGCATGTTATTCTTTCCTTAAACAATTATGGTAGCCAGCTGACCATGAAATTAATTACATATAGCTTTTTTCTTTTTTAATCCAGCCCCCTAACTACTCGTCAATTAAGGTTTGCAATAAACACACAGAGGTTGAACAAAAGCATACACAACGATGTCGATACTAGTTATAACTCATAGTCATATGATACCCAGCAAAGATTTGATTAAAAACAAAGAACAGTGTTCCAAACGCAAGGTACCCAACTTATAACCCTTTGTAGTTGAAAGAACTGCGGCAGTGTGTTGAAACTGATGTAAATTTGTTGCGAAAAGTGTTATATGAAACTTGACGCATTCCTTCAAGGGACAGAACTGCACTGCGGACTGTCAACAGAGCTCTATAATTGAGGACACTACACTACTCACCTTCAAACTTCACTGTCGGGATTTTGCGGAGAATTTATTGATTCAAATGAACACGCATCATTCAGTCACAGATCGGGGAAAACAAAAAACAGTTCCAGATTTCAAAACCAAATATGTTTGCCATTTTAGCTAGACAGAAAACTGTGCACAAGCTTTGCTGACGTACATCGCAAAATGTCATGACATCACCTCAACTTTTGGTTTTGGATCAATGTGCGGATTACTTCCAAGGCATTTCTGTCACTTCGCGTGCATATAAGGTTGGAGTTCTTGCAAAGTTCTTGACAAAAAAAGTAAAGATCTGGCAAATGAGCTTCATCTTGTCAAAATAATTAAAGTAACGACCTGAAATAGAAATTAAAAAATCGTGGTTGTACTTCAGCCGTTTGCGTGCCCAAGTCATGTTGTACACGGAAAGGATTTCAGCAAGTTTTTGTGTCTGTTTTGCATACTGACTCGACTGGAGATGTAAGTTAAGTAAACCAAACTGTGATCCTTTGGAGAAAAGTCATAAAAAAGGCCACTGGTCGGTCGTATGATATATCAGAGAGGGGGACTTAATATAGAGGAAAAAACTGAAGGAAAAATATTAAACCGTCATGGAAAAAGTGGTTGTGATATTGAGGGACCCAAAAAATAGAGGGGCCTTTAAGGGAGGTACCACTGTACTGACTTGTGATTTTTTTCAAAGCACTGGTATAGGTTATGTATTTCTCTCCTTATTTAATTTTTCTTTGGTCAATGTTCATAGTGTGGTTGTAAGGCCAAAAAAAAAAATAGGTCTGTTTACGGTAACATAGGCCAAAAAAATAGGGTCGGTAGGTCGGGATTGTTTTTTTTTATTTTTTTATTTTTTTCCAAAAAACCATATTTTTACGTTATTTTGCCAAAAAAACAAGATTTTTTTAATTTTTTTCCCCAAATACCAAAAAAAAGTCTAGGGTCGCGCGAAAAAACTAGGGTCGGTCGGGTTACCGTAAACAGACCTATTTTTTTTTTGGCCTAAGTTGTTGGGTTTTTTTTTTTTGTAGCGGAAGACTCTTTCATCGAAGACGACTACACCACAGACTACAGCCATGCAGAGGAGCACCATGAGGATTTTCCTGAGCTTGACACAAACCGTCCCATCGACTTTGACGGCGCTAGCAAAGATACCAGTGAGAAACCCCACCCAGACGAGAAGGATTCAAGTCATGACAGCGGAAACGAAACAGTGTCGTGTGATAGTAAAAAGACAGAAGAGACATCGGAGGAAACTCAAGGGGCAGCGATGGAATCAGCCGTAGTTTCCTCGGATACAGGGGCTGATGAAAATAACTCAGAATCAAAAGAAAATGATGCTGCACCCAGTTCTGCAGATTCCTGAGTTTTGTGTGCCTATGACCACAGTTGTATGGATTCCAAGTTGTTAAAGTTTGTTGGTTCAGTTTTATCTGTGGTAATATGGTATTAACTGCTGGGTGTGTGTGTGCAGGTTGTACTTTTCTGTTACTCCTTCCCTTCGCTCTTCAGTACGGGAGATACTTGAATGTTGTGGGTAATTATTTCATGAGGGTGCTTGCAAATTTATTTCTACAATCCATATGTTCTACTAATTTCCAAGGTGGTGGGGGGGGGGGGGGGAGATATATCTTATCTGTCTATTGTGTTAGGAGTTTTGCAGATTTGAAAATTCCTTTAAATTTTTGAACACTGACAATTATTTCCAATCCATAACCAACTTTTTTTTTTTTTTTGGTTGTGTCTTTTTTAGTTTGGCTCATAAAAGGAGTGCCATTCAGATTAATAAGCATTAATCTACTAAGTAGTACGCATTCAAAATTTGGTATGTAGCTGTTTAGCTAATACCATGTACATCAGGTCGTGAATTTTGACTTTACGGGCATGAAAATTAACTTGCTAAACTCTGATGATTACGATATAACAAAAAGGAAAACAATTTGTGAATGTGTGTGTGTCTGTCTAAGTGTATGTGTGGTTGGAGTGCGCATGTGTGTTTGAGCATATTTTGTCTGCATATATGTGTTTGAGATTGAAAGAAATATCATGCACATTCCTAGAAGCGTTGTTCAAAAAATGCATAACTTCAGTCTATACTGATTTTTTATTTCATGATTGTTTATACATGATATATACATACTCCTGTGCCCAATGCCCTTGATTCAATTTGTTGCATGAATGTTAGCTATTGTGCATTTGGCCAGCAGTGGAATGTGATGTTTTGGATTACAACAAAAAAGATATTTTTGTACTGTAGGAAGATTTTATGTTAAGCAAAGGCCTGTCCTAAATTTCTGTGCAATTTGGAACATTATCTGCATTTTTATTTTTAATTTTTTCTAAAAAGACCTTTCTCGACCCAGACAGAGACCTTGAACGGTTGAAAACGACGTTAAACACCAAATAAAGAAAGAAAGACCCAGACAGAGGCTCACTGATGCTTTTTATAATGCTACATAGAACTTTTTATACAGGTTTATATATGATTGACAAGCAACGTCATTAAGGATATTAAAGTGTAGACAGATGCACCTTTAGTGCCATAATAATGAGGAATAAGCGTCTGCACAGTTTACTACACCTCACACAAGAACTACACTTCCACTGAAAGATAATACTCCTCTTCCTCGTTTTATGGCAATAACAATGTAGTTTGAATGCAAAACGAGAATTTCATTGTCCATAATTTAGAAAACGTACTATAGCTGTCTGCCAGGATTGATCAACAAGCAGTAGCTCATGATAATGTTTTCTACCTCTGTGCTTCCAATCAATCAATCAATGAGTCTTATATCGCGCATATTCCGTGGGTACAGTTCTAGGCGCTCTGCAGTGATGCCGTGTGAGATGAAATTTTATACGGCCAGTAGATTGCAGCCATTTCGGCGCATATTTACCTTTCACGGCCTATTATTCCAAGTCACACGGGTATAGGTAGACAATTATTAATTTTGCCAGGAAAGACCCTTTTGTCAATCGTGGGATCTTTAACGTGCACACCCAATGTAGTGTACACGGGGGGGAGGTTCGGACACCGAAGAGAGTCTGCACACAAAGTTGACTCTGTGAAATAAATTTCCGCCGAACCTGGGATCGAACTCACGCTGACAGCGGCCAACTGAATACAAATCCAGCGCGCTACCAACTGAGCTATATCCCCGCCCCGCTTCCACTTACAATGCAACTTATCACAGCACAATTCCTTCTTGATATGATGACAGCGTTCTAGTATTTGCTTCATGTGTTTGTATCATTCCTTCACAGAGTTCATGGCCAGTCTTGCCAATCTGTGCCTCTTTTGTTCCGTGTTCCTTACAAACCCTCAATACTTACTTTGTATCATTTTACTGAACACATTTCTAATTTCAACATTGAATCCTACATTATTAGATGTTTTTCTTGGTTGATTTCATAATACTGTGTTGCGCTGAAAAGAGAAATTTTAGATTTGAAATAATTCTGTTATATGCTACATCACAGTTATTATTGTTTACTTTTTTTTTTACCTGTGTTATGTTGTTTGTTTGTTTTTAAAAGCAATAAGCAGCAAAGTTGTCAAAAATGATGTTGAGCTGAGATATGTCTTCTGCTTGAAAGTCCTATATTTTATATACATGTAGTAAATACTCGCCTTGGTGAATCTTTGTTATTGAATTTTGCATTCCTTTCATAGCAATTGTGTTTCTAAAGAGCATTTTAGGTGCGTGAATGTGTTTGTATGTCTGTCTTCTGTGTGTGTGTGTGTGTGTATGTGTATGTGTGTGTGTGTGTGTATGTGTATGTGTGTAGTTTGGTACTTACTGTGGTTCAGTCATTGAAATACCAACGTTTTTCTATCGTCAACTTCATCCAAATGTACATAAAATATTGGTGTTGCAAATTTGCTTCTAACATTTTGGATATTAGGGTTACCTTGCATTTAAAGGTTGCTTTTAACTCTTCTGTTACGTTTGGTGGGTATGTTTAATGTTGGCTGTAATTTCTTTAATTTGAGGGCAAAGTGTTCATTTGATAACTCTTCTTCTTTTTTCTTTTCATTTTTTTTTGGGGGGAGGTGGTTGTTTGGTGGGGTTTTTTGTGTGTGGGGGAGGGGGTGACAGCACTTTTTTTATTACAGGGACAAAGATGTCATGTATGTGATGATTTTCAATTTTTGTCAAGTGTCTACGGTAATACGTACTGTCTACAAAGGGTTGTGTGCATGTCTGACTCATAACTATATGTTTTGTTCGTTTTTTGCTTTGAAAGTGACACACGTTATAAACTACTGAGATTTTATTTGATATATGTATGTCAATTTATCATGGGTGCATGTGGCAGACAGCCAGAATATGGACAATTAGATGAGTGTTTAGGCAGGCAGAGTTTTGTAAAAACTACATGTCTGAAGCATGTCTGTCACAGTCTTGGTGAAGATGTTCACGCATGATCATCTTACCTCACATGCACCCACGCACAATTTGTATGCATGGTTAATTTGAAACTGGAAGAAATACAATATAATTCTATAAAACGTAAACATGTTTTCTAGGTTCATTGCTGTGTTATTCTTGAATGACTTTTTTTAATTTTTTTTTTATCCCACTTACAAAAGAGAAGCTTGAATAAAAATGCCTAATAACTGGACATGGGTATTTTACATTTCAGAGATCTATTTTTACTTACAGTGCTGCCAATGTAATGGAAGTCTCCTCTGGCCAGCATTTCTTTATCTGGATATGGATCTGGATAACCCGCCTGGGTTGGTGGTTGGCGGGTGCGCCACAGGAGCCGACGACGACTATCAACGTGACGTTTTTTGGGTGTGCGCATCTAAAAGAGTCTTAAGAGTTCACTGTACACAAGGTGGATATAGTGTACAACTCCAGCTGGTCTTCTTGCTGCTGTACTTGCGGTTTTAGTCCGTTTGCCCTAGAATGTAGGCTTTTCAAGCACAGTTAAAAAAAGTGCTATGTTACAATGTTAAAAACTGGGTAAAAACTACTGAGGCTCTCACATTGGTTTCTGCCCCCCTAACGCCGATGAGAATGCGCTGGGCGTGGTCAAGGTGACGGTGGCTTCAACTGAGGTGTCCCTAAGGATACCTGCAATGGCCACATTTTGTTATCCATAGCTAGCTGTCTTGACTTGTACCATGGTATTTAGCAAAAGAAAATACCTTGTAAAAATTGATTGACAGTAGCACCTTGCATGGATTTGTCTATGTTACTACCGCCCACTCACCCACCATCTCTCTCTCTCTCTCTTTCTCTCTTCTCTCTTCTCTCTCTCTCTCTCTCTCTCTCTCTCTCTCTCTCTCTCTCTGATATGGCGAGTTTGAAAACTATGCAAATGCATTTTCTTTATTATAATGTACATGTTAAGAAAACCCCGACACGCTCCCCTCCCCTTCCTTTTTACCAATCCATTCAGTTCAGCGTTGAGTTAATTGAGGGAGGAGATGTGTCTTGTTTTCTTTAATAATTCGCTACTTCTTTACAAGAGTGCATCAGGTTTGCTTTTTGGAACAACAGTTGTATTCAGTGATTCAAACAGTGTTGGAATAAATGAATTATGAATGCATTTTTCGTATTGAAGATTCCTGTTTGTGTCTAATGGACAATCCATATAGAATGGTGTGTGTGTCAAAGTGTGTGGGGGTGATTGTGTGGGTGGGTTGTGTACATCACATGTGATTGTGGAGATTTATCACAACTCCTGTCTGCAAAATCTTGATGCTATGGGTCTTTTTTCATAAAAAGCATCATCAGGTTCTAAGGAAATTTACAGTATGAATAACAAAAAAAGTCACAATAGTGTTAACAACACAGAATATACTGAGAACGGGGAATTATTAACTTACCTGATCCAAGCTAGATCAAAGTGTCTTGTTTGACTTGTCTAGTCTCAGTGTCTGTCTGTGTGTCTGCATAGCTGCCTGTGAAAACCGGATTCATTCATAGGACACTTGTTTTTCAACAATTCATGCATATATATAAGCTGTCCAGTCATCAATTAAATGAATGCATAGTATGAACACCTTAATTCTTCTCAAACTCTAACAGACTTTAAACATGCTTATCAAAAGAAGTTTATGTGGCATCATATGGACTGCAGCCGGGTGGCCGAGTGGTAACGCACTTGCGCTCGGAAGCGAGAGGTTGCGAGTTCGACCCTGGGTCAGGGCGTTAGCAATTTTCTCCCCCCTTACAGGGGCAGAGCCCAGTTGGGGGGACCAGGAAAAAGAATTTTAGCATCTTAGACCAATGTTTTGATAGTTCTCGTGTAAGCAAATAATGGATAGAGAGACAATAGTATACATATAATTTAATTTACCTTATTTTTTGCCGCGGTCAATTTTTTATTTTTGCTGAAACGTAATTTCCTTTTCGGGGAAATCCGCGATTTCACGGACAATTCCCATGCCTGAAACGTATTCATTGCAGTCCGATCAAGTGCATGACTGCTTGCCTCAGAAAAATAATGAAGTATGTATTTATTTATATATGCATATCACTATCAGGGATCTTTATTTTCCCAAAATACGTATTATATAGTGTCTGCTTGCACATGCCTGATTGGTTGTTTCTTTCTTCTTCCAGCGCTGTTTTGTTCAAATTGTTTGTTGCTTATTTGTTTATTTTGTTTGTTTGTTTGGTATTTTCTTTTCCATTTTGTTTGTTGTTGTTGTTGTTGTTGTTGTTGTTGTTGTTGTTGTTGTTGTTGTTGTTGTTGTTGTTGTTGTTGTTGTTGTTGGTGGAGGTGGTGGTGGTGGGGTTTTTTTGGGGGGTGGGTGGGTGTTGGCATGTTTTTTTCGTCGTCCTTTTCTTTCTCATCTTTGATTTCTTCATTTTTATTACATTTAGTCAAGTTATGACTAAATGTTTTAACATCGAGGGGGGAATCGAGACGAGGGTCGTGGTGTTTGTGTGTGTGCGTGTGTATGTGTGTGTAGAGCGATTCAGAGTAAACTACTGGACCGATCTTTATGAAATTTGACATGAGAGTTCCTGGGTATGATATCCCCGGACGTTTTTTTCTTTTTTTCGATAAATGTCTTTGATGATGTCATATCCGGCTTTTTGTAAAAGTTTAGGCGGCACTGTCACACCCTCATTTTTCAATCAAATTGATTGAAATTTAGGCCAAGCAGTCTTTGACGAAGGCTGGACTTCGGTATTGCATTTCAGCTTGGTGGCTTAAAAATTGATTAATGACTTTGGTCATTAAAAATCTGAAAATTGTAAAAAAAAAAAAAATTTTATAAAACGATCCAAATTTACGTTAATCTTAATTCTTATTCTTTATCATGTTCTGATTCCAAAAACATATAAATATGTTATATTTGGATGAAAAACAAGCTCTGAAAATTAAAAAATATAAAAAATATGATCAAAATTAAATTTCCGAAATCGATTTAAAAACAATTTCATCTTATTCCTTGTCGGTCCCTGATTCCAAAAACATATAGATATGATATATTAATTTGGATTAAAAACACGCTCAGAAAGTTAAAACGAAGAGAGGTACAGTAAAGCGTGCTACCCAGCCAGCAAAATTTTGCGCAGCGAATGCGTGTCGCAGTCGCCAAACTCTGCGTAACAACTGCACTGGACGCATGCGTAACGCGCGCGATTTTGCAAAGCGAAATACATGCGTGACACATTCGTTTTCCCTCAGATTACGCAGACCATACGCACCTCCAGCGCACGCTTATTTGACACCAAGACAAATTCGCACTCTCCACGCAGACGTCACGATTGCTTTACGCATTCTCACGCTATTAACGCGCTCTCCACGCAGACGACACGATTGCTTTACGCATTTAACGCGCTCTTGACGCAGATGTCCTGATCATCTTACGCACTCTCCACGCAGATGTCACGAATTATTGACGCATTCTCAGGCATTACGCGCTTTTTACGCTCTCTTCACGCAGATGTCACAATTGCTGTACGCATTCTCACGCATTTGACGCACTCTCCACGCAGATGTCACAATTGCTTTACGCATTCTCACGCATTTGACGCACTCTCCACGCAGATGTCACGATTGACCTATACAATTTTACGCAGACCACACAACCACTTTACGCACTCACAAACAAATAATGGGCAGTGCACAACATTGTATTGATCCAGAAAGACAAAGGTCAAGCGTGCAGGTTCGATAACAGAGATGATCATAATTATGTACAAGTTCTAAAACAAAAATGCAGTCAAATAAATTGATTAAAACAAAGGAGAGATTTGAATCTCGCTTATTGCCATTGTGACTTCCAGGTTTTAATTTCACTGCATTTTGACATACCAGCAGCACGGAAACAAAAATGATCAAAATACTATTCAAAGCAGAATTCAAATTTCCAGAACAAAGAATAAATAGAACAAAACCCTGATAGTCATCATCGATACGCCGTAGTACATGCAGTGAAGAATCCAGTATAACTTATAAGAGAGAATTTTGATGTACACTCGTCACTATATCACATTGATGTAAACAAATTAAATAATTGGCACAGCCTAGGCATAGGCAGCAGTGAGTTGTATCAACATGTTTGAATACAGAACAGCAACAAAAAGAGAAAAAAAGTTCTACAAGCCAGCTAATAGTTGAACTTCAGATTACTAATGATATCACAAACAAACACTTAGTTAATGCCCATTCTCCAGGGATCGAAATCCAGTCAATGTACACCAAACTAGGATAACACATACATTTAGAATCTATCACGACTGCATAAAACATTGGTATGCAATTCACAAAGCAAGGAACTTGAAACATGAACATTGACATTAAACATACATATGTGCCCCACACACATTTCGGACAAGGCAGCTGAACGAAATTCAGATGTGGATGGAGCACAAAATAATTAGATGGGGCGGCGTGAAAGCATACTGGGACAAGGAACAAGCAAGAGAAAGAGGATAAGAAGATAAAAGGAAGAACAAACCGAAGAATAAGAAAGAAAAAAACAAAATAAGAGAAGGAGAGCGAAAAAAAAAAGAAAGAAAAAAAAAAGGAAAAAAAAGGGAGACAATCATATGAATGTGTACCATTTAAATAAAAGAAATTAAAAAAAATACTTTTAAAAAGGAGACATTTCAGGTTTTGATTTGAAGTGTGCTAACATATTCACATATACCAGTAACTTTGCATGGAAAAAAAAGTTCACAATGATTTGAAGCAAATTCAAATGCCAGAGAAAAAACAGAACAAAACCCTGATGTCATCATTGATAATCAGTGGTACGTTCAGTGAAGAAAAAACAATTGACACAACCTAGACATGGGCAGCAGTGAGTTATCAAGTTTCACTACACAAAAGTAACAACTACAATAATGAAACAAAAGGTAAAATGCCAGCTAATAGTCAAAATTCAGAACAATGATATCAAAAAGAAACACTTATTCAATGCCCCTTCTCCACTGATATGACTGTATAAGCACACCAACATGACATAAACTCATAAATTTAAAAAAAAACATGACATAAAACTCATAAATTAAAACAAACTTATCAGACTGCGTAAAACATAGGTTTGCCATCTCAAAATGGATGTAAAACACGCAGCTTACTCACAAAATGATAGACAAGTCTCCAGCGGCCAGCTGCTCAGCAAACAAAATAAGGTGGCGAGGATCAATATAATTGAAATGCATTTTTTTTGCTGTTTCGGAGAGAACTTTGCTTCCTTTACCTTACACTGCCTGCATTCAAGGGCTAAATTTTTATCAGGTGCACCAAGACTTACATCTATAGAAATCCAATCATAACGGTTTTAACAGCAAAAAAAAAAGAAGTATATTTCTAGTCTCGCTTCTAAATTCTCAACTCAACTCCAAAAAATAATAAATAAAAAACCCGCATCATGCATTGTCTCCTTCAAGCTGCCTAGGTTGTTTGCGTTCGACTCCCATAAATGACAAGGAATTGTTAAAACCTTTTCTTTCTATTTGTTCACTTTTTGTTTTCTTCTTTTCTGAACTCTTTATACTTGTATTTTATTCATTTTAATTTAGCCTGAAGGTTTGAGTCGTGTATTAAAAATCGAATATAGTGTGTAAGTGCCCTTGAACAGCTTTTCCAGAATCATGTATTCTATATTTTTAGTATGGGATACCCACAAGAAAAGTTCAAATGCATCCATGCGTCTCCACTGATAGTAATGGTAGTTGAGCACTTCCAGTTTAGTCTTCTGTCGTTCTGACACAACCTAAAAGGGTACATCATGTCTGAACATCATCTGTAGAAGAGTGTGAAGTTTAAAGCTTAGCTTAAATTTCTCTGTCAAGGTCGCTTTAAACGCAAGGCTCATGGCTTCCGCACGTTTTCGTATTATGGACCTCAGTTATGGAATTCACTCCCCTTTCAATTACGTCACTCTCCATCCATTTCATCTTTTAAGTCCAATTTGAAAACTCACTTGTTCCAACAACACTACGGATAGTTCCTTAGTATAGAGTCTGGGGATGTGAGATGTGCATGATGTGTTGTTTGAATCTGACAGTGATTGCATGATTTTTGTATACATGTATTGTTGTCACGCGCTTTGAACTTCTGATAAGGCGCTTTATAAATGCCCGTTATTATTATTATTATTATATAAATAATGTCCAACAAAACCCCAGACTCTTCTGTACATTACCCATCAGCCACACAGACCTGAACTGTGAAATACAATTACTCACTAGAATTTCTCAGGCGAGTCAAATCTTACATTCATCAAATAAGCCTACAGAGATTACAAAGTTCAATTACTGCAAACCAAATCATGAAGGCTCTTCCATGGCCTGTTGTCTCTTTCTTTTATCACAGGCTTCCAAAAACCAGTCTTGAACGGCCGTCTTCAAGGTCTTGACCTGTGGCACCCGTACAGCTTCACGGAACAGCCTCTGCATGACAAAACAAAAAATAACATGAACTTAGATCATCAAACAACTATCACTGATTTGAGAAAAGTCTCAAGTTTATTTCCTGACGCCTGTAAACTTGCTAAAAATCATACAGACACACAAACTTGCATACACACCATACGCTTTTACAACACACCAACTATACTTGAGTGAGGAAATTACAACACATTGTAATCCTTGTAGAAGAGAAGTAAAAAAAAATACCTACCCTAATATTTGTTTTAACCCTTTCGCTGCCAATCAAAACTTGGGTATGTGAATTCCTGACTGCCAACAAAAAAATCTAGCTTCAAACTGGCAGTAGGTAGGTAAGTAAAACCTATGTTGTTTTTAAAGGAAATTGAACCAAGAATCTGTTTTTAGTGTCTAATCATGGAAATGATAATTAGTTTGGCTTATAATGATGTTTAAATATGAACTTTTGAAAAATCAGTCCGGCGCATCTTCCGGTGCCTGTGGATCAAACACAGGTGGCTGTTTTGCTCGCTCCAAGAAAGGATTATAATCACTGTCATCTACCTGTTTCCAACGAATTGTCCGAAAGAAGATCTCCCCCTTCCCCTGTCAGTATCCATAATCATTTGCACCGCCTGTAGCGTCAGTCCGGCTTTGTTTTTCCCTACTAGGGCCCGGTCGACAGTCACCGTTAGCCATTTTGACGAGTCGAGATTTCTCTCCCATACCCTGTCGACAAGGCCGAAAATAGCCTTCAAACGCAAAACCGCGTCACCATTTATGTTTATTCATGAGAATGAGGTATCCTACCAAGCCATTGGCTGCTATTTGTGTGTCAGCAGTGACGTAGCATTTCTGGAAAATCCCGGAACGGAGAAGACGGGTTTACCCGTCCTAAGGCGCTGCGGCTGCACAAGCGCATGACTGGTATACCCGTCATAAGGCAGTCAAGTGGTTAAAGTTACCTTTACTATGACTTTTTCTTTGGGGGCCTTCGGAAATTCATAATACATGTACTGTGACGTGCAGACGCATATGTGACGACATCATACCGTTTGCTAACATCCTTATTTCGTATGTAGTCGAAAATCCATGACACTGACAAATGAGCTCAGGAACTTGGCTTCTAGCAATTTAATGTTAAGTGTAAAAGCTTTGACAACTATCATTCACATGTGAAACATGGCAAATTTAAAATTGATTCCAAAGAACAAAATTTGAGACAGAAATAACTTGTTGTTTTGTAGACATGGATTTTATCTTCTTCCTAAAAGGACCAGGATGATTTTACAAATTATGAAAAACAACTCACTGTCGATGGCTTTTAGTCGCAGCGTACACCATGGTCTCTTTCCCTGCCCTCCCCCAGAGCCCCCTGTCAGCAACCGTGTAGCCTATGGAACACCTTCGTCATCACAGCATCAGTAGTCGTCTTTAGTTCATGTCCACCAACCACACCGAGCTCATGGTCATGGATCTGAAACAAACAAAACAAGCCAACTGAATTCCAAAAATCAAATATTCAGACAGCTCTTCTTCACATACAAACAATTCAATCTGGAAGCATCATACTGTCACCTGGAACAAAAAATCAATAATCGCACTTGCTTTAAAAAAAAGTTTTCAGAAGAGCAAATGGTGATTGAGTGTAGCATTGTCATAAAATGTAATCACACACCTCAGGTGACCTGCATCAATCATTCAATACTATCTCACAAATCTTCATTTGGAAAGCACAAACATAGTTAGAAGAGAGCGTCAACCGTGATACTATTCAGTGTGGACAATTTTTTTCTGACCCATAATCCGATGCCTACACAAAGTGAGAATCAGAACTCACAAGAAGGCACTGTTGCATGTTTGTGATTATTTGCTTGAGTGTAGCACTTGCAATTTTGAACTTGAGGAAACAGCGTAGCAATTTCTGTTACATCCCTGAAAACCTAGCAGATGGCAGCTCTGGCCACAGAGCAATATTTGCATTATTTCTCACAGATGCAATGATCACAGAAAACAAAGTGGTGCATGCATTTTCCGCACCCCACATGAGAAAAAGAGGCCCATCATTGTGCGTACCCATAAGCATAGTTTTATCATCAAAATGTGTTGGTTAAATTCACAAATGTGACCAATACGCATAAACCTTGCATGAATTCCCAGGATAATGGGAAACTGGTCATGACTGAGAACTGATGAACAGTTAAGATACACCCGTGAACCGTGATGACATCTGGCATCCTCCAAAAAGCACACACTCAAGGTAACATTTAAAGCCTAAAGAGCGTCTAACAATAACATATCACTCTCACAAGATCTTGCTACAGTTATCTGGGGAAAATAGCACAGGCATGACTGGTCTGCTTCAACAATAGCATTCAAAGCCACCTACCAGTGATCACTCCTTCGACAGATCCATCATGTGCCTTCAACATCTTCCACACTCAACAGTAAAAAGATGACTCCATCGAACAGTAGCACAGGCTCTGGCTCCACCATGATTCTTTGGCGACCAATTACTAAATTAGTCGCATCAGGTCCATCTGCTCCTGTAGAACCTTCTCCAGCAGCAAGAACTGATGTTTATCTTGCCGCTCTGCGCTGCTCGTAGTCTTGTGTCCGCTGAATAGAAGAAAAGAAGAACAAAAAGTCATTTACATGAAGCAATACATATTTTAGACAATCTGTCGGCCTGAAAAGAAACCATCAGCACTAAAAAACAATCTGAGCAAATGTTCAAAGTAAACGTGACATCTCTATATTTTTGAATTCAGGAGAAGATGAGGAATATATATATTGCAATCAATTTTTAAAGGGGCATACAGAGTGGCATTTGATGGGGTAAAAAGATGTAGGGACTCAGCAGTTGGAGATGAAAATTTTTGTGTGTATTTACTTCAAGCAGATTTTTTTTTAAATTTTTTTTAGACAGAAGAACAAACACACACTAAAAATCCTTGTTTAAAGTTGAACTGACCTTAACTTTTCCTCCAAACACTAGAACTTTTTGTATTCATTCAAAAATATTCATCAAAAAGGTTAAATTTTAAATTCAATTTTGCAGACTTTGGATGAAAAGTTACTCTTCTCTGGCATCCCGCGGACACAGTTCACACTTTCTCATCAATGAGATGCCTGTGTTAATTAAAAACAAACATCAATAAAACTATTAAAATAAAATAAAAATTTAAATATAAAAATAAAATCGACCAACCGCCCCCACCCGATTTTTTTTCCCTTTGCTGGAAACAATACATTTGTTTCACTAAAACAGTAAAAGAGATCAGCTGAATTTGTTTGACACATCTGGTTATAACTAAAAGAATAAAACACAAAATAAGCCAAAGTCACAGAACAAAAAGACGCTGTCAGTGTCACTATCAATGACTCTGAATGAGACACTCATTGCTATCGAGCCATACCTGTTCATCTTCACCTTGCCGGGACGGAACGACAGTCTGCGTTACTGGCATCGGTGGCGGTGTTAAGGTCACTGTCCATCTCAGCTTTCTTCACCTTCAGTTCAAACAAGCAGTGAGCACCGTCATACTCAAGTCAAAGCTTTCTGAAAAAATAATACTTGGAAGTTAAATAGGATCACATTGATTCCCAAACCTAACAGTAACAGTAACACGCAAACATCAAAACTGGAATATTAATTATTAAATATAAGCATCTCAATTTCACTAAATTAGTATATTTATTTTCTCTGTGATGTATTTTTTATTTTTATTTCAAAAAAAATCTGTTTTTCAACTTTATCACTGCACACGCTGACACAGCCTCTGCCTGCCTCTCTAGTCTATGCATGCCTCGGGAACAAGGGTAATTTTTCTCTTTTCCGAGACTCAGACACAGAATATTCCACTATCATGACTATGACTATGAGTCTATGTCAGTATGCGGAACTGAAAGTTGAACATCTGTGGAAAAATAAAAAGATACAAATAAAAAAAAACCAGATATATGAAGAGCCTATTAGTATTACTACTAAAGCTCCTGACAACTGCTGCCGCAATGACTCGACCAGATTAGGAACCAACCAAAGTTCACCAAGAAACAGACAATGAGACATAAAATGATAAACGAAAATTCAGTTTTTATGGTGCCGTGAGCGACCCGCGAATCGGGATTCGGATGGTATTTTCACTCTTCCACAACTCCTTAAAAACAAACCACTGCATCAATCAACTTTATGTTTTTGGAAAAGTTAGTTCATTCATCCATCTTTCAGACAAAACAAACATGAATGAATAGAACAGTGTTCTTCTAGGCGAAAAAAAAATCGAAAGTGTGAGAAATTCTCTCTCAGTCTCTGCCATCAAACTCGGAAGCCGAAGCCGCGAGCTATCAAAAATTCAAATTCCCAAATCTTTCCTTCAGTTGATCAACTTACCTATTCTTGAAAGAAGTCAATCTTCATTTCAGAGAGAAGGATAAGATTACCTTGCATCCAATAAGCAAGTCAAAAATACAAGTCAATATGAAGAAAAAGCAAAAAAACGCCGATACAATGTGGATTTGACAGACTTCTTGCCAACAGGAAGTTGGAGATTGTCTGATTGAAGTATGTCTGACAGACAAGGGAAATAACTTCAATAAATTGCTCTTTTCAGTCAAGGTAACTGTCTCCCCTGAAATTGAACTTTCATGGATATTTTCTTCCAAAGCAAAATAAAATAAAATGAAAATATGCTGAGAACAAATTTTATGTAACCATTAACATCAGCCTTTATTTTGAGTAGATAATTAGTTTCAAAGTTACTTTAGTTTACATTTTTTTGTTTAATCTGAATTTTTTAAATGTTTTTATCGTTTTGTTATGGGTGTTCATATAGATTTCAGTTATCTTTTCTGTTCATATAATATTTTTATTATGCTTTGCCTAGATTTTTCCACGACATTATTTTGTGGAAAGCTGATTCCTACAACAATACCAAATCCCCATTACAATAATCATATTACATGCTAAAACAATTATAATGATAATACAAATTAAAATAATCATATTTATTTTAAGATAAAAATAATCAGGATAACAATTAAGCAAATAAATGTTAGTAATAACAAAATGATTAAATAAAAATTAAATGGGAAAACCATTACATAAAATAAAAATATTTTATTAAACTTTTAAATGCATTTTTTTTAACCGAAACTGTCTTAAGATAAACTGATTGTTTAGATAACGGATTGAAAGTTTTTATGCAATTTTTTTTCTAAAAAAAAAAGAAGAAGTTTTTGAAGAAGAATAACTATTCATAACCAAAATTTAAAAGTAAATATTTTTTAATAACATAAAATATAATAAATTATTTCATGAAGTAAATGCATAAACCCACGGTATAAAATTAGGAAAAACAAAAATTGCAATCACCTTTTCATTGAATCCATGCGTGCTAAACACTGCGTGGTGAAGTCGTTTCGAATGCGACAATCTGCGTAAAAGTTGGCGAAAAGTAACGCGCGCGAAGCGAAGGTGTCACGAGGCCGTACGCATCCCCGCATGAAAAACGCAGAAATAACGCATGCGTCACGCAGAATCATGCTGGCTGGGAAACAGGCTCGTCACTTTCACTGCCTTTTGCACCAGCGGCGGACTACGTTCAGTTTCATTCTGTGAGTTCCACAGCTTGACTAAATGTAGTAATTTCGCCTTGCGCGACTTGTTACAACTGTGAAGAAGACGATTATTCTTACCTGGGAGCATTTTCACTTGGTTCAATATTCAAGCGATGCCCTTCCCTAAGAGTGATGTCCCTTTGACCATCCGAGGAACTGCGATGGTTTTCTGAGAAAGCATGATTCGATATCCTGTACATTATTAGAGGTAAGCCCTATTTCTGATTTACGAAAAGTATCTGTTTGATCCCTGAGTGGTATTTCACGACAGAATGTGCACAACTGTTCATGTAGGTTGTTTAATTGTTCAGTATACATGTGTTCTCTGCGTTAGTGACTCACTCGTGAAGAATCGCACTGGCAGTGGCACAGCAACACTATCACTGTTTTGTTGTCACTTATTAGTCGACTTAATTATTATTGACGTTAAGAGCTTAGCGACTTTCAGGTGACTGTATCACATCGGAATGAAATCATTTTCGCTTCCATATTTAGCCATTGATTAAGTCACAAGACAGATTATTTGTGTCACAAAAAAGTTTATCAGTGAAATAGTCATTACAATCACATGATCAAGGATGATGTAATCTTGTTTCCTGTAGAGAGCACATTGGAACAGAACGCAGGAAAAGTCTTTTTGAGAGCATGTGACAAGTTTGACATTTTTGAGTCACTTGAGAAAAAGTGACTCTATGTAATCGGTCAGTGTTAGTCTGTCCGGCCGGCCGGCCGGCCGGCCGTCTGGCCGGCCGGCCGTAGACACCACCTTAACGTTGGACTTTTCTCGGAAACTATCAAAGCGATCGGGCTCATATTTTGTTTAGTCGTGACCTCCAATGACCTCTACACTTTAACGATGGTTTCGTTGACCTTTGACCTTTTTCAAGGTCACAGGTCAGCGTCAAAGGAAAAATTAGACATTTTATATCTTTGACAAAGTTCATCGGATGTGATTGAAACTTTGTAGGATTATTCTTTACATCAAAGTATTTACATCTGTAGCCTTTTACGAACGTTATCAGAAAAACAAGGGAGATAACTAGCCTTTTCTGTTCGGCAACACACAACTTAACGTTGGGCTTTTCTCGGAAACTATAAAAGTGACCGGGCTCAAATTTTATGTGAACGTGACTCATTGTGTTGTGAATAGCAATTTCTTCCTGTCCATCTGATGCCTCATATAATATTCAGAACTGCGAAAGTGACTCGATCGAGCGTTTGCTCTTCTTGTTATATTATATGGCTGAGAGGTGTTTAAAGTTTTAGTTTGTTGTGGCATGACTGTATTGTGTTTTAAACTAAAATCTAATATGAATCTGGCTTACTTCATGGCTGACAAGCAAAGAGTATACAGTGTTGTTGCCAGGCCTCGGTCTTCGGTCTCTGACGCATTTCTTTCTGATTTGACGCATTGGACCCAGCCTTGTGCGGTCGATAGACTGATAGTTTTTACGTTTTGGTGGTCAACTGCATGACCGATACATATTCGTACAAGGCGGACAAGGTCTGCAATGAATGGAATGGGAGTTGCAAAGTCGGAAAACAAACCCCGTTCGAAATGCTCATGTTCGCTACGAGTGAAAATGCACTCGGTGCCGAGTCAGTGTTTGTTGTCATTGACACTCGAGGCTGCGTTTACGGAAATACCCGATCAAGCCGGTGTACCTATTTACCGAAAATGGCGCAAACAGCGGAAAGTTCATCAATATAATACTACGGCATGGTAATGCGAAGATCAGGCAGGATCCCTACATTCGTCAGGCTCTTTCTCCTCGCAAAGACGGTGTGCCAAAAATCAGCAAATGAGCGCCATACACTAATTTCTGTGAGAATCAGATAATAAACTTAGTGTTATCATTGTTCAATGGCTTTATTGTCATTTTTGCGTAAACAGATAGATTTAACTCCGGACTGTAAGTTATTTTGCATTGCATGTATCAAAGTTATGGCGGTACAATTTGGACCTATTAATTTTTTAAAGCCAGGACATTTGGACCTATTGTTTTTTTTTAGGGAGGTCCAAATGACCTATTGTCTTCTTAGGCTGGCAACAACACTGAGTATAGTTGAATGAGTAAAACTAAAAGCTTATGTACACGTATCGATCACCAGTCGGACCCGAAATTGTCACAGTTAGCTGTATAATTTCATGCTACAACTTGCAAACACAAAAAGTAACAAAAATCATAATTATACCAGTCTCCTGATTTGTACAAATATATGATGCTGATATCAGTACAGGCCGGCCGGAGCAGTAAAGTTTATTTATTTTAGGTGTATGAAAATGGTCCTTCTTTCACTCAATACTTATAATACCCAAACTGAGACCCTTAGCTTGGTCATGAATGGACACAGTAATTACCATTCGATTTTTCCTTCTGTATTTAAAAGGTTTGAAGGATAAAAAAAAATGTTTCCCTGGAAACCAGTTACAGACAACGCCGCTTACCTCAATCTCGTCGGGGCCCCCCAAAAAGTTCGAGGTATCCGAAGTTCGTGCTATCCAACACATCGGATAGCTCCATTTTTCAAAGGAAGACTTCAAGCTATCCGAAGTCGAGGTAAGTGAAGGATTTTTATTGATATAAAAAAGGCTGCTGGCCGGGACCAATGGTTCACTTCGACGTATCCGAAAAATCGAGGTAAGCAGCGTAGTCTGTATACACCAAGTTGACCATCGGCGCTTCTCCCAGTGCATGTGATCTACTACATTGTCGTCATTAGCACAGCCCTGTGACGTCATATTATAAAGCGTCATTTGTTTTTCTTCTTTCTATTTGAGCGTCACAGGCACATGATTTACGTGTTTTTTTTCTGCACTGAATAACGCACCAGTATTTGCTGTAGTCTCTCTCTCTCTCTCTCTCTCTCTCTCTCTCTCTCTCTCTCTCTCTCTCTCTCTCTCTCTCTCTCATGATGTTCCATTCATGTATTTTCTACTACTTTTTTTACATTTAGTCAAGTTTTGACTAAATATTTTAACATCGAGGGGGAATCGAAACGAGGGTCGTGGTGTATGTGCGCGTGTGTGTGTGTCTGTCTGTCTGTGTGTGTGTGTAGAGCGATTCAGACTAAACTACTGGACCGATCTTTATGAAATTTGACATGAGAGTTCCTGGGTATGAAATCCCCGAACGTTTTTTTCATTTTTTTGTCTTTGATGACGTCATATCCGGCTTTTCGTGAAAGTTGAGGCGGCACTGTCACGCCCTCATTTTTCAACCAAATTGGTTGAAATTTTGGTCAAGTAATCTTCGACGAAGCCCGGACTTTGGTATTGCATTTCAGCTTGGTGGCTTAAAAATTAATTAATGACTTTGGTCATTAAAAATCTGAAAATTGTAAAAAAAAAATAAAAATTTATAAAACGATCCAAATTTACGTTTATCTTATTCTCCATCATTTGCTGATTCCAAAAACATATAGATATGTTATATTCGGATTAAAAACAAGCTCTGAAAATTAAATATATAAAAATTATTATCAAAATTAAATTGTCGAAATCAATTTAAATACACTTTCATCTTATTCCTTGTCGGTTCCTGATTCCAAAAACATATAGATATGATATGTTTGGATTAAAAACACGCTCAGTAAGTTAAAACAAAGAGAGGTACAGAAAAGCGTGCTATCCTTCTTAGCGCAACTACTACCCCGCTCTTCTTGTCAATTTCACTGCCTTTGCCATGAGCAGTGGACTGACGATGCTACGAGTATACGGTCTTGCTGAAAAATGGCATTGCGTTCAGTTTCATTCTGTGAGTTCGACAGCTACTTGACTAAATATTGTATTTTCGCCTTACGCGACTTGTTATTTATTATTACTGAATGTTTGATGTTTCTATGATTCTAGTCGGGCGCACGCGTGAATATGTGTTTGTGTGAATGTAAAGGGCACATTGTAAGATTAAGCCTATGGCCTAAAATGTCTACCCTTTATGTGAATAAAATGTTCTAAGTCTAAGTCTAAGTCTCTCTCTCTCTCTCTCTCTCTCTCTCTCTCTCTCTCTCTCTCTCTCTCTCTCTCTCTCTCTCTCTCTCTCTCTCTCTCTCTCATTTCGACCTTCATAAGGACAAAATAAAAGTTTAAAAAGACCAGTCTATGACGTTTACATTTGTGTGTCACTTCTCGTTTGACGTCATATGGAGAGAAAAAAAGTCTGAAGGCCGCAAAATTGGGAGATCGAGCTAACCGATGTGATCAAAATAAGGTGGGACTTGGGCAGAAAATCGAGCTAAGCAGAAAATCGAGCTATCCAAAGTCAAGGTAAGTGAAGGAATTTTAGTGATAAAAAGAAGGCTGCTGGCCGGGACCAATGGTTCACTTCGACGTATCCGAAAAATCAAGGTAAGCGAGTTCGAGGTAAGCGGCGTTGTCTGTATCATATGTGGTTGCCTAATTCGACAAACCAACAGATACTGAGTTTATTTATTCTGAATACATGATTGTTACATTACTCGAAGGCATCATCTGCATCATCAGATTAAAGTCTGAGTGAAACAA
Source organism: Littorina saxatilis (assembly GCF_037325665.1). Taxonomy (NCBI): domain Eukaryota; kingdom Metazoa; phylum Mollusca; class Gastropoda; order Littorinimorpha; family Littorinidae; genus Littorina; species Littorina saxatilis. Next base: position 24,985,968 of record NC_090245.1, on the reverse strand, counting down.
GAGTGAAAATAATCCCATTGCAATTTGTTTTGCTGGCTAGTTTTATAACGCCAGGTGGGCTCATGCCAGCACTTGTCAAGTATAATAAGCAGGGCTAACACCAAAACAAAACTGAAAAACCTGAAAAGGCCAGGGTCCACGGTGGCAGAGCCAACCGCACGCTAGGGGGTCTGTGGGGAAACGCCCCCCGGAAGCTGAGTGTTTTTGTTTGTTTTTATCTTGCAGAGGCAGACAACAGCCTCTCCTGGTACCAACATGTATTTTAATAAATTATAAAATAATACAAATTTTGCCTCCATCAACCATCCAAAATAAAAATATTCTTTTTTAAGTTTTACTTTAAGAAACCAGATTTTTTTCCGGTTTTAAAAGTTTTCAAAAACAGGATTTCCGGCAAGAACCGGAAAGGTGTTAGCCCTGAGAAAGTGTTGCTTTGTGATGTCTCAAATGTTACCAGAGTGATCAGAGATTAAAAATGTTGCTCCTGTTTCAGGGTGAACAGAGCTGCTGACAACATGAACCCAACGGGCAATGCATCACCCTGTAATGGTATTGGTCCTACCATTGCTGTAGTTGGCATCAATGGCTGGCGGTGCTTCATCTGCAATACCACCTTTGAGCGATCCTTCAGCATTGAGCATCACATGATTATAAATCATCATCCACTACCTCAGGAGCTTACAGTACCAATTACGAACACAAATGCTACTGTAGCGTGTTCGGATGCTGCGTCCTTAGGGCATTCCCATCTGAGCACAGGCACTATTCACAGCGATTCTGCTGTCAATAACCTGCAGGATTTAATTTTAAGCAAGTCAGACCAAACTGGTAGGATTGAAGAATCAGTTTCTCAGGGACAGAAGGAAGTGAACATGGATGTGAGTGGGGCTCCAACGAAAGTTTGTGAGAGTTTGCAAAGAACAAATCCAGTTTCAGAAACTGCAGAGGATAACAGTTCACAGGGAACGATTCTAGGTTCCAGCAGGCCAAGCACAGCATCTTCCGAGACCAGAGAGACATTAGCAGACATTACCATAAGGGCTCTACCTGATGATGTCAGTATGCAACAGGACAGACCTGTGATTGTGAAAAAGGAGCCAGGTGTTAACATCTTAGAGTCAGACACAATGCAGCCTCAGGGAGCTGGTAAAAGTCAGACTGGAGGTACTCAAGCTACTGGTGAAAGATCAGTGAATGAAAATCTTCGAGTGTATTTCACTGCACCACAGCATGCAGCTTGCACAGGGTCTATTTATTATCAAGGAGCGAAAAATCAGAACAGTCCCACAAGTCCACAGGCCAAAATCCCCAAAATGTACCCAACCAGTGGTGATACTGAAACAACATTCGTTCATTGCAAACCAAACAAGCGTCGGGTCTGTAGTTGCGGAGAGGCTTTCGACACAAAGCATGAGTTTCGACACCATCGCAGGGTTGTTCACTGTAAATTGAACCAGAAGTTTTTCATCTGTCCAATTTGCAATGCTCAGTATCAGTACAAGCGGGGACTGAATCGACACATAGCTATGAAGGGTCAGGTAGCAGTTGCGTGCACTGAATGTCCTCAGAGATTCCATGACCAGGCTTCTCTAGAGTCACACAGAGCTGCATGTCATGGGACTGACAGCCCAGTGGGACAAAACAACCAGCCTTTGGTCGCAAAAGAAGAAAGGCTTAATATTCAGGATGTGCCGAGACAGGGTCCATACTGCAGGAGGGGCAACAACAGTCATGCAGGACTCATGCTTCCATGGGAATGTTCAAAATGCAAGAAACATTTCCCAGAGAGGCCAGCCTTCCGCAAACACCTCATTGAGTGTGGGATCTTGAAGTTCCCAGATAAGCATCGGACTTTTGAGTGCAACCTGTGTGGAGCCGCGTTCCAGTGGCTAGTGCCCTACTACAAGCACTATATAAATGTTCACAAGACAGCTTCTTTGATACAGCCTACAAACAGCCCTGCACACTTTGAATCATTTTATTCCCTGGAAAACTCGCCTGCCAATTCACCATGTCCTTCCATGACGTCAGAAATCAACTCTGCACTAGCTGACGTTGACCTGAACACACACGGTGCTTCAAATGCCTCCGGAAGTTGCATCTCTTCAGCCAGCACTACTGATTCAAGTAGCAAACAGATTTCAAATGTTGGGATGGGGGAGCTGAGCATAGATGACAGCTGGAGTTTGAGAAGTTCCAATCCACAGTCACTGTCCTCAGATGCCGGATCCTCTGACTGGACAAGAGACTCAGACATCATTATCCTCAGTGATCCAGAAGGCAGTGTGACTGTTGACTCTTCGTCGTCTGATGATAGTGATGAAGATTGGGAAGTGATTTCCGGTAACTCGGGTAAGATCTCAGATGGTGCAAAACCCGCACCTTCAGAGCCTGTTTTCCCTGGTGTGCACATCGGAGGTGTGTTTTCGAGTGGAGCGCACCACTTTCCAAGACCAGGATTCGCTCCAATGCGGCCTCCACCTCCACATCCTCGTCACTGTTTGCCCCCACCTCCACCACATCCCCCTTTTCCTCATTTCCCTCCCCCTCCTCGTCACCATCACGACCACCACCACGGACCCCATCATGGACACCACCATGGGGGGCCTTTTCATGGTGCTGGCTGGGGGAGGTTTCCGCACGGCAGGGGGATGCACGGCCCTTGGTCTATGTGGGGGCACGGTGCGTTTGGGGGACGTGGCTGTTTCTTTGAAGAACATGATGAATATGATGAGGAGACTTTGGGCAAGAAACAGTCAAACGCTTCTGAAACATCAAAAAAAACTGCTGGTACCGGCAGTGATCCTTCAGAGGCACACCCTCCTAGTAGTGCTTCCAGAAAGGAAGGTGAGCCCTCTGTACCCTCAGAAGCATCTTCAGATGGCACGTCCAGCTCTTGCCCAGTCCCTGGAGCTGAGTTCTTTCCATGGACAGGGAAAACCAAAGAGGGCAAGTGTGCCAAGAAAATGATAAAACAACTGTTCCGCTCCATCATTGCCAGCTATCAACAGGGGCGGACATTCCTGTTCTGCCCAGACTGCATGCAGGCGTTCAGCGAAGAGTCTGATTTGGACGCACACTGCAAGGTGACTCACTCTGCAACGTCACAGTATCTGTGCTTCCTGTGCCAGCAAGGCATCAAGAGCCCTCTGGAATACAACCGTCACATTCGCCAGCATTGTCAAGAGTTTACGCAGATGCGAGGTCGTGGTTGTGGCCGAGGGCGAGGTGGTTGGATGATGGGACAGAAAGGGGGCTTTCGCCATCTCTTTAAAAAATTGGTTAAAGAGGGGCCGAGTGCATTTTTGCCCAACATGAGTCCTTTTGCACATGGACCTCACTCAGTAGACAGCAACCAAGATCTTGACGATAGTGAAAGCAATCCTGAACATTTCAACGAATGTCCCATCTGCTTCAAGAAATTCAGAGCCAACAGTCGGGAGAACTTTTTTGAGCGACATGTGAATTCCCACTTCGGAGTTGAAACGTTTAATTTCAAATGTGAAATTGACAACTGTGGTAAGACTTTTCTTGAGAAGGCGAAGTTCACTGCGCACCAGGCAACACACTCTGCACCTCAGGCGTTCACCTGTGATGACTGTGGCAAGTCTTACCTGAACAAGACCTCACTCACCCGGCATCAAAGAATCCACAATGGGGAGCGTCCATACAAGTGAGTTGTCATGATATTAACTAATTAAGCAGTGTTTTTCTTATGTAGCATTGAATGACTTGCGAAATGAATGTGAATTATCTGGTAGGTGAAACCACATTGGAGGAGAAAGTAGACTGGGAATCGTATACATTTTGAAATTAAGAATATAATGTATGACGTGTAAATGTATCTGTTTGACACAAAAATCAAAGCCCTCCTTGGCAACTTAGACTATCCATTGAACTTGTTAAATGGACAAATTCCAAAAATAGCTTCGTCAGGTTTGTATGTGTTGTTGGAGAGTGACCTTTTCTTGCAAAACCTCTGCCAATCATTGGAGGGGCCATTCACTTGCGACAGGAGTATCGGAAACACATGCCGTCTACGTGTTTCACACAACAGTTGTGAGTTTTGAGTGTCGGTATTTGTAATTCCCCTCCGTAGAAAATGAAAAGATTTCATGAGACCATCGACTTAGTAGATGACATCAGTTATACCGTTGTTGTTTTTCTGCTTCAACAATCTGTAGTTCTTCATTTCGTTTTCATTTCATTTCATTTCCTCTCTGATCCCAATGCTGGGAAATTGAGGTCGCTTCCTCCCAGTGGAAAGCTTGGAGCAACAAGAATCGCGCTACCTATAGGTGTGTGCGTGTTTAGGTGCAATCAGCCGTCTGCAGAATATGACACGAGGTCTGTTACGTGCCACTCGGTATATTTCCATACTCACAGTAACACTCACTTGATGTTTCAGGTGTTCCGAGTGTGGCGAGGGCTTCATTGAGAACCGCGACCTGGTACGACATCGGGCGGTTCACACCGGCGAGTCTCCCTTCAAGTGCGAGGAGTGTGGGACAGGCTTCACCCTCAAAGCGTCGCTGCTGACACACAAGCGTAACAAGCACCAGGGCCTAGGACCTTTCACATGCACCGGCTGTGCGCAGGTCTTTCCTTCCGCAAGTGCACTTACTCGACACCATGCAGTATGCAGCAAGAGTGAAGGTGGTGACACAAAGGTGGAAGAGGGTGAAACAGAAAGTCATCAGGTCAAACAGGAACCTGCTGACATGGATTTAGATTAGTAGAACTAATGTTTTGAAGACTTTAGTGGAGTGAAGCTGTACTGCTACTCTTATTTCCATACATGTGTATTTAATACATGGGGAAACTAGGGCGTGATGGAAAGGTGTGAGTTGGTGAAGCGGAAATCCATGAGGTCTAACATGGATTTAGATTTATTATAAGACTGACTTGTTGAGTATTGTGGACTGTATGTATGCTGTAATGCTGTACTGTTCCTCTATTTAAATACATGCTTATCGGTCTGGATGTATCATCTATTAGAAAACTGTGGCAGATGATACATTGTACAAAGACCTGTGTGAGTCAGTGAAATGGAAAGCAACATGTAAGAAAGCAACATACAACATACATGTATAAGTGAGAGCCATCAACTCCGATTTGTAGAATATTATAACACTGATGACCAAATATAGTGGACCTCCCTTCAGACATGGGACTGGTCCGATTTTTATCGGAATTCCGATATTTTCCTTAGCTCACAGACCAATCTTGAGATCGATGCAAATTCGTTGAGAAAAAAGGGGGGAGGGGGGTGGTGGTATGAACCGTTCAGCTGAAGCTGTCTGCGTCTGAAGTCAGTGCATTCGCACCCCAGCACTCGCGTGAACCCATAGCAGTATCACGGGTCGCGTTTGATTGGCTGTCGATCTCCGACGATTATCGCTGGGGCTTAATTATTCACCGATGGCGGTTTGTGGGTTGTTTTGATTGGCTGCCGATCTCCAAACGCCGAAGGTGAAAAAGGTAGCAACATGGCGTCTGGATTCCGTATTGTTTTGTCGGCTGTGGAAGCTCTTACGATCGACGACCAAAGTGTGAAAAACAAGTGGAAAGCCAACTGGCTGTCAGAAGTGACTGTCACTATCAACAAGAAAGAAAGGCGCCAGCTCATTGGCGACAGTATCGCCAAGATATCCATTCCCGGTCAGGCCGTGTGCACGTGGTGCGACAACGGCCACTGCGTGGTGAAATACGGACTTGGTGTAGCATCTATGCATGGGGCAAGCTAGGAAAAGATAACTCTCGCTGCAAACCACGCCCACTCAAAAATCCGGTCGGCGATTTGGCTCTGGACCCCAGGGTCAGGTTACGGCAAAGTACGTCGTTTTGAGTGGTTGGTTGTGGACGATACTGACCGGTACCACTAGCAGATACATAGGGCTAGAGGTGCATCGACATTTTTTTCGCCAGGTCGCGAGAATTCTATAAAATAAATGCAAGCGAACTTTTGTCATTTTTTTCTTTTTGCGATAGGGCGAGTGCACCACCGAAATTAGTTGATGAGAATATAGTCGGGTGTTTCATCTTTCATTAGCAACTGAAAAAATAAGGGGAAAGTTTTGTGTGTGTGTGATTGTTATAAATCACACTTTTGTTTAAAATGCTAAAACATATTATTCTTGTGGGTTTTATAGCTTTTTAAAAAGGCATGATCTCATTTTTTGCTATCAGGAGAGGCCCCAAAATGGCCTTTATAATTCTAACATTCATTTTCTCCCTGAACCCCCTACCGGGGCGTTGCCCCTCCTAAGCGGCCCCTGGACCCCGGCTTACTTTCCTACTTTTTGAACATTTGCTGGTCTCATGTCTGCCCTTTCAAGACTGTGCTTTTTTCACCTGTTCTGCTCATAACAGTTTACAATCTGTAAATTTACTATCTTCTTTTTTAAGACCTGATTTTTTTCGGATTTGGAAAGGTCTCAAGTTAAAAGGGAGTTCCACTGTACCCAGGAGAGTTAATACGGAGTCTTATACATGTGGATTTTTTTTAATAGGATCAAGAATTGAGGACTTAACATCAAAGACATTTCTGCTGTTTTTGAGGACTTACATGGACTAAGATTCTTAGATCAAGAAATGAGAAATGAATTCCTTGAGGCTGTACTGCCTTGTCTTTCTTGACTGCAAAATATAGGACCTTTCAACAATACATTGTGTGTGTCTGAGAACCATTTTGTGAGGACTGACATCTTTCTGGACTGCAAAAGAAAGGACCTTTTGACAAGTGACTTAGAGTTAATACATTTTGTGTGTCTGAGAACCACTTTCTGAGGACTGACATCTTTCTAGACTGCAAAAGAAAGGACCTTTTGACAAGTGACTGAGTTGATAAGTTTTGTGTGTCTGCATATTGTGGGGACTGACATAGATTTGTATTTATAAGATCTAGGATGGACTATGGTCAGGACTCAATACCCAAAATCTGTGCCTCTTCTGTAATCTTCATGTGTGTATGTATGCTTGATGAGAATCAGTGTGAAAGCAATTTATCATAATTGATATGATCTTTCATATTCATGTTTATTTTCAATGACAATTAATACTTTGTATTGGTAACCAGAAACCAACAAGTCATTGTTTCTCATGCAGTTTTATTTTCTTCGCTGCAGTTTTCTAAGGTTAAGGTGGCAGTTATTCCTTCAGTAAATATGCATATATTCATAACAAATTTTAAAAAAGTGTTGAAGATTCTGTAATATAGTTTCAAAGAAGATTTTTTTTATTTATTTTTTTACAAAGAATGATTTGTCTAATTAAAGACAATTTATATAAAGTTAATCTTATTAATAACATGTTCTTGTTTTTATTATTTGTAAAAGTATTTGAGATGAGTGTGATATGTGTGGGCACGGCTCTGCTCTAGGAAGTTAATACTGTACATAATATCCATCAACACTAAATCAGTTTCAGTAGATGTTCTTAATGACAGAAACACATACTGACAAGCTTTACAATATAATTCTTTTCCACAGAATTCCTCACGAACACACTGACTTAACAGTTAACGTGAAACAAATGTGTATGCTTCCAAGACCTCTGCATTGAATAGACTTTCTTGCATTTGTCTTCTGAAAACAAAGCTATGCAGCCCTTTTAGTTTGAGCCATGCACCTTTAACAAATTTAACAGCAGAAATAAAGAAGCTGAAGCCATATAACTCAACTTATACCATGGTCAAGGCTTTGTAAGCTTACTGGAACTAAAGAGAGCTAAACAACAATGATGTCCTTGGCAGTCCAGCATTGATCTGACCAACCAAGAACGCTATCCTGGCACTGGCAAAAGACACCATAATCATGTGTTCAGATTGTTTTCTTTTATCACATCAATGTTGGTCTGGCTCACACTGCCTGCAGAGTACTGATTATATTAACTGTACTGTCAAAAGTGTAAACCTGCCATACATTTAGTTCAAAAGGTACTAATGCACAAAACAATAATGTAAAACATCGCATGAGAAGTTACCACTGGTATTGATGGGAAAAATCTAATCTATACATCAACATGCAATCACAATCTGTTAAAAGCTGAGTGCAAGCATCATAGTCATCTCCAAAAGTACAACCTTGACCGTACTTTTTGGGTCGTGGACAACCCGGCAAGAGCCTCACCAAAGTGTCTGTATCTCTGAAACTATTGGGAGTTTTTGATTAAGACTGTAATGTAATCCTCAAACAACATAGGACTCTCTCGTCAACCACTTTCTGAAGGATTATCTTTGTAAACAAACATATAAACAGTCACATAATTTGAACGGCAGTGATCCCTATTATCCTATTCGGATGGTGTGGGTCATGTACGGCCCAAATCTTTAACATTGATTCCTTCTAATTTATGGGTCGTACACGACCCAAATCATCCGGACTGTGTAGTCCAAAGTGTGATCCGGTGAAGGTTAAACGAATATGTACATGTATGTAAATCAAATAAATCTTCAGTGTTCAGTTCCATTCACTTTTCTAGAATCTTAATCTTATATAAATGGCGTTGCAGTCAAGTTGTAACTTTTACAATGCTTCAATTCTCCTTCCAACAAATGTGTAGAGATGTTTATAGAACAACAGGGCCATGTAACCACTCTTCTCTGCTTAATATCACAGATTTGTATGGTAGAATTCGCCAGTATTGTTATACTGATATGACCAAGTACTCGGGCAGGTAATTGTTTACATTCCTTGTTTTTACATCTTCCAAATGCACGTAATGATGTCTTTATGAGAAGAAATCGGTGCCCACAAGTTCTTCAGGAAAGTAATCTTGGTCAACAGGCCCATCATAGTTTGGGTTGTACTTGTAGCCTTTGGCGTAGCCTGAAACACACACACACACATTCATGCACACACGTACATGAGCACACATACCCACACATGCACATAAGGTTAATAATAATGTAGCATCAGAAATCACTTTCCTGCCCAATTGAATGAATAAAATATTTTAAATGACCAAATTGCAAGGGTGCCTTAAAACTTTGTGAAATACAAAAACAATTGTGTTTTGAAACCGTCTAATGTAAGACTGCCTCTTTCCCAGACCCTGCGGGTCATAATTTGAAGACAGAACAGATTAGCAACATAAACACTATTGTTTTTTCAGCAAAGCAGTAGGCCCCATCATTTTGACTCAAACAAGTATTGCGCCTTGTCTTCAACTGGCACCATTACACTTGTCTTGTTGAATAAGCGGAAAACACAGTAACTGAAAGCCTTTTTCTTTTGGGTTAGGTGTTGGGTACTTTATAAAGGTCTTACTAGAAAGGTTACTTCCACTTCCAGTCATTGACACAAAACCTCTTATTATCTAACTGTTCCCCATAATGCAATCTTTACCTATTGCTCAACCTATCTTTAGACGCGTACTCACCTAAGCTTTTCATCAGGCGTGTGGAGGCGTTACGGAGGTGGAGAGGTACGGAGGGTAGTGGGCCCTGCTGCTGCCGAACGCAGGTCTTGGCTTTCTGATAGGCCTGGTAGATCTCTACAGACTTTGGTGCTCTGGTCAGGTACACTGCGCACTGTGCCAGCAACACCTGAAAAAGTTTGTGGTTTTTTTGTGCAATACATTTCAAATTAAATCAAATTAAATTAACTTTATTTACCCTAAACTACCTTGTAAAAGCCCACCCCCCTTATGTACCAATTTCGCTCAAAAGTAGGTATGGACATTTACTAGGTACTGTCCCCTATGCAGGATCAACGCATCGTGAGAAATATACGGTTTTTGGTCCCTTGATATAAAAATGTCAATGGGATTTGTTTCTGTTCAAAATGTCTACCCTCTACGGTCTTTCTCTGTGACACACAAGTGTTCGTGTGTGCGCAAGTACCTCGCAAGAATGGAAACTTAAACCACACACAAAAATCCCTTTGCTGGATGGTTGAAGAACATATGCTCATATCTTGGATGTTAAATGAATGATAATGACTCAAGATCAGCTTTGTATACCCTTCATTGCAGCGCAAGTGTCTGAGCAGGAATCACAAACTTTCACAATATGAATAGTGTCATAAATGTAAGTCCCCCAAATCGCCCCAGTCCGACGCAACCTCTTCAACCTCAGATGAGTCTCCTTAATCTTCATCCTGTTTCGGCATGGCTATCCAGAGACTGCAGTGACACATTTAACGTTTGAAATAAATGGTTACCATGACCGTATCATAGCATCTTGTTATTATGCATCAGAATGCTTTGTCCGTATTGCGTGCAGATTTTCACAAACAATTAGAACAAACTTTTTTTCTCCTGCCATCCTTGATCCAAATGTGGGGGTTGGGCGTTAACAAGGTATACCCTATACACAGTTTTTATCAACAAAACTAATTCAAATCTATGGAAATGGCGACTCAGTCTAAATATATCAAAAGCTTTTCAGAAACGTCACATGCCCCCATGATCAAGTTCTCTACTTTTCTGTATAAAAGGGGAAAAAGTTGTCTGTAGGCTTTGAAGTCAAACAAAAACAACAAAAAACAATTATCTTCAAACCCCTCACCTCACACTCTGGCATACCGATGAGATGACATCCCTGGTAGGCTGCAACTGCTTGTGTCAGTGCTTGGGGATCTGCCAGGCCTGTGTCAGCAATGAAAGATAAGTACAAACTCACATGATTATAAAACGAGCCGCAACATGTTACAGATTAAAATGGCAGATACTACCTAGGTCTAAAGAGAACAATATCGATCAGCTTCTAATTACTCCCACGTTCCTGGGCTTCAGCTAGCTCCTACATAAACTCAAAAGGTTTACGAGTGCATGTTTAACATTTATGATTGTTTTCCGCCTGACCATTAAAGCAGCCATATGCTGGGTTTCTTTTTGTTTTTAGGAACACAATCAGTATTTCCCAGCTCACCATATGAGATGACACAATATCTCACAAAATGACATAGCTTCTCGTTACTTTGACTGTCATGTGATGTCCCTTCCATTTTTACAGTGCCATAAATAAATAAAGCAAGTTCAGGTTTTCCCGACTTTTTCACAGTGAAAACAAATAAAAAACAAGTCGTGTAAGGCGAAATTACTACATTTAGTCAAGCTGTGGAACTGACAGAATGAAACTGAAGGCACTGCATTTTTTCACAATGACCGTAGTCCGCCGCTTGTGCATAACGGAGTGAAACTGACGAGCCTGTTCAGCGCGGTAGTGGTTTCGCTGTGCTGCATAGCACGCTTTTCTGTACCTCTCTTCGATTTAACTTTCTGAGCGTGTTTTTAATCCAAACATATCATATCTATATGTTTTTGGAATCAGGAACCGACAAGGAATAAGATGAAATTGTTTTTAAATCGATTTCGTAAATTTAATTTTGATCATAATTTTTATATTTTTAATTTTCAGAGCTTGTTTTTAATCCAAATATAACATATTTATATGTTTTTGGAATCAGGAAATGATGTAGAATAAGATGAACGTAAATTTGGATCGTTTTATATAAAAAAAAATTATTACAATTTTCAGATTTTTAATGACCAAAGTCATTAATTAATTTTTAAGCCACCAAGCTGAAATTGAATACCGAAGTCCGGCCTTCGTCGAAGATTGCTTTACAAAAATTTCAATCAATTTGATTGAAAAATGAGGGTGTGACAGTGCCGCCTCAACTTTTACAAAAAGCCGGATATGACGTCATCAAAAGTATTTATCGAAAAAAAGAAAAAAACATCCGGGGATATCATTTCCAGGAACTCTCATGTCAAATTTCATAAAGATCGGTCCAGTAGTTTGGTCTGAATCGCTCTACGCACAGACAGACACACACACACACACACATACACCACGACCCTCGTCTCGATTCCCCCTCTATGTTAAAACATTTAGTCAAAACTTGACTAAATGTAAAAAACACCCTTAATTGTCTCCAGAGTGTCACAGATTGATTATGACATTAACCTCCTGACTTACCGACATCTTCACTGGCAAAACGTATGAGGCGTCGAGCAATGTACAAAGGATTCTCTCCTCCTTCCAACATGCGTGCTAACCAGTACAGAGAAGCGCTTGGGTCAGATCCGCGCATGGATTTGTGAAGTGCTGAAATGATGTTGTAGTGCTCTTCCCCTGAAAATGAAATATAAAAAGAAAATGACGACTGTATCAGTCATGAAAGCTTAATCATTCAGTACGATTTTGCTGGCAAGTTATACAACAGAATCAGAAAAAAAAGTGTTGACATTTCTCCATTACCTTAGTGCCTTCTGTCCTTAATTAAAGGAGCAATTATCTTCATCACAGTCCCCAATATTCTCACCAAGATTGATCGAGCTTTCAGTTTCAAACACCAGTTTTAACTCCAGAAATTCAACAGCTACACAATTACCATATACTGAAACACACATCAAGATCAACTCACCTGTTTTATCATACAAAACATGTGATCGCTGCAGCCCTTCTTTGATATCTTCTGTTGTGACAACATTACCACCAGGACCGCCTCCTGTCTTCAACTGCTCTGCACAGCAACTCCCCTTGGATGCGTTAGGTTTCTTGGACTCTACCGCCATTTGCAGACCATTCAGAGCAGCTCTTGCATCACCGTCCACCAGGTTGGAGAGCATCTCCAAAGCTTTGCTGTCAACATGCACCTCTGACCTGCCAACAATCACAACAATGAATACAGTGGAACCCCCCTTTTAATTAAGACCTCCAAAAATCTGGGAAATTCAGGTCTTAAACAGGAGGGAGTCTAAAAACAAAAAGGAGGTAAATTTACAGGGGTTTTGAACAGAAAATGTGAAAAAAACAAGGTCTTAAAAGGGAGGAAGTCTTATATTGGAGGGTTCTAAAAAAAAAGGGGGGGGGGGTTTCCAGTACTGTACCAAAGTACATGTACTTATAAAGTGGTTAGAGGCTGACTTCACAAACAAGATAGATCTCTACATTGTACATGCATTCATTTGTCACCAATCTGGTGAAAGCATTTTCCTTATCATCATAATCATATGAAGCTAATACCTAAATCAGCCTTTCTACGGGTTCCTGTACTAGCAGCATTTTATCCATACTATAAATTAATGACAGCTCAAAAATCCACATATCACTAAACATAAAATCAAAAAACAAACCCAGCAAGAATCAAAACTTAGTACGGTACTGCTCGCCAACCGGTTCTGTGTTTAATTTTTCTGGAATTGAAATCAATTAGTAGACATAAATTATACCTTCAAACTGTTCAGCTACAAAATATATTCATAAAAAGAAAAATGAATCCTTTTAACCTGCCGTAAAAGTCTACTATCTTAAAAGTGGAAAACAAAAAGCAACACACAAAAAAGACTCTAGTACATCTATATCTATACTGACTCATTTGCAGAAGCTGCTGTGGGAATGCTTTCAGACTCCATGACTGCTGCTCCTATGTAAGGTAACGCTCGCTGTAAGATGCTGAGGATGCTTTCCGCTGCCAACTTGTCCAACACGATAACACGGCAGCGACTAAGCAGAGCGCTGTTCACTTGGAATGAAGGATTCTCTGTGGTTGCTCCAATCAGCGTTATTGTGCCATCTTCCACATGAGGAAGAAGAATATCCTGTGTGAGAAAAAACCAAAAGCTTGAATACAAATTATAACTGGCCTTTCCGTATAACTGTCGATACCTGTAGAAGCTTATTTAGAAGCTTGTTTCAAAGTAATAAGCAAGAAACATATGTATGTTTTATGAGGCAAACATTGTACATGTAGTAAACTTTCAAGTTGTCCCTTTGCAATCATGTTCTGTTGTCTATATCTGAAGTGACATATCCGCTGCTCATAACTTATTCAACAAACGTCTATGTCTGTGTTTGTCGTTTATAACGCACAACCACTACAATTTCTCATGTTAGTGACAATAAAGCTAATTTGATCTGATTTGAACAAATGTTGAACATCTATTATTTTGTACTTCTTTCTATGCACATTTTGATTTCTCTCACTGTTCTTCCTTTATTCTATAGCAGAGAACTCGTTACCTGTTGCGCTTTGTTGAAGCGATGTATTTCATCCAGGAACACCACTGTCTTCTTGCGAAACATCTTCTGATCATTACGTGCGATCTTGATGGTGTCCTTGACCTCGTTGACCCCACACACAGCCGCAGACAGGGACACAAACTTGGCGTTACCTCGCGAGCGACAATTGTTGGCGATGATCCTGGCCAGTGTTGTCTGTAGCAATGATGAGTGGTATTAAAAGGGGAAGTTCACCAACATGACTAAAACAGCATGCCTGTCTCATAAATCACTCTCAAAGCATACTAAAAGTAGCTAAAATGTGGTCTCTTAACATGCTCCTAACCAAAAAAAAGCTGCTCAGATACAATGTTTCATGTCTGTTTTAACAGGCAAGCCTTGTCTTTTTTTATATGAATAACAAAATGGGAAAATCAAGCCCTGTATGGCTTTGACAAAATCAGACCAAAATCAAACTGATAGATTCCTGTAAAAAAACAAAAACCTCCTTGATCATGCAAACCCTAAAAATAAACACACATTTAACCCATGAATATACAGTGTTGTTCCCAAACTCAGAATATGACCTGGATTGAAATATGTTTGGGTCCAAATGTCCTGGCAACAATATTATTGTTCTGTCAGAAGATTGTTTAAATGTCAAAACTATCGAAGTATCGACCGGTCAGGGATCAGACCAATGCATTGGATGGTAAAAGAATTGCGTCAATGACTGAAGACCAAGGCCTGACAACATAACTGACTTTACAGCTCGATCCCTATAGCCCCAAAATCCCTAACATTAACAGCTGCATGGACACTGAATTTACCTTTCCACAACCTGGAGGCCCCCAAAGTATGACGGAAGGAATATGATCAGATGACAACAGTGAATACAGCATGCTTTCCTTCCCAACTGCCTTGTCCTGGCCCACATAATCCTCAAGATCTTTGGGTCGCACACGCTCTGCCAGCGGAGCAAATGATTCCTTACTGGAACTGGGTTTTGAAGACAAAGGCTGAGATTGAGGTTGGCTTGTAGGAGTAATAATGCTTTTTGTGGATGGTAAGGATGGCACAGTATGTTTCCTCAAACTGCCTGGAGTGTGGAAGTGCTTTGATCCCTCTGCAAAATGAGATTAAATTTGTCAAAAACTGAAAACAAACGATGCTACTTATATATAATAGCTTTCGAACTGCAGTAGAAAAGCATGTACTTTTTCTGCAACGGTTTAATTAAAAGCTCATGACTATTTTGAAGTCCTGGAAATGCTGAAAGTGACATTTATTTCAAAGTTCATAGCACAACTCAAAAATAAAAAAGATTTTTTTTATAAGGCTACAGATGAAACACCAGAACAATGTATACTATCAAAGCCTTACCTTGATCTGCTGCTGACTGCTCCCTAACAGACGTCACTTTTACATGATCTGCAGTTTCAGTCTTATTATCACTCACTGTGCTGGCATCCCGTCTCGCATCTTTTGCTGCTGGGGTTTTTCTCGCCCGTTTAGGAGCGCTCGATGGCGCAGATGACACAGAGGAATCAGCTTGGGTAGAACTTTTCATCGGTTGTAAAGAACCCCAGTTTGATGAACCTTTCCGCTTTGTGGGAGCATTTGAGACGCGAGTATGCCCTCCACTCTCATCGTCTGCTTCTGCGCTCTGCCTTGCCGAACTACGATCATTGTCATCGCTGGAATTAAGACACTCATTCACATGCGAGTTTATCGTTGCTTGTGGAAAGGTCTGCCCACAGATCGGACATTCCATTCTTTGGTTTAACCTGTTTTGTGCCAGAATCGTGCAACTAGATGATGAAAGAATAGAAAGTAAAACCCAACTTAGCTTGAGAAATCGAAAGCGCGAATTCTTGACACGGGAGGCCACTCTCTCGTATGGTCAAAGTTTCTAAACGTCTATTCACCATAACGAGCCATAAGAAGGTAGAAGATTCGAGTGAGGGAACAGTCATAATTATTGCAGTGAAAATGGGCAGAGCAGTTGTTTTAGGAACACGATTAGAGTTTTCCTTATTGTGTTTCATCCATTTGGGTTTCTTTCATTGGAATCTGCGATTCCGTTAGCATGACAATGTTCATTATACTGAATTTATGCCGGCCTACGCTATGTAATGACCGTCATACTGAGTTTGCATCAGGTTGGTGGATCCATGGGATCACTATGGCCCGATGAACACCATGCCATCGAATTTCCAGATACATGTATTAATCACTCAAACCATTT
>NC_090245.1:24936385-24964569 GCF_037325665.1 Littorina saxatilis | reverse complement strand
GGGATAAGACCACCACCCCCACCCCCCTCCCCCACTGACCCCACCCCCACTTGTTCACATACCAAACATCACCACCCTGACTGCTTAGTGTGTTGCGTTGACAGTTTTTGATGAATTATTTCCTTCACATAAATAATTAATCCCAAAATTCCAACTGTGCGCAGGGAGCACCCACGTGACCAAGTGTAAAAGCCTCGCCACATCTGAGACGTTGAGCTGAACTGTTTACACGGGAAGGAGTGTGCCTTTAAGTCTGAAAATATTTACAATAAATATTAATTATGTGTTACAATGTTTTCAAAGGATACAGGAGAAACGAAGCGAATGTCGGCCAGATTATCTGCGTCCGAAGTACAACGAACACAACATACATATTTACAGTATAGACCGGATGTATGAAACACCGGATGTATGAAAGTCTGGATGTATGAAAGGGGTAGGCAGGGTCCCGGCAGAAGCTACTCTTTGTTATTACTTAGAATTTTCCGGTTGTATGAAAATCGGATGTATAAAAGTCCGGTTGTATGAAAGCAAATCTCTGGTCCCGAGCAGCACAAATGCGTTGTTGCAAGACCGGTTGTAAGAAAACGAAAGTAGACCCAAGTCACCAAAGTGTGGTAAGAGTAATTTCCCTTCACCCCTTTTCCCGATAAATGGGGTAGACAGGTCCGAGGAGAACATTTACCTCCGAAATCTCTGTGGCCATTTTGAGCAGGTGGTGTCCACAAAGGTAGTCTAAATCAGTAAATGAGGATGCCCTGAAAACTTCCCCACCAACTGATTTTTTATCCAGATTCTATAGCTGTCAACGAGTTGTTTTGTTTAATTTGTTTCTCCATTTAATCATTTTTACATTTAGTCAAGTTTTGACTACATTTTTTAACATAGAGGGGGAATCGAAACGAGGGTCGTGGTGTATGTGTGTGTGTGTGTGTGTGTGTGTGTATGTGTGTGTGTGCGTTCGTGCGTGCGTGTAGAGCGATTCAGACCAAACTACTGGACCGATCTTTATTAAATTTTACATGAGAGTTCCTGGGATTGATATCCCCGAACGTTTTTTTCTTTTTTTCGATAAAATTTAATGTCTTTGATGACGTCATATCCGGCTTTTCGTGAAAGTTGAGGCGGCACAGTCACGCTCTCATTTTTCAACCAAATTGGTTGAAATTTTGGTCAAGTAGTCTTCGACAAAGCCCGGACTTCGGTATTGAATTTCAGCGTGGTGGCTTAAAAATTAATTAATGACTTTGGTCATTAAAAATCTGAAAATTGTAAACAAACAAAAAAAAAAAAATTATAAAACGATCCAAATTTACGTTTATCTTATTCTCCATCATTTTCTGATTCCAAAAACATATAAATATGTTATATTTGGATTAAAAACAAGCTCTGAAAATTAAAAATATAAACATTATTATCAAAATTAAATTTTCGAAATCAATTTAAAAACACTTTCATCTTATTCCTTGTCGGTTCCTGATTCCAAAAACATATAGATATGATATGTTTGGATTAAAAACACGCTCAGAAAGTTAAAACGAAGAGAGGTACAGAAAAGCGTGCTATCCTTCTTAGCGCAACTACTAAACCGCTCTTCTTGTCAATTTCACTGCCTTTGCCATGAGCATGAGCGGTGGACTGACGATGCTACGAGTACATACGGTCTTGCTGAAAAATTACATTGCGTTCAGTTTCATTCTGTGAGTTCGACAGCTACTTGACTAAATGTTGTATTTTTGCCTTTACGCGACTTGTTTTTAACCTGTTACAAATTCGTCACGAAGACCCATAAAAGCCCAGAAGGCATTTTTGTTACATTTATAACCAGAGACATTGGTCATGGATGTGAATCAGTTGTTATCTTTTTATGTTTTTACATTTAGTCAAGTTTTGACTGAATGTTTTAACGTAGAGGGGGGAATCGAGACGAGGGTCGTGGTGTATGTGCGTGCGTGTGTGTGTGTGTGTGTGTGTGTCTGTCTGTCTGTGTGTATGTGTAGAGCGATTCAGACTAAACTACTGGACCGATCTTTATGAAATTTGACATGAGAGTTCCTGGGTATGAAATCCCCATTTTTTTTCCATTTTTTTGATAAATGTCTTTGATGACGTCATATCCGGCTTTTCGTGAAAGTTGAGGCGGCACTGTCACGCCCTCATTTTTCAACCAAATTGGTTGAAATTTTGGTCAAGTAATCTTCGACGAAGCCCGGACTTCGGTATTGCATTTCAGCTTGGTGGCTTAAAAATTAATTAATGACTTTGGTCATTAAAAATCTGAAAATTGTAAAAAAAATATTTTATTTTATAAAACGATCCAAATTTACGTTCATCTTATTCTCCATCATTTGCTGATTCCAAAAACATATAAATATGTTATATTTGGATTAAAAACAAGCTCTGAAAATTAAATATATAAAAATTATTATCAAAATTAAATTTTCGAAATCAATTTAAAAACACTTTCATCTTATTCCTTGTCGGCTCCTGATTCCAAAAACTTATAGATATAATATGTTTGGATTAAAAACACGCTCAGAAAGTTAAAACGAAGAGAGGTACAGAAGAGCGTGCTATCCTTCTCAGCGCAACTACTCCCCCGCTCTTCTTGTCAATTTCACTGCCTTTGCCGTGAGCGGTGGACTAACGATGTTACGAGTATACGGTCTTGCTGCGTTGCATTGCGTTCAGTTTCATTCTGTGAGTTCGACAGCTACTTGACTAAATGTTGTATTTTCGCCTTACGCGACTTGTTTTTTTATGTTGTTGTATTTTATTTTGTTGTATTTTATGTTGTTGTTTTTATGTTCTTGTTGTTGTTGTTGTTGATTTTATCCATTAAACTGATTTTATGTTTAACTCCATTAATAATCTGTTTTGTTTGTCTATTCAGTCATTTTAGCCTGTTTTAATTTGTCATGACTGAAGAGCCATAATAGCCCAGGAAGGCATTGTTTTGTACAATTAGAACCAGGGGCATTGGTCGTGGGTGTGACTCAGTGTTTTTTTTATGTTGTTGTTGTTGCAACTGTTTGTGTAAGGAACTGTTCTGCTTTGCACGGCCTTATGCAAAGCAGAACAGTTCCGTGCACAAACAGTTGCTCTTTCTATCGGTTGTCCTGACTGTGTCAGTGTATGTAAGTACATGTACTTTTCCACTTGTTATTCACAACCCTTTTCTTCTAACAAGGATATGTATCAAAATATTTAAACATAAAAAAACAAATAAATACAAAAATGATATGAAAAAACCCTACTTTTATCAAGTAACAGACGCGTGGCCGGATGTATGAAAGTCAATCCACAATATTTTCATACATCCGGTTAACCGGATTTAGTAAAGACCGGATGTATGAAAGACAGAAAGTGGGTCCCGACGACTTTCTTACATCCGGTCTCGACTGTATCAGGTTGTACAAAACATCTGTTGTGATTTCTTTTACAGAAAACATAATTTTTGGATCTCAACACAGAAAACTTCGACTAATGCCTTAAACAAAATTGATTTGTGAGGTAAATGTTATGTTATTGGGTAAGACAGCAAGAAAGGGATGCTCGTGCTTGCCTACTTGTAGAGCGAAGTAAAAAAAAAAAGATGCCCTTCTTCTTTCCGTGCTAGAAATGTCTTCTATTCAGCATCATTTCATGTAATTCAGCTGTTACTGGATGATGTTCACGCAAAGCGAAGTCGGAAATGGGACCGTCAAGTCAATGCTTGCCAATTGTGCAGATTCATGGCTGATGCCGGTTTTGACATCGTGGAGGCAGACACACACGTGGACGACATGTTCCAGAACTTCTCACAGCGGCATCTGAGTGTGTCGGTATGCGGGGCTTGTAGTCATTAACTTCTGATCTCTTATTTTTTTCTTTTTCCTTTTTCTTACCTTTGGTTCTGCAAATCCAAAAGAGTAAATTGTGGCTGATGCGGACGTCGATTATAGTAGTATTCCCAGAAAGCTTTTCGGATTTGAAGTTTGATTCTGGGGATATTCCACACATATTTTAAGCAAGTGAGTTAACATAAGCAATCCTTTTTAATAAGTAAGTGGACAAAATGAACAATAACAACAGCAAGGGAGATTGATAGCGACAAGGACTTAACAGTTCTGATTATGAACAGGAAGAGCTTGTTTTCATACTCTCTTGGTCTTAGAAATGTAACCTTCACCCAATCATACACACACTCCGTTGATTACCTATTATTTCCCCCTCTGCTTCTTTACCTCTGTAAACTTGTAGAGCTAGTTATTTTTCGATAAACACCCAGCAACCAAACAAATAAGGAGCCAGCAACAGCCTGAATCCTCGATAGCGCAATGGGTTGAGCAGCTGTTCTGTGTCGGAACTAGTTTTGCGACTAAACAGTTCCGAACGCTCTAATGTACGAAGTCTGGAGCAAACAATACAAACATACCGCATTTAAATTAACAACTACAGGCTTGAACACATGAATCTCCATATAAAATCCATGAGTTCGGTTGTTTTCTGAATCTAGATCTGCTGTGCACAAACGTTCAACACAAGCAAATTCCCAAGGCAAGTAACTCTCATACTTTGTCTACCGACAAGAGTAGTTCCCCTTTCCAATTTCTTTTCACTCCGTTTCTTCGACAAAAGATTGCAATCCGACGGTCAGTTTTCGACAATATTTCATTTTATAAACAGATCACACGCAACCAAATGCACACATCTCATCAATTTAAAGAACATAAAGCGGTTTCATACACTATTTTCCCCAGAAAACTGAACTTCATACAATTTTTAGCGTTGGAACACGGGTGCAAAAGTTCGTCTGCTAGTCCCATTTGACGAAAGAACATTATCCTAAGCGATACCAAAACATGAACAGAACACACAATATCTGCCTTTACCGCCACAGCAGAATAAAAACATATCTGTTTACTTGATTTTAGTACAAAACAGGGAAACTGACAAGAAGTGTTAACAGAATGGAATGATTTGCACGGAACTATACAACCGCGCATTGATCGATCGCCTTGCGCAGGTTGACTGGTTGAGTGAATGAAATTCGATCAAACTTTCGCACAAAAACTCCTCTTTTCTTTGAATAACTGAAGAAAGGAGGAATAAAGATGTTACACACCTCGTCTCAGTGATTATCAAAAATAATGGTCTCAGTTCGCGGTCATGAAAAAGCTCGCTAAAGCTCGCATTTTTCATGATCCGCTAACTTCGACCATTATTTTTAATAATCACTGAGACTCGGCATGTAACCTCTACTTATACGTCAATATTTTGCCACACTTATAAAAGTTAATCATCTCTTTTCCAAAGGCTAAAGAGAAGTTTATGGCACTAGTCCTTTAGGCTTAGCATGCATAAATCTAGGCTACGATTTTCTGTAAAGTTCAAATTCTGAGAAACAAAATGCATACGGCATGTGCAATAGAGCAAGTTAAGTGAGAGCTATGCGGAACCAGTCTCCTGGCACCTGAGAGAACTACTCGCATTGAAATGAACAAGCGACTTTTATCCTCAACAAAGGATGATTGCAGCAGGCTCATATTTTTTTGATAGATGTCTTTGATGACGTCATATCCGGCTTTTTTTTAAAGTTGAGGCGGCACTGCCACACCCTCATTTTTCAACCAAATGGATTGAAAGTTTGTTTAAGCAATCTTCGACAAAGTCCGGACTATGGGATTGCATTTCAGCTTGGTAGCTTAAAAAAAAATGTAAATTAGTTTGCTCTTTAAAGTTGTCATTAAAATCGAATATTTAGAAACAGATTACAAAATAATTGCATTTTATTCCTCATTTTCTTCTGAATACAAAAATATATAGATATGTCATGTTTACTCTAAAAATGTGCTCAGAATGAAAGAAAATAGGTTTAGTAAGTACGACCGACGCGTGCTTCGCGGCGGCGAGCGTGACCCGTCTCGGACTTCGGTATGGTTAGCCGAGACTGAATGTAGTCTGCGCGATGATTGGTTAGTGGTGTTGATCTTGACTAAATGTTTTTATATCGCTTCACGCGACTTGTTTCATTCTCCAAAAAACTCTAACTAACACTAACGTACACAGTCATACACAAGTACCAGCTTTTATTCCTGACCAGACATAGTCCTTAGATCAAGACTTATTTTTACGAGCAAACACACAATCACAGCCCTATTTACAGGGTTGCCTCGAAAGTATATGTGAGAATAGCTGAAGGGTTTTGTGCCTTTTACTTACCTGAGCAATCAGGAGAGCCTTAATAGTGAGCAGTGTAAGGCCGTCCATACTGCCGGCCCATACACACACACATAAACACACACACCTACACACTTACACACACACGCACACACACACACACACACACACACACACACACACACACACACACACACACACACACACACACACACACACACACACACACACACAAATAATAATAATGTTCAGGTTTTCTCAGATGTTCAAGCTAGAGCCTCTAAATTTTACACATTGAGAGGTTTTTATATTCTTCAGACAGGACAACAGCGGGGCTCGTTTTCTTCAAATTTCAAGGTCACTACATGACAGTGTTTGCGGGAGATGATTTTTCTGACTGAAAATATCCACTGAGCTATCAAAAAAATAAGTCAGTGACCTTACCAAGCTATGATATCATCGTTTGATTCGAGGTCACAACTTAGTGTCTCGAGAATTTTCCCATCAGCTAGACTAGGGGAGGGGGGGGGGGGGGTCAGTTTGTTTCTGTGGGATATTCTTTGGATTGGATAACTAAATGGATTGCTGCAGGTCGCATTTGTCAAGTGTGGGTCAGTAAGTGAGACATTTCCGTTGTCTTGAACATTATTTTATGAAGGTGGAACAGCCAACACTTTATTTGTTTTTGATTCACAAAATCCATTACGTATCACAAAAGGTGAGTCGTATTTATAAGCATTTGCTTTTCTTGTTTTTGGTCAAAATATTAAGCATCACAAAAAGTATAAATCACAGCTTGTCTCACTAATATTAGTGCAAGGCAAGGCAAGGCAAGGCAAAGGATTTATTCAAGAAACCCCCTGGGGGTACATGAAAAAAGAAAAGAAAAAAAACAAATGCAAAATGTTTCAACATATACATAAGCTCATTCCGATGTCAGTAAGAATGGAGACCTCACGATCCCGTGTCTGTTAACGGCAGAAGATCTTCAAGAAGATGACCCGCAACTCGGTGACACCGGCCGCAGATATCAGTGAAATGTCTGAGGACCAGAAGGACGAGGCGAGAGAGGACAAGCTTGAAGCCATTTACCTGTTGCTCAAGGCACAGAAGGTGTGCTCCTTGTTGCTTTGGGCAGACGAATGGCTGGATGAGTGGACGGATGGCTGGATGAGTGGATGGATGGATGATTGGATGGATAGATAGACGGGCAGACAGACAGAGAGCTGTTGGTAATGTCGCTAAGGATGAGTCGTCTGTATTGTTGTCTTCTTATAAAACTCTCTCTCTCTCTCTCTCTCTCTCTCTCTCTCTCTCTCTCTCTCTCTCTCTCTCTCTCTCTCTCTCTCTCTCTCTCTCTCTCTCTCTCTCTCTTTCTCTCTCTCTCTCTCTCTCTCTCTCTCTCTCTCTAGACGAGTAATAAACATGGCTCTGAGGCCGATTCTAAGGCACGGGAGGTACTCCCGAGCAAATTTGGTTTCATTTGACAGACTAATGCATATAGTGTTTGAAACAACTTTTCTTGGTACCCTAAAGTGGCAGCAGCTATACGCAATTTTAAGGCAAAGTAGCCCAGTGGTTTTTTTAAATGCACTTCAGAAAAAAACACTTTGTTGCAAAAATCGGTAATATCAGCTTAACCGCAGGCAGCAGAGTAAATATTTTTGAGTGAACTATCAAGTAATTGGAAGGTGTTAAACAGCAAGTAAAAAGATTGTTTGCGTGCAACACATAGCGGCAATCAAAGGCGTAATTTGTGTAAGAAAAGCTAATAACAAACAAAACTGTCTCTCACAATAATGTTTTTACATGTATCTTTTTCAATATTGAACCTACTAGTCGACCAGGCATTTGTCTATGTTATAGCATACATATCAAGTCCATCAAATTGTGTTCCAACACGTCATAATGAGAGCAAAAGACTTTCCGGGCAGAATTTGGACTTTCAAAATTCGGGGGTGTACTTCTGTAATTAACTCTCTAATTATGTGTTTAAGAGGTATCTCCAAAAAGTTACTTGCTACAAGAAGCCAGATGATTACATTTTCCTCTGACTGGTATTTAATCAGGTTGTGTCTAATGAAACGTCCTCAGGGAGAATTGACATTATCCAGAAAAGCAAACACGGCATGACGTAACACAACTTCCGAAATGCAAGGCCTGATGACACTCTTATGTGCTTCAGTCAAACAAGCTTTTTACTTGCCGTGTTACACCTTCCAGTTACCTAATAATTCACTCTGATATACTCACTCTGATGCGTGGATATGGCAATTTTTCGCACCAAAGTGCTTTTTTCTGCAGTATACTTTTCACAATAGAGCTACTTTGCCTCAAGAGTGCGTATAGCTGCTGCCACTTTTGGGTTCCTAGAAAGGTTGGGTGAGATTCTACAGGCATTATCTTTCAAATGATACCAAATTTGCTCGGGAGTACCGACTGTGCATTAAAATCGGGCTGAGAGCCGACTAGTATACAGTGCTCATTCTATACTGTACACCTCGCTTACCTGTAGCTTTGACGTCACGTGTGACGTCATCATTGCAGGTGCAATATTCAAACAATATTCCGCAAGCGCAACCTACATTCAGTAACTACATGGCATACATTGTACTTCTTTATTCTATGTAAATCGTGTTCACTAGATAGTTTTGTATAACACACTAAATTCCGTTTTTTCTTCAGTGAAACGTAAAACCGCCAAAAACGGTATGCACCCGATTTTTTCAGTGAATGTTCAATAAATATGGCGCATATTGTCAATCACAGTTACATTCTATCTTCTTACTTTATATTGACGGGCATTTTGGAGGTTCAAATGCAACTCTTTTGAAAATCAGCACTGCCTGAAAGTGTAAGGAAAAGCCATTAAAGGCGTTGTTTCACTAAATGAGACTCAGCACACAGTTATCGTCTCGCGCATACATTTCTTCACAGGTATCTTTATATATTTTGCACCAACGCTTAGAGCAGGCATTTTTCTATGTATTAACGTGCATGTTAAGTCCATTACGCTCCACCCTTACCTGTCATAGTGCCTCTCAAAAGCCTTTCATGACATAACTTTGCCTTACAAAATTAGGGGGTGTGCTTCGGAAATGAACTCTCACACTTAGTGTTTATAAGCTATCTCATCAGAGGTACTTGCAACTAAAAGCCCAAATGAATGCACTTCCCTCTGATATGTATTTCATTAGATTGTGGCTTACAAAACGTCTTTTATGAGATTTGACATTATCCAGAAAAATAAAAATGACGTGACGTAACACAATTTCTGAAATGCAAGGCCTCCTGATGCCGCTATGTGTTGCACGCAAACAATCTTTTTACTTGCTGTTTAACACCTTCCAATTACTTGATAGTTCACTCAAAAATAATTTACTCTGCTGCCTGCGGTTAAGCTGATATTACCGATTTTTGCAACAAAGTGTTTTTTTCTGAAGTGCATCTTAAAAAAAAACTGGACTACTTTGCCTTAAAGTTGCGTATAGCTGCTGCCACTTTTGGGTACCAAGAAAAGTTGTTTTAAAGACTATATGCATTTGTCTGTCAAATGAAACCAAATTTGCTCGGGAGTACCTCCCGTGCCTTAAACTCCTTAGCTAAGCGTCTTTTTCCGATTTGGTTCCTCGTCTACTCTCACTTGAGAATTTGAAAGAATCATGGAGGCATTGAGGGCTATGTTGCGCTTAGATAAGAATTAATAACTTTAAACTTTCCCGTTTTCCACTGGAGAAAAAAAATCAACAGAAACATTGACCTGTGATGGTAAATCCCAAAAATTGTGGAAACGTACAGAAGTCATATTAAACTCTACTAAATGAGCTGGAAACCCGTTGCAGAAAACGTACTGGCGTCACTTTGAGCGAGGCTTGATGTCCAAGGAAGCGTTGCACCAGCTGATCGACTGGGCGGACTCCGCTGCTGACCACAGGGGAAAGTAAGGCTTGCTCTCCCGCTTGCTTGTTTGCTTGCTCCTGGGTTTCAATAAGGTCTCTTTGGTCGGCTGGCTTGACCGCTTGCCTGCTTGATTGCTCCTTGATTGGCAACAAATTATTCAGAGCATTGAGCTGCATTGCCGAAAAAAAAATTGGGAAACATGTTGGTGTTTAGTTGTTTGAGTACATATAGGCTTACGCTGTAAGGTTTATTGCATGGCAACATTAGTCGCTAGCAGATTTAAAACTAATTAGCCTGTAATTGACGTGGAAAGTATTGTGATCTGACAGTGTTTCTACGCATGCACGCGCGCATACACACACACACACACACACACACACACACACACACACACACACACTCACACACACTCTCTCTCTCACACACACACACACACACACACACACTCACACATCAGAAAGAAGAGGGGGATGATTATAATCCAATCGAGAAGCCCCCAAAAATAATTTGTTCACCGTCTCAATGAGCTTGGTAGGCTATGTAGTGCGTGCTCTTCACTTTTTGACTCAACTGAGTAATCAGTTAGTCTTAGTTCTGAGCAGTGTCCGTCTGTACTGACAAAAACAAACTTAACGTTGAGCCGGTTATCGCGGATTGTTTTGAAGCTTATTAGGATTTTTGTGCAAACAATTCTCTCTCCTCTTTTCAAATGTTGGAGTCTGTTGAGTATGCATGAGGCTTGTCACTATGGGGAAGGGACATGGGATGTGGTTTGGGGCAAGTTTGTGCCTTAGGTGTATCCTTAGGATTGAATAACTAAAGAGATTGACACAGAACGGATTAGGATCAATTATTAGGAAGTGAACGTTCGCTTAAACATTCTTTTATGAAGATAGAACAGCATTTGCAGTGGAATCCCACTTTTAAGACCTAAAACAAAATCTGTGAAAGTCAAGGCCTTAAAATTGAGGGACTCAAAAATAGAATAAATGCAACCACAGTCAAAAGGAAAAAAGAAACCGGAACAAACACAAAATAATCAAATGCTTATGCAGTGTTGTTGCCAGGCCTCGGTCTTCGGTCTCTGACGCATTTCTTTCTGATTTGACGCATTGGACCCAGCCTTGTCCGGTCGGTGGACCGATAGTTTCTACGTTTTGGTGGTCAACAGACCGATACATATTCGTACAAGGCGGACAAGGTCTGCAATGAATGGAATGGGAGTTGCAAAGTCGAAAAACAAACCCCGATCGAAATACTCATGTTCGCTACGAGTGAAAATGCAATCGGTGCCGAGTCCGTGTTTGTCGTCATTGACACTCGAGGCTGCGTTTACGGAAATACCCGATCCAGCCGGTGTACCTATTTACCGAAAACGGCACAAACAGCGGAAAGTTCATCAATATATACTACGGCATGGTAATGCGAAGATCAGGCAGGATCCCTACATTCGCACACCGGGCACTGTATTGGAAAGGGTAGGCCAGGAATGTCAAGCTCTTTCTCCTCACAAAGTTTATGAACAATTAAAACTAGGAATCGACATCAAAGCAATTTTTTTGCGTAAAAAGATAGATTTAACTCCGGACTGTAAGTTATTTAGCATTACATGTATCAAAGGTATGGCGGTACAATTTGGACCTATTGTTTTTTTAAAGCAGGACATTTGGACCTATTGGTTTTTTTTAGGGAGGTCCAAATGACCTATTGTCTTCTTAGGCTGGCAACAGCACTGCTTATGCGAACTTAAAAGGGGATTCCACTGTAATACATGACGAATGGTGAATCAGTCGCAGAGGCATTTGATTTATGTTCTTAAAAGGGGATTCCACTGTAATACATGACGAATGGTGAATCAGTCGCAGAGGCATTTGATTTATGTTCTTAAAAGGGGATTCCACTGTAATACATGACGAATGGTGAATCAGTCGCAGAGGCATTTGATTTATGTTCTTAAAAGGAGATTCCACTGTAATACATGACGAACGGTGAATCGCATAGGCATTTGATTTATGTTCTTAACCTTTACCGTGCTTCGTGGACGACCCAGAGCCTCACACAATCGTCTTTATCTCTGGAGTTTTTAATTGAGACTTCATGTAATCTCCAATCACCATACGACCTTCCCATTGCCCAACTTTTGAAAAATTATCTTTCAAAACAAACAAAATTAATAAACGATGACGTAATTTGAACAACGCAGTCCCGATGATGAGGGTCGTGGACGACCCATATGGAATGTTACGTTGTTTATCCTCATTCGGATGGCGTGGGTCGTGTACGACCCATACTCTGCAAAGAGGCGGCAAAACGTGTATCCCTATTCGGATGGCGTGGGTCGTGCACGACCCCTACGTTTTACTTTGAATCCTTCTTTAGAAAGTATGGGTCGTACACGACCCACATCATCTGGACTGTGTAGTCCAAAGCGTGATCCGGTGAAGGTTAAAAGGGGATTCCAAAGTAATATATGACGAACGGTGAATCGCATTTATAAGCATTTGATTTTTTTCTTTTGTTCCGGTTTCTTTTTACATTTAGTCAAGTTTTGACTAAATGTTTTCATTTAGTCAAGTTTTGAGTAAATGTTTTAACATTGAGGGGGAATCGAGACGAGGGTCGTGGTGTGTGTGTGTGTGTGTGTGTGTGTGTGTGTGTGTGTGTGTGTGTGTGGAGCAATTCAGAGTAAACTACTGGACCGATCTTTATGAAATTTTTCATGAGAGTTCCTGGGTATGATATTCCCAGATGTTTTGTTCATTTTCGGGATAAATGTCTTTGATGACGTCATATCCGGCTTTTTGTAAAAGTTGAGGCGGCACTCTCACACCCTCATTTTTCAATCAAATTGATTGACATTTTGGCCAAGCAATCTTCGACGAAGGCCGGACTTCCGTATTGCATTTCAGCTTGGTGGCTTAAAAATTAATTAATGACTTTGGTCATAAAAAATCTGAAAATTGTCAAAAAAATATTTTTTTTATAAAACGATCCAAATTTACGTACATCTTATTTTTCATCATTTTCTGATTCCAAAAACATATAAATATGTTATATTTGGATTAAAAACAAGCTCTGAAAATTAAAAATATAAAAATTATGATCAAAATTACATTTTCGAAATCAATTTAAAAACACTTTCATCTTATTCCTTGTCGGTTCCTGATTCCAAAAACATATAGATATGATATGTTTAGATTAAAAACACGCTCAGAAAGTTAAAACAAGTCGCGTAAGGCGAAAATACAATATTTAGTCAAGTAGCTGTCGAACTCACAGAATGAAACTGAACGCAATGCCATTTTTCAGCAAGACCGTATACTCGTCAGTCCACCGCTCATGGCAAAGGCAGTGAAATTGACAAGAAGAGCGGGGTAGTAGTTGCGCTAAGAAGGATAGCACGCGTTTCTGTACCTCTCTTTGTTTTAACTTTCTGAGCGTGTTTTTAATCCAAACATATCATATCTATATGTTTTTGGAATCAGGAACCGACAAGGAATAAGATGAAAGTGTTTTTAAATTGATTTCGACAATTTAATTTTGATAATAATTTTTATATATTTAATTTTCAGAGCTTGTTTTTAATCCAAATATAACATATTTATATGTTTTTGGAATCAGCAAATGATGGAGAATAAGATAAACGTAAATTTGGATCGTTTTATACATTTTTATTTTTTTTTACAATTTTCAGATTTTTAATGACCAAAGTCATTAATTAATTTTTAAGCCACCAAGCTGAAATGCAATACCGAAGTCCGGGCTTCGTCGAAGATTACTTGACCAAAATTTCAACCAATTTGGTTGAAAAATGAGGGCGTGACAGTGCCGCCTCAACTTTCACGAAAAGCCGGATATGACGTCATCAAAGACATTTATCAAAAAAATGAAAAAAACGTTCGGGGATTTCATACCCAGGAACTCTCATGTCAAATTTCATAAAGATCGGTCCAGTAGTTTAGTCTGAATCGCTCTACACACACACACACACACACACACACGCACAGACACACATACACCACGACCCTCGTTTCGATTCCCCCTCGATGTTAAAATATTTAGTCAAAACTTGACTAAATATAACGAAGAGAGGTACAGTAAAGCGTGCTATGAAGCACAGCGCAACCGCTACCGCGCCAAACAGGTTCGTCACTTTCACTTCCTTTTGCACTAGCGGCGGACTACGTTCAATTTCATTCTGTGAGTTCCACAGCTACTTGACTAAATGTAGTAATTTCGCCTTACGCGACTTGTTTTTACATTTACTTTTAGTCAAGTTTTGACTAAATGATTTAACATAGAGGGGGAATCGAGACGATGGTCGTGGTGTATGTGTGTGTGTGTGTGTGTGTGTGTGTATGTGTGTCTGTCTGTGTCTGTGTGTGTGTGTGTGTGTGTGTGTAGAGCGATTCAGACTAAACTCCTGGGCCGATCTTTATGACATTTGACATGAGAGTTCCTGGGTATGATATCCTCGGAAAAATTTTTCTTTTTTTCGATAAATACCTTTGATGACGTTATATCCGGCTTTTTGTAAAAGTTGAGGCGGCACTGTCACACCCTCATTTTTCCATTGAATTGATTGAAATTTTGGCAAAGCAATCTTCGACGAAGGCCGGGATTTGGTATTGCATTGCAGCTTGGTGGCTTAAAAACTAATGAGTGAGTTTGGTCATTAAAAATCGGAAACTTGTAATTAAAATTATTTTTTTTATCAAACGATCCAAAAACAATTTCATCTTAATCTGCGTCATTTTCTGATTCCAAAAACATATACATATGTTATATTTGGATTAAAATCAAGCTCTGAAAATTAAAAATATAAAAATTATGATCAAAATTAAATTTCCGAAATCGTTTTAAAAACTATTTCATCTTATTCTTTGTCGGTTCCTGATTCCAAAAACATATAGATATGATATATTTGGATTAAAAACACGCTCAGAAAGTTAAAACGAAGAGAGGTACAGTAAAGCGTGCTATGAAGCACAGCGCAATCGCTACCGCGCCAAACAGGCTCGTCACTTTCACTGCCTTTTGCACTAGCGGCGGACTACGTTCAGTTTCATTCTGTGAGTTCCACAGCTTGACTAAATGTAGTAATTTCGCCTTACGCGACTTGTTCTTTCTTTTTTTCATTGTTAGACCAGGAGAATCCTTCTTCATCGGTCTTGTTCCTTCATAATTGATAATCTAAGCCTAAAATCATCTATCACGGACATGTTTCAGATTTCTAGATGTGAGAAAAGTGAAAGAGGCCTCACAAGTCAGACCAATCCTAAAGTCACTGGTGAGTCAAACTTGTTGGGGTTTTCAGTTTTAAAAAAACGCAATTGAACACATGGCAAGGAAGACATAATTAACTTGATTCAGAGGAGGGGACACAGTGATGATAGGAAAAAGGTCATTGGACATCAGGGATCCTTTCCAACGTCAGCTGGTCAGACTATTCCACTCTTGACCGGTGCATTACACATTTGCGGGTCACTTTATTTAACTCGCAGTGATCGCGGTTTAATGTGTCAATGATTGACGACTGATAATGAGCCTAAAATATTAAACTGTGGGTGGGAGAGCTCGTGTATGCAAGTATGTGCTCAACTGCTGGCTAACCGCATGTCACACAAACCCTCACAAATTGTCCACAGAAGCGGCAGGTGGGTGACCACGACAGAACAATGGCTGACTAACTGCATGTCCTCATGCCACCTAATG
This sequence comes from Littorina saxatilis, assembly GCF_037325665.1. NCBI lineage: Eukaryota > Metazoa > Mollusca > Gastropoda > Littorinimorpha > Littorinidae > Littorina > Littorina saxatilis. The sequence continues at coordinate 24,948,792 of NC_090245.1, read as the reverse complement.
ATCTCTTTTTCACGCAAACCCTCGCACATCGTCCACAGAAGCGGCAGGGTAGGGTCAAACTACGACTGAACAACCACTTGCTAACCGCATGTCCCCACGCCAAAGAATGATCTTTTTTCACCCAGACCCTCGCACATTGTTCACAGAAGCGGCAGGTCGGTGACCACGACGAAAAGCAACCACTTGCTAACTGCAATTCCTCATGCCACTTAATTATCTCTTTTTCACACAAACCATCGCACATTGTCCACAGAAGCGGCAGGTGAAGATCAAACTGCGACAGCTGCACCACGAGGCGCTAGCATGCCGGGGTTGGCAGTACTGGCAGCAGCAAGTCCTGCCCATGATCCTGTCCTACGGCTTCCACGTCATCGACACGCTTATGGTGTTGCTCGCCGTGGTGCTGGAGTTCGTCGACATCCCGGAAACCAATTTGGACCTAAATGCGTTTCTCATGTTTTGGAACGGCTCCGTCGTCGGCATCTACGGCATGATCGCCCTTGGCGAGGTGAGGTCAAAGCGCTCTAGGGCTGAAAGTCAAAGAACACTTTTCTGTAAATTAAGATTAAAATCGAAACTTTTTTTTTATGGAGATTCTGCCACACTAAATTGGTACCTGCAATGAAATAACATCCTTGGGGCCAACTAAAAGTGTGCCTTCATTGCAGGTGGCCTTTCGTGGCAGGTATATTTTGGTCAAGACAATAGACAAAGGGATAACAAAAGGTGTCCTTTTCTGGGAGGTGTCCTCTCATCAGAGGGGCCTCACATCACAGGTACCACTGTACAGCATTACACTTTCTGCAAACTCTTTCAACAGCTGCTGGTGATGAGGCTGAGGTTCTTCAAGATCGTGTGGCACAACATCACTATGGTCATCGTGCTGGTGGGCCTGCTGGACATACTGGTCATGGCGTCACTGGGGCAGACCAAGAAGAACGTCGCGCATGTCTTCACGCGAGTCCTCTTCGTCCTCAGTCGCCTCGTCAGACTGCTGGGGCTGGTAGAAATTATTCCGGTATGTGTGTACAGGTGGGGGTAAGGGAGAGGGAATGGGCGATGGGGAGATACTATACGATATTTGTATTTTTGACCACAATATGACATTGTACACAGATCAAGACATTCAGTGTTCCTACGAGACCGCACGAGTCGAAAAATGACTGTCGAGATCTGTGTAAAATGTCATATTTTGGCCAAAAATACAAATAACATAATTTATCGCATTTTTACTGATCACATGACAAAACATGCTGTTGTCATTGGTCAACTAGGAACTGTATATCAATTGACATCGCGCAGGAAGTTCCCAGCGAATTTGATATCGCGCAGGAAGTAGTTCATCAATTTTAATTTTGAAGAATAAAATCTCACCTGAAGGAAACAAATGTCTCCCTTTTTTTTAAATCACAAATTTATAAAAGAAAAGTAATTGAATCAGAAAGATTAAGCTGTGCAATGAATAAAATCAAACTGTTCCCACCCAGCTTTAACAGAGAAGTAGTAGAAAAGAATGTTACAATCTTACCGACTGAGGTAGTTGGAACAGCCATAAACAAAGCTGACCTTGAAAGTACCAGTAGTGGCAGTACTTAGAAAACTGTGAGATCTCTTGCAGTGTTTCAGCGCACATCACTCACAAAAAGGCAGAAAATGAGCAGCCGATTTAAACAGTTCGCACCTGCATGAACCATTGTCCACCTTTCTTAGTCGTAGCCTTACAACATCAACCGAACAACTTTCAGCATCTTTCACAGTCACAGCGCCGTCGGAGGACGCCATTTTGGATGCGTCGTAAGCGAGACTGAGCTTCGACAACATTATTATGCAGTCCGCCGATACCGACAAATACCTGGAAGCTTTCTTGGGCACAGAAAATGAGCCAGAGGACTTCGCTGATACTGCCTGGCGCACTTCAGTTCCTGCCATCGTTCAGAATTGCCAAATCGAACAGTCAAAAAGAGTACGACTGAGGAAGTAACTGGGACATTCTTCGTTGTTCCTTCGAACTGGCAACTCCACTGAACTTGTTAGCCTTTGTTGGTGATCTGTTTCGACCGTATATTTTTGTTCTTTTTTCATTATAAATGCCTTATTTTGTCTGAGAAAAAGAACCAGTTACTGAAAAATAAAAGTAAGAGCAGCAAAGTTACGAAAGCAGGAAAAGACAACCCAACATTTCCAACATTAAATACAAGGCAGTAGCCTCCCTTGCGTTTGTCTGACTTCTTAGGTAGGTTTATGATTCCTACTGTTCCGAAATCGAATGCGATAAAATCGTTATCGTTAGATTTGACTGTGATATCAACATTTATCAGTCTGAATGTCTCGAAAGGCTGAATCATATCAGATCTCGGCTTACGCCTCGATCTGATATGATTTCAGCTTTCTCGACATTCAGACTGATAAATGTTGATATCACAGTCAAATCTAACGATAACAAATAGTATCGATCGATTTGAGTTATAATTCCTTTTGGTTTTAATGAACGCACACAAACATACACTCTTTTGTAGTCTCGGCTAGCCGCCTAAATATGAGTGTCACATGGCTCAAAGAAGAGAAATCCAATGTTCAATCGATACAAACATGGTTGTCGCGGGGAGATGCACATTGGTATGACAAGATATGAAGTCAGGCCGAGGGAAAGTATTGAAATATAAGTCGTTTCCGACAGTATTAGTGCTTATTTGTAAGTTGTAAGTTGAATAGGTAAGGCGAGGAAGGTTAGGAGAAGAGGGATAGACAAGGGCAAACATATCGAGAACATGAATGTATATCGCCAGTGTTATTACCCGATTGCGCTTTATCCTCAGTTGTCTCACCAGGCTGCAGGGGCTGAACAGAACTTCACATCGCCAAAGTCTTCAACCGACAGATTTTTCTGAGACAACACATACACGTTCTGTTTCCAGTGGATCCTGGAGAAAATGCTTAAGCCGTTGAAAAAGTGCATGACAAAACTCGTCAAATATTAACTTCTCTCTTGGAACGCATATGATTCTCTCAGAGAATATCTGCGTGATTCATATGCAATGTGCCCTGGAGGCGATGCTTGTCATTGAATCTTAAAGCTGACCTTCCCTCGCTGTATCGGAATATATTGAGTTCACCAAGGCAACACAACTCTTGTTTGATCTGTTTGAATTGGATCCTGCGGCACGTAAGCAGTTCGAAAAGTTTAACTTCTCTCTCAGAACACACTCTCGAAGACAATACAACCGTCTGTGTGCAGTTAATCCCAGATAAGGTACGTAAGTAGTCCGAGAAGCTCGTGACATCTAATCTCTTGCAAAAAAGCATGCTCTTCTCGAAGAGAATATCTAAATTAGCTGTGTTTAATAGATTGAAAACACTACGAAGGCAGGTGGGGAAACCCCAGACATTTAATATCAAAGCTGATCTCATGACATTGAGGTGGTCCTTGATTGAGCCCGAAGTCGACTTCGCAAAGACTTCGCGAAGTCCTTTTTTCCTAAAACTCTGTGTTTAAGCTTCGTGCGGGCAGCTTCGCGAAGTCCTTTTTTCCGAAAACTCTGTGTTTAAGCTTCGTGCGGGCAGCTTCGCGAAGTCCTTTTTTCCGAAAACTCTGTGTTTAAGCTTCGTGCGGGCAGCTTCGCGAAGTCCTTTTTTCCGAAAACTCTGTGTTTAAGCTTCGTGCGGGCAGCTTCGCGAAGTATACTCGGCGTAGTCGACTTCGCCCAGTAAAGGACTGGCTGTATGTAGAGTTCTCCAAGACAACACAACTCTTATGCGGTGTGTGTGCAGTGGATCCTGGAGAAGTTTTTTAAGCTACTGGAGCAGCGGATCTCGGGCCAGCTGGGTGTGGGATTTGACATCTGCTGCGCCTACGTGACGGGACAGGTGGAGGTGTCGCGCTGGTTGGAGGCGCTGGTTCAGGACCCCGCCATCGTCATCGAGCTCAAGCGACACTGCAACAAGTCCAAGCTAGAGATCATCAAAACTTTGGGTGAGTTTGGCAACATCATCTAAACGCTCGGTGAGTTTGGTAACATCCCCAAAACGCTCGAAGATATTGTATCATGCAAGTCTCTGCATAACACGCACACACACACACACACACACACACACGCTCGCACACACACACACACACACACACACACACATACACACGCACACACACACGCTCGCACACACACACACACACACACACACACACACACACACTCGCTTGCACACACACACACACACACACACACACACACACACACGCACACACCTTTTGTAGCGTCGTCATCTACCAGCCAGTGTTGTTGGAACGGACAGGTATCCTGGCCTTAGAGAACCCGACCATAGCGCTGTCGGTGAAGACGCGACAAGCCATGCGTATAGTGCTGAATGCTGAACACGACACGGTGGAGGAACTGAGGAGTGAGGGAGCTCTGCAGGACTCTGACGCTGCCCTGCTTACCAAGGTACTGCACTGGTTGTTCTAGAGCATGCTTGCGCTCGAAAGTTGTCCTTCGTTGAGCCCGAAGATGATTTTGCAAAGACTTGCACAGTCTCTTTACCGACAATTCAGTGCCAAAGCTTCGTGCCGCGAGCTTCATTGAGTAGACTTCGCGTAGTCGACTTGGCCCAATGAATATCAGGCTTAAGAGTAACAGGGATGGCCAAATCTCAAACTTTTAACTCGCCGGCCGTTCGAGTGACTCCAAGAAAGTTACTAGCCCGCCAGAAATGTCGCCGCCCCGGTACAGATCACAGTTCATGCAGTGTGTATATGCCTCGATAGTAAAACAAAAACTTGTGCATTTGACCAGAACTTTCACTAGCCATGCAGCCGGGCGAGTTCCCAGGCGGTTTCTACTAGCCCGGCGGATTTTTTCTTGCCTCTGGCGATCGGACGGGTCATCCCTGCAGTAATTGCGGCCACTCAGTACAGAGAAGGGGGCTCTGTCATCATGTTCCAATCAGGAAGATATGTGCAGTACTAAGAGACAAGTGGTCGCGCATCAGATGCTGACAGGTGTTTTTAACCCTTCAGGCAGAACCCTTTAGGCTCTGATTTGATTTTAGAGTTGATATTCTACAGGTCGAACATGCTTGATGTTGTGTAATTGTTGCGCCGTAAGACGCACAATAGAGAAAGTGTTTACAGTAAATAGACGGTGTCCGGCATATACCAGCTATGAACCACACCATCACGGCCAACTGACCAGCGTACTCATTATAGGAACATGGAAGTAACAGCGGACAACTCAGAAATGCAGTAAGACCGAAGATCGTTTGCGATATTTGGTACGTAATATAATGAAACCTCTGTTCTAAGACCCTCCATTATAAGACTCCGTCTACATAACACATTTTCTATGACTTTCCTTTTATTGCGTCAGTATATTTACCTCCAGTTTACGACTCCCTCTCTTTTAGGACCTACAAGTTTGAGATGTGTCGAGGTCTTTCAACAGAGGTATCATTGTATCAAATAAGCAGTGAGTGTCGACGACTTTGCAGGACCTGGAGGAGAGGATGAAGAAGCTGCTGACGGCACCACCGCTGGTGGACGATGACTCCGAGGACAGCATCATCAGGAACGTGGGCTGGGTACAGGGCGATGAGGACCTCTTCCACTACATCAAGGTACGCTCAGCTTGGAGATGGCACGAAATTTAAGTCTTGTTTCCGGACATGGCTTTTATTTTTTTAAACTATAATTTTTTTTCAAGATCTTTGTTATAAATAAAAAGTTGGTAGGGGTGGGGGGGGCGGGGGCAGAGAGAAGGGGGTATTACAAAAAGTTTTAATAGCATGTTTTTATAGGTCAGAATTGACGTTTTTTGCGACTTTTGGGGTTACCGTTCTTGTGTGTGTGTTTTTTTATACGCAGTTTGTAGCGTTCTCCCGTGCTGAGTGAAATATTCGGATGCAATCTAATCCTTGGCAATGATCAGTTTAGTTAACTGCCACCAGGAAGTATTCGTGTTTTCGGACTTTCCTTCTCTGATTGCTAAAACGGAATAGTAGTAAACTGATGGTGGTGGTTGTTGCTTGCTTGTCGAGAAATCATTTCTCTCGCGCGCTGCACATCGTTGGATCAAAGTCTTTTTTCTAGAGCCTGTCTTACACTGTGCCGAATATCCTTACGAATATGAAAATGTTGTATTCGGCCAAAAAAGAGACGAATGGACAGGAAAAAACAGAGAAAAATCGAAGGCTTACGAATCCTTGCGAATGTCATACGAATGGTTGCGACTGCTTGCGAATGTCTACCGATCATTGCGATTGTGTACGAATCCATATACGGATCTATTACGAACGTTGCGAGTGGCCTTGCGAGTGTTGCGAGTGCTTGCAAACATTTTACGAATAAAACGAGTATGCAATTCGCATTGTTCGTAATGTTGCTCTTACACTCTGGCGAATTGCCCTTGCGAAAAGAATTCGCCAATAACTCGTAATGATCGGGACATGGTCGCAAGACATTCGTAAATGTTCTTAACCATTCGCCACCATTCGTCTCTGTTTGCGAACATTAGCAACATGCTCCTAATATTCGCAAGGAAGTCATATTCTGAATGTTTCGCAACGTACTCGTAAGTATTCGCAAACCATTCGTAATCATCGTAAAGGTATGCGTAGCGCTCGCAAACATTCGTAAGGATTTTATTCGTGCACATTTTGCCAACATCTTGCGAATGGTTGCGAATTCATTACGAATTTCTCAGGAATGTTTTGACCATTTCTTCCCAATTCATAAGAATGTTGCGAAAGCCTTACGAATGCTTGCGAGTGACTGCAATTGCTTGCGAATGTTTTAAAAACAGTAAGAATATCTTGCAAACGTCTTGCAACTAAACGGCGATTTTGATGCGTATGTATTCTCAATGATCGGAACACATTCGCAAGCACTCGCAACCATTTGTTAGACATTCGCAAGGATTGGTAAGGCTTCCAATTTTCTATATTATTCATGTCCATGTGTCTATTTTTTTTACCGAATACAACATGTTCATATTCGCAAGGATATTCGGCAGAATGTAAAGACAGGCATAACGAATGGTTGCGAATGGCTTGCTAGCGCCACGAATATATTGCGATGATTACAAATGTCTTGCGAGTACTAACAAGTACGTTGCGAAAAAAATAGCAATATGACTTCCTTGCGAATATTAGGAGCAAGTGGCTATGTTCAAAACAAGAGACGAATTGTAAGGAATAGTTAAGAACATTTACGAAAGTCTTGCGACCATGTCCCGATCATTGTGAATTATTGGAAAATGCTATTCGCAAGGGCAATTCCAGGGCCGGACCCAGGGGGGGGTTCCAGGGGTTCCGGAACCCCACCCCTGGAAAAAGCATGTACCTTGCTTTGAGTGTGTGTTTTTTTTTACTAGTTTTAGCACCAAAACAATGCTGCTCTTAACCCTCAAAACAAGGCCCAGAATGCACCAGATTGCACAGATTTTAACCGTTTTTCAAAAATTTTCCGGGGGAGCATGCCCCTGGACCCCCCTAGATCACGCGCCTGCTTTGCAGGCGCGCACTTGTGGCTTCGCCACTTCACTGATTTGCCCCCCCAAACAAGGAGGAACCCCCCCCCCCCCCCCCCTTACAACTCATTTGGTCCGGCCCTGAATTCGGCACAGTGTAAGAGTAGCTTTACGCCGTCTTTTGTCTCATGTCTTTCAGTAATACTGCTGCATTGCGTTGCGATGATGTTTTACGTGTGTGGTGTGTGTGTGTGTGTGTGTGTTTGTGTGTGTTTAGGACCACATGGAGATCTGGAGCTTGAAGGCCAACACCATTATCACGGAACAGGGCCAGGACGACTACAGCATTTACATCATCAAGTCTGGTGTCGCCAGGGTGAGCTGGCAGGCTTGGGGGGGGGGGGGGGATATATGGAATTGGATGAGATGTGGGGTCGTGTTTGGGAGGGTAGACCTGAGATTGAATGGAATCCGGGGTAGTTTTAAGGAGGGAAAACCTTGGGTTGAATGGGATCCAGGATCGTGTTAAGGAGGGGAAATATGTCATTGGATGAGATGCGACGTCGTTTTAAGGAGGGATATATGGAATAGAATATGATGCGGGGTTGTTTTAAGGATGGAAGATATGGAATTGCATGAGATGCTGGATTGTTTTAAGGAGGGGAGACCTGGGGGTGGATGAGATGCGGGGTAGTTTTAAGGCGGGGGGGTGTTGGATTGGATTGGATGTGGGGTCATGTTCCGGCGGGAAAAAGTGAGAGAGAGGATCGATTTGATTTTAAATGTTGAGTGCTCTTTGGCCTTTTAGTTACCTGAATGGTGCATTTTACAATCTGTGTAAATTGACCTTTTGGATTTACAAGAAATCTGTCATTAAAAGGGTTGATGATTATAATATGGAGTTGGAGGACGACGATGACGACGACGATGATGATGATGATGATGATGATGATGATGATGATGATGATGATGATGATGATGATGATGATGATGATGATGATGATCTATGTCAGCTGGAGCGTGCAACAGACAAGTATTTCGTGTCGGTGATGGACTACATGACGGCTGGCAATGTGGTCGGGGAGATCAACTTTCTCACCAAGGCCATCCGCTTTAAGACTGTGCGCTGCGAGACACCAGTCACGGTAAGACCATAGACACTAAGAAAGTGAGTAAACAGCTTCTCGGGTAAGGCGTAATTGTGTTGTGACACTACTTTCCCTGGTCTGTGTGGACTAAGATCACGCTAGGCATTTCAAAAACCTGCAGGGATATTGATAGGCTGTTTCTCAGTCGTCGGTAAATATGCCGAGTTGGCCCAAAACGAGTCAGCACCTTTCGGTATTCATTGACGTACCCTTCCACCACCGTAAACCAACATTTCCGCAACCGTTTCGGCGATGTGAAATCAGTTTTGCTGTTTCAACGAAGCCCGACGCCAAACGACCGATGTCCCTACGCAGCCAATAGGTGTGAAAAAGAGTAACGCTTAATGTTTAAACATCTCTTTTTCGCGCTGTCGGTGGCAATTAAAAGAACATATTCACAAGGCAGATATATGCGCACTGATGTGCAATAGAGGTAACAGCACCTATGCCTGTGGAGCCATCGCGCGTTGACTTTTCGAGTAACCTATCCTTACATGGTGTGCTTTTGAATTTTGTAGGCTTGACTAGCTGTCAAACAAATATCCATTTCATGTCAGTCTTTTTTCCCCATTGCCGGAAAATTCGGGCCCCTTCCTCCCAATGAAAATCCAGCAGCAACAACAGTCGTCCTACCCAGGTAAGTGCGTGTTTAGGTGCAATCAGCCTCCTGAATTTCTCATAGAATGATCGAGGTCGTTTGCGTACTGTCTGGATATCGTCTTTGAGTCATCACATAAAGTTGACCCATGTCTGTCCCGGCCTGGATTTGAACCTGAGACCCTAGGATCACAAGTCCAGTGCTCAACAACTGGCACTGACCTCCAAGTCCCCCCCCCCCCCCCCCCCCCCTTCCATGTGGTTTCGCGGTACTAAGAGCCTTCCACAATGTGCCTTCGATAGTAGCCATCCACACTACTGTTGTGTTTATGTAGACTATGTAAATTCTCATTTTGCGTGTGTGAGTGAGTTGTCTTTTTTTACCTTCCAAGGTCTGTGGCTCGAAAGTCAAATAAAAACCTTGAAACAACGTTCGTGTGGCAGGTTCTGGCGCTGACGGAAGAGACACTGGAGTTAGCCTTGGCGCGGTCGTGGAGCAGCAAGCTGCCTCCTCTTCTCTACCGCATGTGGCTGGTCATCGCCAAGCGAGTGGCCATCAAGGTCTTCATGGACGATCCAGACTTCCAGGTATAACTTTGCATATTAAGATGTGTTAACTGCGAGCTTGTTGAGAGAGAGTCTCTCTCTCTCTTTCTCCCCCCCCTCTCTCTCTCTCTCTCTCTCTCTCTTTCCTCTCTCTCTCTCCTCTCTCTATCTCAATCTCACACACACACACACACACACACACACACACACACACACACATACACACACACTCACACACACACACACACTCACACTCACACACACACGCACACATGCACGTACACACGCACGCACGCTGGTACGCACACACTCACACACACACACACACACACACACACACACACACACACACACACACACACGCACGCACATATGGGAGTTGCGATCAACGAATGCGGAAGAAGAGTAAAACTTGTCTACTCGGCTGAAAATATGTCAGGGGCTAACTGTGAATTTCTATGTTTTTGCAGGCACTGAGTAACGACTTCATACGAATGCATTTATTCGACGCCTACCTGGTGGACAATCTACATGGAAACTCTCTCAACATCCACAATGACCCTCGGGATGACGTCATTCTTATACACGGTACGCCGTGACGTCATCGACTGTGATTATAGTGAAACGTCACCGTTTTCTTGTTACCGATGTTCATGGCAGTTGAGTTCTCTTTGGTATGGGTTCTTGTGAGGTCAGCACATATGCAAGACCACTAGGAAAAAATCTCTATTGGGAAGTGTTGGAATCGGTTCTTAGAGGTTGTAGTCCTTGGAACATAGTTGGGTTTTAAACCCACAACATTATGTTCATGGGGGATAGGAGGGGTGGTATTGATTTGTCGGCAACCTTTTGAACACATTACGCTAGTCGTCAAGAGCATTGGCTTTCCTTGTCTAAAAGAATACATGACTTTTTTTAAGGTTATGCCCGGGACGCTTTCACCAGGCAACCTTTCCGAGGACCAAGCTACATCCCAAGGACCTGCTTCCAGCTACAATTATTGGTCAGTCTGTCTAACATATTGTGTTGACAAATAACGTTCCTTTAAGGAATATGATGCCATCGTGTTGCACTTCCCACAAACCAAGGTATACAGCTGGATGAAGGGTTGAAATTGTTCGGGCAAAACTACTAACAAATCAGCTATAACACGTTTGCAGCCTGATGAACGAAGCATCCTTACCATTTTGACGACCGAATAAAAAATAGATATTGCTCAGCTATGAAATCCGTACAAACAAATCAGCCATAAAACGTTTGAATGGTTGAAATTGCTCCGGTACAATGTAATCATCCATAACACAGAATAAAACAAAACAAAGAAAGGGAAGTAATTTGAACGTGATTTTTGACAAAACAAAACTACTCACCAGGACTGACTTTGTGAATGTCTTGGGGTTGTTGTTTATTAAAAAAATTAAATGTTCTAAATATTTTGGCCAAACAAAAATATTATGTTGTTTTAGGCCAACAACAAAAATAGTCTGTTTACAGTATCCCGACCGACCCTATTTTTTCGCGCGACCCCAGACTTTTTTTTTTTGCATTTGGGGAAGAAAAAAAATAATAATAAAAAGTCTTTGTTTTTTGCAAAATAACTTAAAAATATGTTTTTTGAGAGAAAAAAAATTTTAACAAAAATCCCAACCCACCAACCCTATTTTTTTTGCCTATGTTACCGTAAACAGACTTTCTTTTTTTTTTTGCCTTAGGGTAACATGACCCCCAAAAATAGGGTCGGTAGGTCGGCTTTTCTTTTTTTCTTTTTTTTCTTCTTTTTTTTTTAGTCTCGGTATGGTTCGCAAAATGTGCCAGAAGTTGATTTTTGACTCACATGCGAAGCAAAAGTGAGTCTTTGTACTCACCCGAGTCGTCCGTCCGTCCGTCCGTCCGTCCGTCCGTCCGGAAAACTTTAACGTTGGATATTTCTTCGACACTATTCAGTCTATCAGTACCAAATTTGGCAAGATGGTGTATGATGACAAGGCCCCAAAAAACATACATAGCATCTTGACCTTGCGTCAAGGTCGCAGGGGCCATAAATGTTGTCTAAAAAACAGCTATTTTTCACATTTTTCCCATTTTCTCTGAAGTTTTTGAGATTTAATACCTCACCTATATATGATATATAGGGCAAAGTAAGCCCCATCTTTTGATACCAGTTTGGTTTACCTTGCTTCAAAGTCAAGGTCACAGGAGCTCTTCAAAGTTGGATTGTATACATATTTTGAAGTGACCTTGACCCTGAACTATGGAAGATAACTGTTTCAAACTTAAAAATTATGTGGGGCACATGTTATGCTTTCATCATGAGACACATTTGGTCACATATGATCAAGGTCAAGGTCACTTTGACCCTTATGAAATGTGACCAAAATAAGGTAGTGAACCACTAAAAGTGACCATATCTCATGGTAGAAAGAGCCAATAAGCACCATTGTACTTCCTATGTCTTGAATTAACAGCTTTGTGTTGCATGACCTTGGATGACCTTGACCTTGGGTCAAGGTCACATGTATTTTGGTAGGAAAAATGTGTAAAGCCGTTCTTAATGTATGATGTCATTGCTAGGTTTAGTTATTTGACCTTGACCCTGAAGGTCAAGGTCATGTAAAGGTCAAGGTCAAGCATGTGAGTCGTATGGGCTTTGCCCTTCTTGTTT
>NC_090245.1:24908295-24936185 GCF_037325665.1 Littorina saxatilis | reverse complement strand
AACCCTTTTTATATTTAGTCAAGTTTTGACTAAATATTTTAACATCGAGGGGGAATCGAAACGAGGGTCGTGGTGTATGTGCGTGTGTGTGTGTGTCTGTGTGTCTGTGTGTGTGTGTGTGTGTGTGTGTGTGTGTGTGTGTAGAGCGATTCAGACTAAACTACTGGACCGATCTTTATGAAAATTGACATGAGAGTTCCTGGGTATGAAATCCCCGAACGTTTTTTCCATTTTTTTGATAAATGTCTTTGATGACGTCATATCCGGCTTTTCGTGAAAGTTGAGGCGGCACTGTCACGCCCTCATTTTTCAACCAAATTGGTTGAAATTTTGGTCAAGTAATCTTCGACGAAGCCCGGACTTCGGTATTGCATTTCAGCTTGGTGGCTTAAAAATTAATTAATGACTTTGGTCATTAAAAATCTGAAAATTGTAAAAAAAAATAAAAATTTATAAAACGATCCAAATTTACGTTTATCTTATTTTCCATCATTTGCTGATTCCAAAAACATATAAATATGTTATATTCGGATTAAAAACAAGCTCTGAAAATTAAATATATAAAAATTATTATCAAAATTAAATTGTCCAAATCAATTTAAAAACACTTTCATCTTATTCCTTGTCGGTTCCTGATTCCAAAAACATATAGATATGATATGTTTGAATTAAAAACACGCTCAGAAAGTTAAAACAAAGAGAGGTACAGAAAAGCGTGCTATCCTTCTTAGCGCAACTACTACCCCGCTCTTCTTGTCAATTTCACTGCCTTTGCCATGAGCGGTGGACTGACGATGCTACGAGTATACGGTCTTGCTGAAAAATGGCATTGCGTTCAGTTTCACTCTGTGAGTTCGACAGCTACTTGACTAAATATTGTATTTTCGCCTTACGCGACTTGTTTTTTTTGTGTGCCTATGTTACCGTAAACAGACTGGGTTTTTTTTTTAACCCCAAAAATAGGGTCGGTAGGTCGGCTTTTTTCTTTTTTTCTTCTTTTGTTTTTAGTCTCGGTATGGTTTGCAAAATGTGCCAGAAGTTGGTTTTTACATTTAGTCAAGTTTTGACTAAATGTTTTAACATAGAGGGGGGAATCGAGACGAGGGTCGTGGTGTATGTGTGTGTGTCTGTCTGTCTGTCTGTGTGTGTGTGTAGAGCGATTCAAACTAAACTACTGGGCCGATCTTTATGAAATTTGACATGAGAGTTCCTGGGTATGATATCCCCGGACGTTTTTTTCTTTTTTTCGATAAATACCTTTGATGACGTCATATCCGGCTTTTTGTAAAAGTTGAGGCGGCACTGTCACACCCTCATTTTTCAATCAAATTGATTGGAATTTTGCCAAAGCAATTTTCGACGAAGCCCGGGGTTTGGTATTGCATTTCAGCTTGGTGGCTTAAAAACTAATGAGTGAGTTTGGTCATTAAAAATCGGAAACTTGTAATTAAAATTATTTTTTTATTAAACGATCCAAAAACAATTTCCTCTTATTCTTCGTCATGTTCTGATTCCAAAAACATATAAATATATTATATTTGGATTAAAAACAAGCTCTGAAAATTAAAAATATAAAAATTATGATCAAAATTAAATTTCCGAAATCGTTTTAAAAACTATTTCATCTTATTCCTTGTCGGTTCCTGATTCCAAAAACATATAGATATGATATGTTTGGATTAAAAACACGCTCAGAAAGTTAAAACGAAGAGAGGTACAGTAAAGCGTGCTATGAAGCACAGCGCAATCGCTACCGCGCCAAACAGGCTCGTCACTTTCACTGCCTTTTGCACTAGCGGCGGACTACGTTCAGTTTCATTCTGTGAGTTCCACAGCTTGACTAAATGTAGTAATTTCGCCTTACGCGACTTGTTTTCATTTGTTTTGAGAAATGATAAAAAAAAGTTTTGGGGTCGGCGGGAAAAAATAGGGTTTGTCGGGTTACCCTTAACCACCATATATTTTTGTGTGGCCTTATCTTTTTTTGTTTGCTTGTTTTTTGTTTTTGTTTTTGATTTTGATTTTGGAAGGGTATCATATTGAGCGCATGCTGCATAACATACACGTTAGAGTTATTCGTCCCGATCGCAGGACATGATAAGGCCGATCGACCGAAAGCGTGGTACATGCTCCGCCCCGTTTTGAAAAGCTTGTCCGAGTAAAAGGGGGTCTTACTCTTGCAGACCGCTGAAAAATCCTGACAGTTCTATCCAGATACCGTGTATTGAGGAAGGCCTTTACGTTTTTGCATGGCTGAAATTGCTCAGGCAAGAGGACAAACAAATCACCCACAACACTTTGATTGACAGCCCGAGGAAGGGCTGTACCCGCTGGTGCTGATCGTGCCTGTCGAGCCCCTGGAGATGGACGAGTACGAAATCCACCCGACCAGGCGGGGCAGCAACATCGACCACGACGTCCTGGCGTCGGGGTCCATAGAGGCGCTCAAGCTGGAGGAACTGTTCCGCGCCACTCACCAAACTGAAGACCACGGTCCCATTAGCCCGGTCAGTATATATAAGTCAGTATTGGGTTGGTTTGTTAGCCCGGTCAGTTTAAGAATGCAAGATTGTTATTCAGTCAGTATTTTGTTGGTTGTGTAGCCCGGTCAGTTTTATGATGCAACATTTTTATTCTGTCGGGATTTGGTTGGTTGGTTAGCCCGGTCAGATTTTGAATGCAAGATTGTTGTTCAGTCAGTATTTGGTCGGTTGGTTGTTTGGTTGTTGTACAATCGGCTATGTTTGGTTTACAATAAGTAAATGGTTGTATAAGCAAATGTCGCTCAGTCCGGTTGGTTAAGGCTAGATTTAGTTCTTGTTTTGTTCGGTTTGTTGGTTGATTGTTTGATTGTTAGGTGCACAATCCAAAAACAACAAGAATGTCAAGTTATTGGAAGGTTTAATTTATGACAAACAAAACAGTCAGAAGTACGTTGACCCAATTGTCTTTGAAGTGGACAGACAGACAAACACTTGCTGGTGCTTAGACTCTGGCGAAAATGATGGTCAGATGCCTTTCGATCTTGTTGACAGCAAAGTACTATGGATAGGCGGCAATTCATGCAAACCGGCAACGGCTACAGCAGCGAAAGCTCTTCAGATGACCTCAGTTGTGTTTCCACCACCACCTACACACAGTAAGTTGCTTTCTAGATAATCTACTACAGTGGGGTCTTACTCATTCTCACTGAAAGTATCTTGTGACTGATGCTTCAATTTATATTCATTTCCATTTAAAAAGGCAAAAGAAAAACTGATGTTACATTGATCAAGTTAAAATTTGAATAATTGTAAGAGAAAATAACATCACCGGGTACTGAATACTTTTGTTGCCACAAACTAAAAAGTACGTACCCTTTCACAAAAATCCAAAAAGTATTTGATGGCTTTATCGCAATAACGGTCGACATTATTTCCAAGTTTGATGCAACACGAACAATGAATTTAGCTTGATTCCTCTTAAAGTCACCTCCCAATATGAAAATACACAAGCTCTTGTTGTATAGCGTCGGTTCAGAAAAAGTTAACTGAAAAACATGGCTCCCATGCGGCCAGAAACGATTAAATTGAATGATGTTATTAAAAAATATCGCGTTTTTCACATATTTTTTTCAGTATTATACCAGAAATGCAGAATGAGCAGGAGATCATTGTTCAGCCACCGCACAATCCTGTTAACCCCAAGTAAGCTATTATACTCACGTAGACGTAGACCCGAGACCATAAAGACTCGACGAAGACGACGACGATGACGATGATGATGATGATGATGATGATGATGATGATGACCGCGATGATGACCACGATGATGACCACGATGATGACGACCAGGATACTTCTAACGAAAGGAGTCGTCGACGACTCTCTGATGATGATAAGGACGACGACTCAGTGTACATAAAGTGACGATGCTGACGACGAACGAGGACATGACAACTGGATGATAACGGCAACGATGACGATATCCGACAACACTTAGATACCCACGAACGAGGGTATGACGACTGGATGAAAACGGCAACGATGACGATAACCAACAACGATTAGATACACACGATATTGCCCCTTGCCTGTAGGAAGGAGAAGCACGAGAAACACCTGCCCTTCGGGACGTGGGACTTGTCGGACACCTGGGAGGACGCCTCGGAGTATAGCAAGGAAGACTCCAAATCCCCCATGGGGAGGGCCAGCACTTCCATTGACAGCTTTGACGCCCATCGCCACTGAGGACTTCCTGGCTGAGATGCATGCGGTTGTTGGGAAGAGATTCGTTTGGCATGATTTATGGGGCTGTGTTTGACTGTTCTGTCTTGTTCGGTGACAAACTGGATTTTCAAGCCACAGCTTTTCTTGAAGGTAAATTATTTCTTGTGTAAGGGATCATGGTTCACTTGCAGCATCTTTGATCAGGCTTTACGCGGGACGAGAGCGTCCTTCAGCTAAAACACTAACCGAAAATCAACAGGCTGACTGTTTCATATGTAGGATATGAGTTGATTTCGTGAGTGACACTTATGTCAATCTGCTAGATTAATTAGGCGAACCAAAATCGCACTCTGTCCAGAATGCAGTCAGGCTGTTTTTTAAATGTGGTATATATGTGCAAGTGAAAGGATGCTCTTAATCCAAGTAAACAGAGCCAGGACAGATCTGTAGCAGTGAACACGATCATGTTCGCGGGAAGGTCTGTACCTTTGCGTTTTTAGCTGATTACAAGGTTTCGTGTCGGATTTATTGGTGTTTCTTGACTAGGTATGGCCATAGACCATTTATCCTGGACCACCAACTAGCTCTCTCTCCGCTCTTTCTCTCTATTACGAGGTAGCGACTCTCACATTTAGGAACCTACGCTTACATGGCCTTTCAGAAATCAGGGGGATGTCATATCCGGTGTCGATTGTAAACATGGACGAAGTTGCCGAGGTAAGTTCTGAAAATGCTAAAATAAACTCAGCAAAAGTGCATATGGAACATGTTTTTCGATGAGTTTTAGTTTGGAGTTTTGGAAAATCCAGTTCATTGTCACCTCCCATTGTCACAAATAACTGGAGCGTGTTTTCTTTTCACTGTCTTTGAATCGCTGGCCTTTCAAACCGGACGTCACGCGCCCCTGAAAGTCAAGAGTCGTAACCTCGAAGGGTCACGTGACGAGTTGGCGGTCCAGGCTATTTGGTCTATTGTATGGCTAATTAGCCCGCAGTGTTAGAACATGATTACTTATTATTAACTTGGTCAGTTTGAAGTGTGTCTTGTTAAAAAAAATAACACGTTTGTTTAGTTTCATTGACATTACGTTAATAAATGTTGTGGTTTATTTTAATGGGAATAAAAGGAAGACACAATGATTCCTCTTGTTGACAGTTGTATGTTTAGTTTTTGTTTGCTCCCCTCTCTCTCTCTCTCTCTCTCTCTCTCTCTCTCTCTCTCTCTCTCTCTCTCTCTCTCTCTCTCTCTCTCTCTCTCTCTCTCTCTCTCTCTCTCTCTCTCTCAGAATTAAACACTTCCTTAATTGTCAAGCCAGGAAGTTATTTTTCACTGCTCATATTCAGTCTCTTATTGATTACGCATCCACTCTCTGGGACTCAGCAAGTGATAATTCCCTAAAGCTACTCAGCAGATTACACAAAAGAGCGCTAAAAGTAGTATTACTCAAACAGACTACTCTCACCGACTCAGACTACATCAACATAGGGGTCCTACCTCTAAAGTCAAGAATGAATTATAACAAAGGAATAATGATGCATAAAATTATGACAGAAAATGCACCCGAAACGATTTGTTCAAAGTTCTCTTTGAAGAATTCGCACCACTTTATAAAACTAAACACTCCTCTTCCTAGGATAGACCTATTTAAATCAAGTCTTGTTTATTCAGGAAGCAGCCTCTGGAACGCTCTTCCGGACGCCCTGCGGCAATCCACCAATACGGATTCTTTTAGAACCAAATATTCTTTCCATTTAATGAACTCTATGAACAAATAAACTTGATTGGTATGTTCTCTTTGTATACAGTTGTTCATTATCGGAATTATGGTTTATTGTGACAAAATCACGAAGATTTGGCTCTGTGATACATTGTTTTGCTGAGCTAATGTATTGTTGCAAAGTATGCTTAATTTGCGTTTATCTTCATTGCTTTACACCCAATTTTGAACACTACCTTATGATCTACAATGCTTCTACATAATGCGCTTCATGTACATAAACTTATGATTGTGTTCTACCATTAATGTTTTTATGTAACCCCTTTTTTTTCCTAGTCATAGTTGTAGTAAAATAGTAAGGTCCCTCTTTAGGGCGAGGGCCAGATGCAAAAAAGCATATCTATGCTTATTCTTGTCACCCTCGAAAAATAAAGATTTGTCATTGTCATTGTCTCTCTCTCTCTCTCTCTCTCTCTCTCTCTCTCTCTCTCTCTCTCTCTCTCTCTCTCTCTCTCTCTCTCTCTCTCTCTCTCTCGCTCTCTCTCTCTCTCTCTCTCTCTCTCTCTCTCTCTCTCTCTCTCTCTCTCTCTCTCTCGCTCTCTCTCTCGGTTTTAAATGCTAGACTGACTGAATGGGCAGAAACCAATAGCGTTATCACTGACGCACAAGCCGGGTTTCGGCATCGCTATTCGACCATCGACCACATATTTACACTGCATGGAATGATAGAAAAACAATTTTCTCGCAGCGCTAAATTGTATGTTGCTTTTGTAGATTTTAACAAATCTTTTGACACAGTCAACCATACAATGCTTTGGACAGTACTCTCAAAGACAGGAGTTCAAGGTAAAATGCTAAACATGCTTTAGAGTATGTATGCTAGCATCAAGGCATGTGTGCGATGCATCAGTAGTGGAGACATTTCAGACTACTTCAGCAGCCTCCAGGGCTTAAAACAGGGTTGTATTTGCAGTCCAATTTTATTCACGTACTTTATAAACGAGTTAGCTAATATTGTCATGACTAAAGGAAATCATGGTATTCAGCTTCTGCCAAACCAGATCGAGATCTTCTTAATGCTGTTCGCGGATGACTTGGCGTTGTTGTCCTCCACAGTATGGGGACTACAGAACCAGTTAAACCTTCTCTTCGAGTCCTCTCAAAGACTAGGACTAAAAGTAAACACTGAAAAGACCAAGGTGGTAGTTTTTCGCAAAGGTGGCCACCTGTCAGCAAGGGAAAAATGGACTTTGTGAAATGAGAAAGTGGAGGTTGTTGGAAAATACAAGTACCTGGGACTAAACTTTTCAACAATGCTAAGTTATAATATTGGTACTGAGGACTTCGTATGCAGGGCGAAGAAAGGCACTATTGAAATTCTCAAGGCCCTTAAAACCAATGGGTGTCAGTCGTGCGCTGTATTCTTTAAGTTGTTCGATACACAGATCGTTCCATCATCATTGTATGCAGCAGAAATATGGGGCCACCAGAACAATAAACAGATTGAGAAAGTTCACCTCTTTGCCTGTAAGTTGTTTATAAACGTACCCCCGTCGACCCCCAACGATACGATATACGGCGAGCTAGGAAGATATCTACTTTACGTTGATGCTGCTGCAAAATGTGTGCAATACTGGTTTCGGCTGTTAAAACAACCATGCTCTCGACTCTCAAAGATGGCTTACCTGTCTCTTTTGAACAACTTGATCACGACAGAGGGCAAACAAACTGGGTCACCGAGTGGTAACGCACTTGCGCTCGGAAGCGAGAGGTTGCGTGTTCAGGCCTGGGTCAGGCCGCAATTTTCTCCCCCCTTTCCTAACCTAGGTGGTGGGTTCAAGTGCTAGTCTTTCGGATGAGACGAAAAACCGAGGTCCCTTCGTGTACACTACATTGGGGTGTGCACGTTAAAGATCCCACGATTGACAAAAGGGTCTTTCCTGGCAAAATTGTATAGGCATAGATAAAAAAATGTCCATCAAATACCCGTGGGACTTGGAATAAAGTAAAAAAATTCCATCTCACACGGCATTAAGTCTCAGGAAACATGAATACACGCACGCAGGAAAACAAAAATATGGGTAGCGCCGTATGTATGGCAGCTCGCTTTCCCCGGGGAGAAAGCAGCCCGAATTTCCATGAGGGTAACCTCACTGGACTGTAAATCTTATCCAATCCAATCCATGTCAAAGACCTTTTGTGCAAGTCTGGATATGGTTTCGTTTGGTTGTGTGCTGGGGTGGCAGATGAAAGGTTGTTTCTGGGAGACCTGAAGGAGACAATGAGGCACCAGTTTTCACAGGAATGGTCCACACGTCTGTCAGAAAGTACACGCCTTGAATTTTACCACAGTTTCAAAAGTTGTATTGGGCACGTAGAATACCTGGATATGATTCATGTGAGCCTTTATAAAGTTGCTTTGTCCAGATTTAGACTGGGGGTCTCCCCATTCAATGCCCATCGACATCGTTACTCTCACTCTGACACCAGTCGTGACTGTCCTTTCTGCCCGGATACTGCTGAAGACGAAAGCGGGGATATGGATATAGCTCAGTTGGTAGCGCGCTGGATTTGTATTCAGTTGGCTGCTGTCAGCGTGAGTTCGATCCCAGGTTCGGCGGAAATTTATTTCACAGAGTCAACTTTGTGTGCAGACTCTCTTCGGTGTCCGAACCACCCCCCGTGTATACTACATTGGGTGTGCACGTTAAAGATCCCACGATTGACAAAAGGGTCTTTCCTGGCAAAATTGCTTAGGCACAGTTAATAATTGTCTACCATACCCGTGTGACTTGGAATAAGGCCGTGAAAGGTAAATATGCGCGGACATGGCTGCAATCTACTGGCCGTATAAAATTTCATCTCACACGGCATCACTGCAGAGCGCCTAGAACTGTACCCACGGAATATGCGCGATATAAGACTCATTGATTGATTGATTGATGTTGTTTTTTATTGCCCCACTTACGATGGCACCAGGCAGAGATATATTGGCAGAATACAGTATTTTTCAGACGAAGACCGTTTACGATATTTGCTCACTTGTACGGTGGAGGATCAGCTTGTATCCTTTGCAAAGTACCCGTTCTTGGTCTCACGAATGCGACAAAAAAGACTTGCAGAAAACGAACCGCTCACGTGATTCTCTCGTTCCCTGTACGAACATCATGCTCTGGTATCATTGATGCATTCCCCGAAACAAGAGATTGACTTGAAGTAAACGTGAACTCCCTGGCATGTTACAACCTCTTCTTATTATGCATTTCATCTTGGAAAATGTGTGCGTTAATTGGTGTGTGTGTGTGTGTGTGTGTGTGTGTGTGTGTGTGTGTGTGTGTGTGTGTGTGCGTGCGTGCGTGCGTGCGTGCGTGTATGTATGTATGTTTATGTATTTACGTGCGCGCGCGTGTGTATGTGTGTGTGTGTGTGTGTGTGTGTGTATGCTTTTGCTATCAAGCATATGATACCTACTGTAATAGTTTCATGCATTTGTTGTATGCATTTAATGACTGCTTCAGATGTGTATATTTGCATATAATTTGCTGTGTGTGTGCCCACCACGTGTGTATCTGTATGTGTGTGTGTGTCCGTGTCCGTGTCTGTACGTGTATATCTGTGTATGTGTCTTGGTGTCGTTTGACAATGTTTGCTTAAGTTATATTATCTTTCCAAGCTATGTTTTCATGATTATGTCTCAACATTTGGCAGGCTCTTTCTTTATTTTGCCTCACTTATTTGCATGTGTAGGCTATGTTTAAAGCCCAATGTATCACACCCTTATTAATTTCGTTTTATGCACCAATTTCATTTGTCTGAAAATTGTCAAAATCAACTCATTGATTAGAACAATAAAACAGCGATCCAACCATCCCCCCCCTCTCTCTCTCTCTCTCTCTCTCTCTCTCTCTCTCTCTCTCTCTCTCTCTCTCTCTCTCTCTCTCTCTCTCTCTCTCTCTCTCTCTCTCTCTCTCTCTCTCTCTCTCTCTCTCTCTCTCTCTCTCAAGTGTTTAAGATCGACAGATGACAAACCCGTTTTTCAAGTTAAGATGTCTACTGAAACGAGTTCAGCAAGTGGGGACCACAGTATTGAACTCATCTTTATTACGAATGTCTGCTAACATATCATTTACCTCTTGCGCCGTAATCGGATCATGATTTAACAGCATTTACAGTGAGACCAAAAGGCGGATTCTAAAAATAAAATAAAAATACACACCAAATTTCAGCTCAATCGATCCATAAGTACCAGAAATAGCCTACAAGCCTAAAGAAAAAGACAGACAGATAAACAAGCAGACAGACAGACGAACAAGCAGACAGTGAAACCTAAACGCCCCGTATTATACCGGGGTGTATCTGGGCAAGGGAGAATAGGACTCACGATCTTCTGCTGCGCACGGTTACCTCCCTTACCGTGCATTTCGACGGAGTCGGAACATAATTATCTATATTCACCCACATTACTAAGCTTGACTCGTCTCCCTGGACGTCCCTCTCATCGTTACAGTCAAAGTTCGAATAAAAAAAATAGTCTTCGCTTTTTAATAGATTAGATAGCTTTTTCTTCCTTTACTTTGAAGATAGGTTTTTGCCCTATGCGTGCGCAATTTGTTTTTGAAATGTCACAATACTTCATACACTGAGTGTTGTTCCAAGCACAGAAGACAATAGGTCAATTCGACCTGGATTCAGAATACATATCGGCAAAAATTTCCTGGCCGCAAAAAAATGGTTGTGTCAAAAATATCGGACATTCGACCGGCCTGGGGTCAGGATAATGCTTCAGGCCAAAACTTGAGATATATATATGCGTAAATGACCGAAAACCGAGACCTGGGCGGAACAACACTGTTCATACATTTTTGCTTTACCTGGTCAGTAGTAAACTTGTCAAAAATGGGCTTGCTGTGAGGTAATTCTCACTGCAGTTATCCCCTAGTAATATACAGTTTGTCCCATTTTAACAAGTACCGGTGTACCGTACCAGAGACTGGAGTACACACACTCCAGTCTCTGTCTCCACCTGCAGGGTGACCCAAAGAATTCCACCCACCAAAATGCTAACAACTTCTACATCTACTGACCAAATTACGTCATATTTGGTGAACATTTACTTCAGCATATGCATGGCCGGTCCACAAACAATTGGCCTGACTTCTGTGATCTTTCGGGGATAAAGGTTCCGAATTAGGGGATCGACTCCACAGTCCATGTACGATGTTCGAAATTGAGCGGTGGCCAAACTAACCCGATTCAATCCCTCCAGATATTTGAAGGACCTAGTATATCATAACCAACATTAGACAGTCTGTGACATGTTTATTTATTTATTTATTTGTTGTTTAACGTCCAGCCGACTACGCAGAGCCATATCAGGACGAGGAAGGGGGGGATGAAGGGGGCCACTTGTCAAGCGATTCCTGTTTACAAATGCACTAACCCATTACTTGTGTCCCAGCAGGCTTTAGTAAAACTAAATTAATACCTACTGGAAGATTACCAGTTTCCAGTATGTTAAAATAGGCTTAACCTATCTACTGCTGGACTTACATCAGAACACTAACAGATTAAACTATACATGAATCGCGAGACAAGCGGCAAGAGAAGAGATTTTTGGAAAAAATACAGGTGAATGAGCAAGAAGGCAGAAAAAAGAAAAGAATTCATGAAGAAAAAGAGAGCATGACAGGAAAGAGGAACCAAAACTCTACCTAACAGCAAACTAGAAAGCTCCTGCGGTTCCAAAAACAGGAGGGGCCTTTAATTTCATAACCGCAGTGCCCCACTGCGGGATCTGTGACATGGATACTTGCATAACTTGAACATCTGTTGGCGAAGGATGTTTGAGGGGTGGGCGGGTTGTGTGTTTGGAGGATAAGTTAACTTGTACTTTTAAAAGTCTCTTTTTGGCTCACGTAAGTGTAGCCTATGCGATGCTAAACTTTGTCTGTCTGTGCGTGCGTGCGTGCCTATGTATGTGTGTATGTCTGTGGTAGAAACTTTAACATTTTTGACTAAACACCGAAATACTCATTTCACGTGGTTAATTTTCAAGCACCATCTTCAAATTATTGAAGCAATGATCAACATTGTGTCGGCATGTGTGTAGTTAAAGCGTGTATCCAAAGAAAACGGGTGGTGGGGGGTTTTGAAGGGGTACAAGCAGTTGACTGATTTGTGTCGTGTTTGGCATGTAGACGGCAGGTCAGGTGTCAAGATCAGGTCAGGGGTCGCGCGAAGGATTGTGGTCCAGTTCTCACCTCGCCGATTCGCCGGGGAAGACGATTTCATGTTGTTCGGTTTCTAAGCTCCAGAAAAGTAAATAAAGAAGATACCAAAGGGAGATTTCCTACAATTTGATCTGCACAGCGTGTTTCCAATGTCCACGCGAGGAAGAGCTGTCGAAAGCGCGGCAGTCAGTGTCGATCTTGCAGCCGTATCCCGGTAAGTTCAGAGACAGATCTAGTGTCTCCCACTCTGATAACGTGTCACCTACTGTTAATCCGTTTTGTTTTAATTTCTTTTTATTTCAGCAGACACGGATGTCAAACACAGTGCTAGGCAGTCACCTCTAGTGAAATGAGTTGATCTAAAGTGCCTGTAATGTTTGGATGTCTTTGCTCGTGGTTCGATTTATGTGAATTTCAAGACTTGCAGTAGAGTCTCAAGTTAAGTTTACTCTGCCCGAAAAAAACTGTCCACCATTTACTTGAACATGCAGATATAAGGAAACGGAATGAATCTGTTCTCAAAGTCAAAATGATCACGATTTTTTCCTCAGATTCAAAACATGCACTGTCATGGTTTTGTCTGTACAATTTAGTAAGTCTTAAGTACTTTGCAACAACTTCCTTGAACGTGAAAGACAGTTTTTGAATGCTAGATCTGTATCGCGTTTCATTCCAGACTCGATCCTCTCTTTGATTGTAGATCTACTGTTTGCTGTTTACGCACTATCATATGATTCGCTATGTAACGTTTGGTAAGCTTACCTTGCAACAGCTTTCTTGTCTTTGTTGGCATTTCTGGCTGTGTTGACCGTCAGAATTATTTTAAGAACCAGGCTGCTGCAGTCGACATGTTTCGCATATTGTAGGGTTACCATGCTGCATAGGTAAAGTGGCTTGTATAACCTGACTATTCTGTTTCAAAACACTGTTTATATTTGTGTAGGTTGTAGTCATCATAACTAATCACATTTTGCCATTTGTTTCAGAAAGGAGGTTAACCTACAACAAGATCGACGCTATGTCAGATATATGCCTCAGCCACATGAAGACTTCCGAATTTAGATCTACTCGGCAAGGTGACAAGTCTTGATGAAAAGTATAGGACTGAGGACAGCAGTGGAAAAAGTGCCCACATGGCAGGTACCTAACCTATTACCCTAGTCATTTTATCTGTTTGCCTTCTTTTGAAAATTATACATGGAGTTAATATGATGCGTTAGTTTTAACTGTGTGTGTGTGTGTGTGCGTGCGTGTGTGTGTGTGTGTGTGTGTGTGTGTGTGTGTGTGTGTTTGTGTGTGTGTGTTACGGAGTGAGTGAGTTTGTGTTATGTTACTGTTTGTTGATTTCTTACGGGAGCCTTGAAGGCTTCGCCTCTTTTTTGTTTTTGAACTAACATTATCACTAATATTGCAATATAAGCCCCCTGGGTTATCCTATATACTCAGGATAGTAGGGGTAGGGTGGTGCGGAGGTGTTCAAAATCAAGGAGTTGCCTGACAGATGCTTGTTTACTCGGAAAGTGAAGGTAGGTCTGCGAATGAAAGTAGAGGCAGTGAGAAAGTAAACAATAACTTTTCAGATGCAGTAAGAAACGATACAATATCTTTTTCACGCACACAAACGCACACACACACACACACACACACACACACACACACTCACTCACACACATACACAGGCACACAAACACACACACACACACATACACACACGTATTTACAAACACACACATACACGCACACACACGTATTTACACAAACACACACACACACATGTAGAGAGAGAGTAGTAGTAGCACAGCGCTTCTCCGTTTGATTCATTTATTTTAAAGTACGAGGTTCATATGTGTGGTCTCACCAGACTGAGGGTTGCAAGTGTGACAAAGGGGTAGGACAACATTACCATCCGCTCGTTGTCATAACATTGACACCTGATACTTGTCACTGATCTCCCTCCCCGATAAGATCCAATCACTCTTTCGCCCATAGAGCTGTAAGGGGGCCCACAACATGCTGCTCTCTCGGTGTTTTCGAGGTACCTAAACCAGCTATGCGTTTGACCAAGAATTATTTGGCGCAACATTCAAAATGAACGTGCAAGCAATCCCAATCTGTAATGAACGAGGAACCTTCAATCGTGTTTTGTGTGCACCTTTGGAAATTTCGAATCGATATGATTGTAAATCGTGTTTGTATCCAAATCCATTGTTATTCCCACTGTTTAATAACGAAGGGCGTTATGTCAGGTAAGGTTGGGTTGGGTTGGGTTGGGTTAGGTTAGATTAAAATGCCAATCTCATGTATCGTTTAGTGTGGTGCACCATCAATGAAGTTACAGTGTGATTACAGATGCATCTTATGTGGTCAAATAATTTCGACCACTGGTTGTTTGATCAGATCTGTGGGACCAATATCTCACGAGTCTAACCACATCCCCCACCCTCAACTCCAACCTTTTTTTTCCATCGTATTTTTTACCTGCTCTGGGGTGTGTTTTGTTACAGCTCTGCGCAGAGTACACTAAATCAGAACACGGACTCGAAATGCCTTGACGGTGCTGAAGATAAGCTGCAATCACTCGTCGTTGCAACCAAAAACCGCAGACATGAAATGACTATGTCTCTGCAATGAACTCTATGTAGCATCCAATACGATACAGCTACACTGACAACGTCGATCTGTACACAATGCAACGCCCAGCATGACTGCGTCATCCGTGTATACCCTGATCGAATGTTCCAGCAGGCAAAGTTGTTAAACGTGTACATGTACCAAGACGCCACTTCGGGACATTTTTTGTGTGAATTTGACCTCAAGAAGTCCAATGCACTGTGATGCGCCTGCCATAATTTACTCAAAAATGTTCCGTAACTTTGCTTATGAAAGTAGTGCATACACACCCTTGAGCGGAAGTGTCCCGTACGTAGCTGGTTCGATTTTTAGAAATTCTATCTAGCAAGCTTCACTGCTGTCAGGAGAGATAACGTTGGACAGGGTGAATAAGAAGAATGACAGTGAATAGACTAGGCTACATGTAGAATGTACCGTCTGCAAAGACCACGCCAACAGACTACATGCAGACCTTGTACTATCTGCAAAGACCACGCTAACAGACTACATGCAGACCTTGTACTATCTGCAAAGACCACGCTAACAGACTACATGCAGACCTTGTACTATCTGCAAAGACCACGCTAACAGACTACATGCAGACCTTGTACTATCTGCAAAAACCACGCTAACAGACTACATGCAGACCTTGTACTATCTGCAAAGACCACGCTAACAGACTACATGCAGACCTTGTACTATCTGCAAAGACCACGCTAACAGACTACATGCAGACCTTGTACAGTCGAACCTACCCTGGAAACCACCTGTCCATAAAGATCACCTGTCCATAAAGACCACGTGCCCATTAAGACCACCCCAAAGGATCCCCGACGGTTTTTATGACTACAAAAATCATCTGTCCATAAAGACCACCTGTCCGTGAAGAGACCACTTTTGCTCAGTCTCTTGGGTGGTACCATCTGCAAAGACCACTCTAACAGACTACATGCAGAGTCTCAAGATAGGCTAATTGGTCCTAAGTGGACGTAAAAACTAACCAGTCAGTCAGTATTCTTGGTTGTGTGTTGTCATAATAAAACCCAAATGGAACTGTGAACCTCTTGTGGCGATATGAGACAGGAGAACGTGAGTCTCTGTTGCACTGCATGTACTCGGTAGTCAGAGCCAGTTGACTGGTTGGTTGGTTGGTAGTAAACTGCCGTAGCTTAAAATGATACGGGTTTTTTCCTTATCCGTCCATGCCAAGAAAAGCAACTTTTTTCAAATTTTCAAATGTCCCACATTATGAAAAATCAAATCAACTTCACCAAAGTGGATTGCATTGTAACAGTAGAACAGAATGTAAAGTACAAAATTGACAGAACAAATAGCCTTAGAAATAAAACTCCGCTTCCAAGACCAGAGAAAACGAGTTCCGTTCTCCAGGGATACGTCACTCCAAGGACTTCTTTTATTATAGCGGTTACGACCAGAGTGAATGTAACTGTTTGACTCACAGTTACATAGTTGTGAATACTCAGGTGCGTGTCAATGCTCAGCTAACGCCATAGAAACATCATTCGTATTCTTTGACAAATATGTATATATCAGGGCTGGGCACCAAAAGTCACTATGGCAAATGACACACCATGTCACAGAAAATGCGAAATTCACCACAAGTTCCTATCCACCAACACATGAAGTGTTTACTTTCTGTGGAAGATGAAATTAAAATGTTTCTTATTGGTTATTAAATCGATGAGACAATTTCAGCACAATTCCCAGTTTCTGTGCGCGGTGACACTCTTTCTCAACTTCTTCAATCTTCTCTTTCATCTTATTCACTTTCAACTTAGTTTTTCTTTTCCTTTGTCCACTTTCTCCCATTCTTTCCTGCCCCCTGCTCCTCCTCCTCTTCGCGCTTTCAGTTCTCCCCATTCTGATAGATCTCCCATAACCGTTGTCACACTTCTCAATCGCCAGAAAAGAGATGACAGGGGCCGGACGCTTGGAAATTGTTTGAGGACAGATCGCCATTACCGCTCTACTCGCTCTAATCCTCACGGTAACCGGTCCTGGGATAAATGCTCTTATCGCTTCTGGAACTGTTCTTTCCCAGCTGACAAGAAAGATCAGCCACTGTCTTTTTTTACTGCTCGCCCTTTCACTATCAAATAATGAGTTATGAAATGAATCTCAAGTGCAGGGGCCACAACCCTCCTCTCATCCGAGCATCTTATCTCCCCTGATGCAGGGACAGGTTCGGTAATAGGCGGGAAGAAAGAAAAGGGAGAAAACTCCTAAGCCGTCAGATAGGCTTTTGGGTCTTTTGCGGGTATTTTTTTCCAGACCGCGCCCTTTTTTGACAGTTGCGGCTAGGCGGTAAGGAGTGAGTGTGACGCCTTTGGTGATTGCGCTGTAAGCTGACCTGTCGGGTCTGAAAATACGTTATAAGTCTGTAGGTATTATTGTCGTCTGGCGTGTGTCCACTTTTCAGTTTTTATGGCAGATAGTAAATGCGAGAATCAAATGCAAAAGAGGCAGTTGTGACGTCTTGTAACTGAAAATCTCTGATGCGATGGTAACTGAACAAAGAAAGAAATGGCTTTGCTAGCCCACAGGCGAAGGTATCGTCCACTGGACTACTACTATCACAGAAAGACTACAAGGTTCGTCACTCACCTCCGAGTCTTCTGTGTTATTGGAGTCGCTTCCTGGGGAAAAATATTGTTCAAGACGGTTTGCCCCTACAGTCTGTGTAAGGTCAAATAAATACAGTTGAATGATTGTTTGAACTGTATGTACCTTTAATTTTCAGCTTCCGTCCGCTGCAGGTTGTTATTAACCATCATTTGGACGAATCTTCGTTTGCGAGCCGCCAGGTTCCACCTTGCGTCAAATCATGCATCCGGCACCGAATATGCATACCAGCGCTCATTGGTTAATAACAGGATATTCGATGATTATTTTCCCGTGGGTAGCTTCCCTTTGCTGCACAATATTTACATATGTTTTACACCAATGAGCGCTGGTATGCATATTCGGTGCCGGATGCATGATTTGACGCAAGGTGGAACCTGGCGGCTCGCAAACGAAGATTCGTCCAAATGATGGTTAATAACAACCTGCAGCGGACGGAAGCTGAAAATTAAAGGTACATACAGTTCAAACAATCATTCAACTGTATTTATTTGACCTTACACAGACTATAGGAAGAGGAAAAGTGTCGCAGGCGCGCGTGTGTTTTGGCGTCAGTTCCTTACACTGAAACTGATGGGAGAAAGTAAAGTAAAGTAGCGGTAAGCTCTGGCAGGACTGTCGGACTGCTAATGTACCACTAAGCGTGTGAACCTGAGAGGACTTTCAATCGCCCATGATGGCGTACCCCCGTCAGTTTCACTTCCGTAAGATCGTTATCTGCTCGCAGCCATCCTCACCTGCGGAGAAACTTATGAACGTATTAACCAAAAAAAGGTGTATGTGTCGACAAGCTTAACCACAGAATGTTCACCCAAATTGTCGGATCTTTCACTCTCACCCCAGAGTCGCCATTACTGTGTGACGTATACATCTCACCAACGCCATCTATCATACAGCTTTCATTTTCAAAGGGGAACAACTCCAACCCCATTTCCGGCGCCAGTAGGACGGATTGAGCTTATAATATAATTATTAGAAAAACAGCAGGACTGAGAGACACATGTTAATAAAAACGCGTTATCGTAGATCTATACGTGTTGTGGATTGTCGTCAGACATTCCTGTTCTTTGTCGCTTTAGGTGGAACAGATGTAACCTGATGAAGAGTTGCAAGGGGAAAAGTCCGATACTGCCGCAGCGTTTGTCGGCCCACATCGGACAGAAATGGCGCGCAATACCCAGCAAGGGAGATAAGCCGCAGAACGATAGCGTATCGAGTTGTGGTTGTGGCTCTTGGTACGCCAGGACCTGTTATTTGTTGGACTCTGACGGCGAGGTAACAGGAGACGCGCTATTGGGGACCCATCGCTTGATAGACCGGCGCGCCTATCGCCTCCACCTATCAGTTCATTTGCACGAAGCGAAAGATGGCACATCCGACACAATGGGATATTTCGCTATGATGGGAGTCAGTCGGGGCTCCGTTATTATAGGAGCTGGAAATAACCAAACCGGCGCGTTTCGAGTCTGTTTGTTTTACCTTGCTGTCAAGCTGTGCCAGTTTTGACAAAATCAGCGCGGCATAACATAACACTTTTCTGTTATCCAACACAGGAAATTGCACTGCAATACACCTACACCAAAGCTTTTATCTGATGCATCTGAAGCATATAAAATATCACCATGCAATTTTTCAGAATATATTTTTCTGATAGCCAAGCGCTGTAGATATATGTTCAGATAACGACAGTATTAGTTCTCCCAATACGGATGTTTCATAGTGAAACATGTGCGTGTCAGTTGGCGCAAACAGGTCTTGGGATGAAGCTCTATCTGTCGAATTGTTTGCCTTTTTTTATTGTTATCTTTATCTCACAATCCCTTGCATTAACGCAACATCCGACAATTTACAGAAACGGAAAAAATAGCCGAACAAAAATGAGAGAAAAATATCCCTCCAGAGATAGCCTACCCTAGTGGGAAAATCAGACCATCACTGAGTCTACATGGGAGTTCCAAGCAAAGCTGACCCCTTAAGGGTAGCATATCGCAGAAAAATCCAAGGTCCTCAGGAGGGCAATTGTTATTACATGTACTTCCAAGACCAGACACGTGTTTCGAAACTAATGAGTCTCATCATCAGTGGTCGAAAAGGTAGAGATGGCGAGAGTTGTCAACCCAGGTTCATCCAACCCATATTGTCAACCCATGTTATCTTTACCAAGAAGCAAACCATGGTGGTGATATAATTGTACATCTCGTCTCTTTCACCGGTGTCTCGATCCTAAGTCAGCACTATCACCACCGTCCAACTCGGCAAAACGAAAACTAACGTTTACGCGTCTACAATCTTAGGCCGCCATGATGGTGGAAGAAAGTGTAAATCTCGTCTCTTTCACCACTGTCTTCCAAGCACAATACTACCATCACCACTTCGCCGCTTGTAAATAGCTGCTCTCGACACTTCATTAAAAAAAAAAAAAAGCTGTGGCGGAACGTGCCTATCGTACTTGCCCTATATCTGCGACACGTGGGGGAAAACTTGGCCATCAAGCTAAATAACCCGCGCTTTTTTACATTTAGTCAAGTTTTGACTAAATGTTTTAACATAGAGGGGGAATCGAGACGAGGGTCGTGGTGTATGTGTGTGTGTGTGTGTGTGTGTGTGTGTGTGTGTGTGTGTGTGTGTGTGTGTGTGTAGAGCGATTCAGACCAAACTACTGGACCGATCTTTATGAAATTTTACATGAGAGTTCCTGGGAAAGATATCCCCGGACAGTTTTTTCTTTTTTTCGATAAATACCTTTGATGACGTCATATCCGACTTTTTGTAAAAGTTGAGGCGGCACTGTCACACCCTCATTTTTCAATCAAATTGATTGAAATTTTGGCCAAGCAATCTTCGACAAAGGCCGGACTTCGGTATTGCATTTCAGCTTGGTGGCTTAAAAATTAATTAATGACTTTGGTCATTGAAAATCTGAAAATTGTTAAAAAAAATAATTTTTTTATAAAACGATCCAAATTTACGTTCATCTTATTCTTTTTTCTTTTTTTAAAAATTATTTTACAACACGTTATACATTACATCACAGTTCACATTGCCTCTTACATACATACAACATGCATAAAAAAGAATGATCTAGAAAAGAGAGAGAAGTTAAGAGAGAGAGGGGGAAAGTTAAAGAGGCACTGTTTAGGACTGTTTGACTACAACAACTACTAGACCCTTAAATAATATTGATTACTACAAGATTCAAGTTTACAACAGAATATATATCAAGATACTGTTAATGAATTAGGGAGGAGGAGTAGAGCCTAGTACTGGACAATTTTCATGAAACCAGGTTAGAATATGGTTGCCAGAGGCGGTCAAACTTATCTTCTGCTAATCCCCCCTTGTACTTTTCCAAAAAAATATCTACTTTTCAAAAATTTCAAGAATATCGGAAGCATCGGTCTTTCAGAGTTCCATTTACATTTGTAAATATAAAATTTGGCCAGTAAAATAATGAAATCTAAGGCTTTATCAGTGAACATATTTTCCTGAACTCCAAACAATACCACCGCTTCCGAAAACCGGAAATTAGTAACATGATAGCAACATTTATTTAACAGTTCCTGTAGTTCCTGCCAAAACCTGTTAATATGCTGGCAATGCCACATCAAATGATTAATTGTTTCTTCCTCATTGTTACAAAACGAACAATTAGAAGATTCAACAATTTTTCTCAGAAATAAGTAGCGGTTTGTGGGCAAAGCCCTATAAATTAACCTCAGCTGGAACCATTTTAGCTGACAATCAACTGTTGTCTTATGACATAAGTAAAAGATCTTGTTCCAGCTGAGGTTATCAAAAGTACCATTCCATTTTACCACACCAGCTGGGGCTGAGTCTGCCGCGGCCAAACACGATTGGACACTATGGTTTCCTTCAAATATTATTTTCCATGGTTTTTGCTTTAACAATTCATAGTTTGCCTCCTGTATTACATTTATCTTTTTCTGATATGCAAATTTCAAAAAATTAACCTTCAACGTAGGAAATTTTATCTGAAAATCTACAAAATTCAATAGACTGCCAATTTCATTCAGCAAATGACAGACTTGGAAAATACCCCTTTCTGTCCAATCTTTAAAGTATACAGTGTGTTTTCCAATTACAATATTTCTATTATAAAAGATACATTCTGCATTAAACTCACTTACTTCAGTTGGTATACATTTTATGCTTAATTTCTTGAAATGTTTCAATACATCATGCCAAAAAGGATTGTGGATTGATTGCATTAAAGTGTTGGCAAACTCACCCCCTAGCTGCTGCTGTTTATCCAGCTCAGGATAAAGATAGAGCGTAAACCTGGTTAAAGGAGATTCAGCATAGAAAACTCTCTTAAGCCAGCTAATTTTCATAGTAAGAAAGTATAAACATTTAACATTTTTAACCCACCCTTTTGGTAAGACTGACAAGCACATTTTCTTGTTAACTTTACCTTGCTTACCATTCCATAAAAACTGAAAAAACATACCATCAAGTTCTTTCAAAAATATATCGCATGGATCTGGGATATTCATAAATAAGTACGTTAACTTAGACATTGCTAGTGTTTTTAAGACAGTAATTTTACCAAAAGGGGTAAGCTGTCGCTTACTCCACATGTTCAATACTTATTCTTCATCATTTTCTGATTCCAAAAACATATAAATATGTTATATTTGGATTAAAAACAAGCTCTAAAAATTAAAAATATAAAAATTATGATCAAAATTAAATTTTCGAAATCAATTTAAAAACACTTTCATCTTATTCCTTGTCGGTTCCTGATTCCAAAAACATATAGATATGATATGTTTGGCTTAAAACCACGCTCAGAAAGTTAAAACGAAGAGAGGTACAGAAAAGCGTGCTATCCTTCTTAGCGCAACTACTACCCCGCTCTTCTTGTCAATTTCACTGCCTTTGCCACGAGCGGTGGACTGACGATGCTACGAGTATACGGTCTTGCTGAAAAATTGCAGTGCGTTCAGTTTCATTCTGTGAGTTCGACAGCTTGACTAAATGTTGTATTTTCGCCTTACGCGACTTGTTTCTTTTTACATTTAGTCAAGTTTTGACTAAATGTTTTAACATAGAGGGGGAATCGAGACGAGGGTCATGGTGTATGTGTGTGTGTGTGTGTGTGTGTCTGTCTGTCTGTCTGTCTGTCTGTCTGTCTGTCTGTCTGTCTGTGCGTGTGTGTGTAGAGCGATTCAGACCAAACTACTGGACCGATCTTTATGAAATTTTACATGAGAGTTTCTGGGAATGATATCCCCGGACAGTTTTTTTCATTTTTTCGATAAATACTTTTGATGACGTCATATCCGGCTTTTTGTAAAAGTTGAGGCGGCATTGTCACACGCTCATTTTTCAATCAAATTGATTGACATTTTTGTAAAGCAATCTTCGACAAAGGCCGGACTTCGATATAGCATTTCATCTTGGTGGCTTAAAAATTAATTAATGACTTTAGTCATTAAAAATCTGAAAATTGTAATTGAAATGTATTTTTTATAAAACGATCCAAATATACGTTCATCTTATTTTTCATCATGTTCTGATTCCAAAAACATATAAATATGTTATATTTGGATTAAAAACAAGCTCTGAAAATTAAAAATATAAAAATTATGATCAAAATTAAATTTCCGAAATCGATTTAAAAACAATTTCATCTTATTCCTTGTCGGTTCCTGATTCCAAAAACATATAGATATGATATGTTTGGATTTACAACACGCTCAGAAAGTTAAAACGAAGAGAGGTACAGAAAAGCGTGCTATGCAGCACAGCGAAACCACTACCGCACTAAACAGGCTGGTCAGTTTCACTCCGTTTTGCACAAGCGGCGGACTACGGTCATTGTGAAAAAATGCAGTGCGTTCGGTTTCATTCTGTGAGTTCCACAGCTTGACTAAATGTAGTAATTTCGCCTTACGCGACTTGTTTTCTGCTTGTTTTCAACAGTCTCCACTGGAGTTATCTTTCTTACACGCGTGCTTGCCAAGTTTGAACGCGTAGCCTGATGAACGGTACTTTTCTAGAGAAAAAAAAGATGGTGGACACTTGTTCACTTTTTTTTTTTTTTTTTTTTTTTTTTTTGTGAGCGTCGGGGGCCGGGATGAAAACTGACGGGGCGATTTTCATTAAAAGATAAATTGGCGTTGCAGTAAAAGGCTATACAGGCCGCTATCTTCGCTTCTGCTCGATTACACGCCATCATTTGTGGTGGTCGCTAAAAAAGCCACGCGACGAGCCGGGCCGCCATTATCGCGCGCTAACACGCTACGTCATATCGTCTGCTTCCGAGAGATGTTTATCCCCCTCTGGCAATGTCGGCAACCGTTTCTACTCGGCCCGTCTGCAAGATGGGGAGCCAGCTCGCCCGATAAAAGTCGTTCTAATCAATTTTCTTGGAATAGTTTTTTTCCTCTTCGTTGCATTTACCAATCCAGTCAATTTTTGTCGGATTATATGACGACATTGAATCGCATAAACATTGACTTGCAGGCGTACTAAATCCAAATGCTTCTCGTTTTCTGCGGCGATATTTGACTTTCTAGTCATTGATTTTTGATAGAGGAGCTAAACACCGCAGAAAGTTGGACCCCGATGCATAAACATTTGTGGAAAGTTTTAGGCCACCTTATGACCAGAAAAGCTTAGTCAATGCGTGTCGCTAAAGAGTGTTGTTGTTTTTAGTAATGTATGTATTTTAAATCAAAACATGTTTCTGTGAATTCGTTGAAATCAAAAAGCTATCAATACGAAAATACAAACTTGAGCTAAGTGTGATGTTTCAAGGGGCCGGCAAAAAAGTTTACTAGCGGCATTTCTATAGCAGGCAAAATATCACTATCACCACCGTACCTCCCACCCCCTCACCCCTCCAAACAACAAAAATCACATCAGTGGAGCACAGTCAAACAGTCATGCTTCTAAATCATGTCCGATACGTTTCATTAGAAACGTTTTTGTGCATCATGAAGTGCGCATGTAAAGGCACGAGCAAATGTACGTTGCAAGGTTTACACGATGGAAGGAAGTAAGAAAGATTTATATTGTAGTGGACATATTTACTATGGAACTATGAGAACGGTAACTGAAGTAAGTTCCATGCAGTTGATGCTGCAACATATTGCACGTTTTTCTTTCATATCTTCAGGAGTGAAGAAACTAAACGCATTGAAATATCAGAGACATACATTGATGTCTCTGGAAATATGTACCATAATGAGAAGGCATCACTTTAGACGATGAAAGAAAGAAACAAAATCAGAACAAGATACTTGCAATTTACTGAGAAAGAAAAATGGAATCGGAATCGGGAAAACAGAAAACTTGGACAAAAGTTATGCATGTGCATTATAGGAAGGTGTGGTGGAGGGCGCTGGGCAAGGGAGATAAGCCTCTTTCAATCCCAGTGGCACAAGTCGTACCACGATAGATCTTGCCTTATCGACACCCCATCGACACAAATGAAATGATCCTGTGTAATCGGGGTAGAAATTAATTTCCTTACTAAGAATGACAAAGTGTGAAAAGAATTCCGCCCCGTGCCTCTGATCCATAAGTCGTGGCCAGGAACTGATACCACTGTTCGCTTCTCTCGTCTGTAACAGTTCTCCCCCCCACACCACCAACCCGGCCAAGATGGCTGGCATTCTCGCATGAAAAATCTCGATCAGCCGGATTAAAATTTCCAGCAAAACTCAATTTCCGCCGCGACATTCGCAAAAACCGGACGATAGAATCAGGGGGACCGCGGAGGAGCTTGAGCCGATCTCGCGAAAAGCAATGAAAAGTCCTTGCGTCAGGTTCGACAAGTCTTGCAAACTGTGCGGAGAGTGATCGGACTTGGTTCGAGAATGATGACTTGGTTTTATCGCGAGCTTGATCAGCCGGGGCTGTGTGTTCACATCCAGAGCTGCACACACTTCCTTTGAATGCGGCCCTGATACATAATTTCCTCCGCTTTTAAAGCGCCATCTGACGGTTATCTTGCTCACACACATGGAGTCTGTTTATTCCGACAAAAGGCGCGGCTATCAACCATCTCTAGATTTGACATTCCATTTTCTCCGCTCGGTTCTCTGCTGGTTCAAACTTCACACTAGTTCGTTTTCTTTCGCTCAGTCTCTGTCTCTAACTCTCTGTCTGTTTGTCTTTGAGTCTCTCTGTCTCTCTCTCTCTCTCTCTCTCTCTCTCTCTCTCTCTCTCTCTCTCTCTCTCTCTCTCTCTCTCTCTCTCTCTCTCTCTCTCTCTCTCTGTCCCCCTTCTCTTTCTCTCCCTCTCTCTCTCAGCCCCCCGGTCTCCCCCGGCCCCCCGGTCTCGCCCGCCCCCCTACTCTATACCCACCCCCTCCGATAACCCTTTCCTTTACTCTCGTCGAAGAACTGAGAAGTTATGTGAAACTCTTCGATTCTGCTTGGTGGTCGGAGCACGGTGTCTATATGTACCATGTTCGATGTCTGAAGCAGACTGGAGACCAGACTTACTAGTTTATTTTTTCATACTGAATAAAAGAGGTTATAATTTTCGTGTGAAAACTTTTTTTTTTTTTACTTAATTTGTTTAAACCAAGCAGTGGTACTAATGTTATTTTCTATCGTTTTTCAGTGCTCTGTTTTACACAAAAAAACTGACTTGTGGTTATGCAGTTCTACTGTGTACTCTACAGTCTCTGACTGTATCCGCACTAACCCTTCGCAACTTGCACTTGACGAAATCAAACTCTGAATCATTATTTGTAAGCCTAGGCAAGACTGTGCATACGTATCTATTATAGGCTGTGGAGTGAATGCTGAATTTACGTTAGAAGAAAAAACTTGGAGACAGTTGAGAAAAAAAGCTGTGAAACGATCTGCGGTCAAAAGCTGCGTATATCTCCCTTTCTGTTGAAGGTAGGAACCTTTTTTATTGCTACGACTGTATGTCCTTCAATTCCAAGCTACACACCAAATTCCAGCTCAATCGACCCTATTCTAAACACAAGAGTGCGGACAGAAGGACAGACAGACACTGACAAACAAACAACAGACCGAGTGAATGCTTTTCACCCTAACCGGAAGAGGACATTTTTGCAAAGCTTATCTCAGAAGCCCTGAATGCTGTCAAAGATATTCCAGGCAGATTATCTTTGATGCAGTGAGTACGTGAGTGCTTGCCGGAGTGAGACTAGAGCGAGACACTGAGCTCAAAGTATTGATACTTTACTGGTTTCAAGTTATTTGTCATACAAAGGAGTGCGGGAATCTTGCACACAACGAAAAAAGGGAGCACAACAAGTTAAATAAATGTGCTCTTAGAGACTACATTGTGAAGTCAAAGAGAACATTCTTCTATTCATAATAATCCAAACCAATAAAAACAACAAACAGTTCGAAGCATTTATAACATAGATAGGTTGCTTGGTTTGAGCCAGGGATATATTGGTGACTGCGAGTCAACGACAATGAGTAACGTCGAAGGGAGTTTCGTCGTGTTTCCATGCGTAGTAGGAGCGAGACTGGATGAGACTGTTAGATACAGTAACCACATGCGTACATATATATTTCAATGTATTACGCAAGAATACATTATTACTCTGTAAAATCGTGGGAAAAAATGTGTGAGATAAGTAGACGATGTCAAACAAATTGTATAACGTAGTGTGTGTAAAAGAAATAAATCAACTCCAACACGATAGTTTTGAAAGGGCATGCAATATATTCTTTATTAACATATTCTTGACAATGCCTGTAACGTCTGTCTGTCTGTCTCTGTCTTTGTCAGTCTGTCTGTCTGTCTGTCTGTCTGTCTCTCTCTCTCTCTATCTCTATCTCTCTCTCTCTCTCTCTCTCTCTCTCTCTCTCTCTCTCTCTCTCTCTCTCTCTCTCTCTCTCTCTCTCTCCCTCTCTCTCTATCTCTCTGAAAGGTTATTGGTCTTAAAAGTGCATGTATGTTCGTATACATTGATAAACGAGCGCGCACACACACACACACACACACACACACACACACACACACAATCACACACACACACACAATCACAGAAATTCCCCACTCACATTACACACTCACAATATGTTTTGCAGATGACATATCTTTAATACTTAATGAGTATCCCACTGACACATTAAAGCAGAGTAAAATAATGTGAACGTGGAGTGTGTGTATACATGTATGGCCGGATCGATACTACACCATAACTAATGTATGCAGCCCAAACAAACACGGTTTGCTCCCCTTTGTGACGCCATCTTGATAAGAATCGACGACAAGATGCCACGGACGATAAGACGATGGGACCACAGGGACCCACACGGGCACAGGCGAATTGAGTTTTCCATTTTGTTGTTGTCCTTGGGTGGAAATCTGTTCCGGGAGTCCCCAACCCCCCACCCCCTCCCCCCTATCCGGCAAATGTGCCTTTTTTTTCTCCCAAGGAGAGACCTAAAATATCCCTTTCAAACTATGATGGTTTTCATGTAAATATCTGTTGTAGTTATTTCTCTCAATATG